>NC_047103.1:116575810-116884666 GCF_902500255.1 Thalassophryne amazonica | reverse complement strand
TCACCGGCCTCGGAGGATGTTCATTCAGTTTAATTTTGTAGAAAAAAAGCAGATCACAGACATGACATAAAACTAAAGTCATTTCAAATGGCAACTTTCTGGCTTTAAGAAACACTATAAGAATTCAGGAAAAAAAAATTGTGGCAGTCAGTAACGGTTACTTTTTTAGACCAAGCAGAGGGAAAAAAATATGGACTCACTCAATTCTGAGGAATAAATTATGGAATCACCCTGTAAATTTTCATCCCCAAAACTAACACCTGCATCAAATCAGATCTGCTTGTTAGTCTGCATCTAAAAAGGAGTGATCACACCTTGGAGAGCTGTTGCACCAAGTGGACTGACATGAATCATGGCTCCAACACGAGAGATGTCAATTGAAACAAAGGAGAGGATTATCAAACTCTTAAAAGAGGGTAAATCAGGGGTGGCCAAGTTCGGTCCTCGAGAGCCACATTCCTGACACTCTTAGTTGTCTCCCTGCTCCAACACACCTGAATCCAATGAAAGGCTCCTTAGCAGACTTTTAATGAGCCTTTCATTGGATTCAGGTGTGTTGGAGCAGGGAGACAACTAAGAGTGTCAGGAATGTGGTTCTCGAGGACCGAACTTGGCCGCCCCTGGGGTAAATCATCACGCAATGTTGCAAAAGATGTTGGTTGTTCACAGTCAGCTGTGTCTAAACTCTGGACCAAATACAAACAACATGGGAAGGTTGTTAAAGGCAAACATACTGGTAGACCAAGGAAGACATCAAAGCGTCAAGACAGAAAACTTAAAGCAGTATGTCTCAAAAATCGAAAATGAACAACAAAACAAATGAGGAAGGAATGGGAGGAAACTGGAGTCAATGTCTGTGACCGAACTGTAAGAAACCGCCTAAAGGAAATGGGATTTACATACAGAAAAGCTAAACGAAAGCCATCATTAACACCTAAACAGAAAAAACAAGGTTACAGTGGGCTAAGGAAAAGCAATCGTGGACTGTGCATGACTGGATGAAAGTCATATTCAGTGATGAATCTCGAATCTGCATTGGGCAAGGTGATGATGCTGGAACATTTGTTTGGTGCCATTCCAATGAGATTTATAAAGATGACTGCCTGAAGAGAACATGTAAATTTCCACAGTCATTGATGATATGGGGCTGCATGTCAGGTAAAGGCACTGGGGAGATGGCTGTCATTACATCATCAATAAATGCACAGGTTTACGTTGATATTTTGGACACTTTTCTTATCCCATCAATTGAAAGGATGTTTGGGGATGATGAAATCATTTTTCAAGATGATAATGCATCTTGCCATAGAGCAAAAACTGTGAAAACATTCCTTGCAAAAAGACACATAGGGTCAATGTCATGGCCTGCAAATAGTCTGGATCTTAATCCAATTGAAAATCTTTGGTGGAAGTTGAAGAAAATGGTCCATGACAAGGCTCCAACCTGCAAAGCTGATCTGGCAACAGCAATCAGAGAAAGTTGGAGCCAGATTGATGAAGAGTACTGTTTGTCACTCATTATGCCACAATTTTTTTTCCTGATTTCTTATAGTGTTTCTTAAAGCCAGAAAGTTGCCATTTGAAATGACTTTAGTTTTGTGTCATGTCTGTGATCTGCTTTTTTTCTACAAAATTAAACAACTGAATGAACATCCTCCGAGGCCAGGGGTTATATATATATATATATATAGTATTCAAAATACACCTCATGGATGCACTGGACGCATCATCAGTGATGTATCCTGGGGTCATCGGGTGTTTCGGGTCTTGCAACATCATACACCCTCACCCAGGCGACCCAGCCGGGGGTGATCAAGCCCCGACTTGCTTCCCAGTAGCAGCCCACAGATCTGCCCTCTTCATCCAAAGCCACCTGGTGGCCTTTTCGGCGGCTTCGCTTGCGGACTTGATGGCCCTCTTTTTTGCCGCTCCTACGATGCCCAGGCAGCTGAGGACCTTGCACAGAGACCGCCCTGCAAATCCCCTGCAGCCTACCTCTATGGGCTCGTAGACCGTCTTCCAGCCTCCCTCCCTTCACTCCTCCACCAGTTCCTGGTACTTAGCCCTCTTCCTCTCATTGGCTTCCTCGATGTTTTCTTCCCAGGGCACTGTCAACTCTAGTATGATCAGCTGTTTCAAAGACTGAGAGGTCATGATCATATCTGGGCGAAGGAATGTTGTTGCGATGTGCTGGGGGAACCTCAGCTGCCTACCCAGGTCGACCTGGTTTGCTCTGGGTTTTTCTCCAGCTTTAACAAAGGAGATTGCCTTCTTTGGAGCATGATGGAATGTATATATATATATATATATATATGTGTGTGTGTGTGTGTGTGTGTGTGTGTGTGTGTGTGTGTGTGTGTGTGTGTGTGTGTGTATTTATTTATTTATTTATTTATAAAGGGCTAGTTCTGTCTGTCTGTCTGTCCGGGATAAACTCCCAAACGATAAGATGTAGCCCTAAAAACTATATATATTCTGAATCCTCATGACATGGGGAACAAACTGGTACCATTTTTTTAAATGTTCTGGGCAACCAATAATTTAATACTTTATTCTATTCTCTTTATCTATTTATCTATTACAGAATTCAGCTTCCACTCCCCCATCATGATGATGTCATCAATAAAGCCTGAGTACAAAAATTATAAAGCAGTCAGAATTCTAATACCCCCCCCCCATCCTGAGGATGTCATCAAGAAAGCCTGAGTACAAAAAGTATAATGCGGTCAGAATTCGAATCCCCCCTCCCATCCTGATGATGTCATCAAGTTCCACCCCCCCAATCCTGATGATGTCATCAAGAAAGCCTGAGTAGAACAATTAGAAAGTGGTCAGCATTCTAATCCTCCCTCCCATCCTGATGATGTCATCAAGAAAGCCTGAGTACAAAAAGTACAAAATGGTCAATTCATATTCCACCCCACCCAAACAATAATATGTAGCCCTAAAAACTATGTATATTCATGACATGGGGAACAAACTGGTACCATTTTTTTAAGTTCTGGGCAACCAATAATTTAATGCTTTAATCTATTCTCTTTATCTATTTATCTTTTATGGTTTCTGGGCAACCAATAATTTAATACTTTATTCTATTCTCTTTATCTATTACAGAATTACAGAATCTATTACTTTTATGTAAGAATTAGCCTTTTATGTAAGACCACACAGTGTTGCACCATGTGCTTTTCATGCTGCCACTTCTGTCTGTCTGTCTGTCCGAGATAAACTCCCAAACTATAATATGTAGCCCTAAAAACTTTATATTAGGGGTGCTGGAAAAAATCGATTCACATCCAAATCGTGATTCTTATTTATTAAGATTCTGAATCGATCCAAAATGTCCAAGAATTGATTTTTAAAAAGCATTTTTTAAACATTTTCTTGCTTACTCACTGCGTGTACTGTTTGTCAGGCAAAGGCTTCTGTACTGCAGTATCCTCGCGAGGGGGGGGGGGGGGGGGTCCGGTGTGCTTCAAACATTGGTGATTTGCAGCTTAGCATGGCGGACGAAGAGCTAATTCTGCCAGCACCGTCTTTGCTAAAGGCAAATGTTTGGGTGCATTTTGGATTTTATTATTTGCTGTGTAAGAAGGAGTTTGACATGACTTGTGCAGTGTGCAAAATCTGCAAAATGAAAGTCAAGTACTTTGGAAACACTTCAAATCCGCAAGCCCACATGCTACGCCATCACCCGGAGCTAAAATAAGCGGAGCAGCGGTCTCTGCCGACTACTGACCAGCGCACACTCCATCACTTCGCTAAACTGCCAGCCAACTCTGAAAGAGCAAAGCAGATAAGTAAATTTACATCTTTAGAATCACTTGATTAACCTTCTAAAGCTGCATTTTCTTAAACATAAACATTTTTAAGTAATATAACTATTTCTCAGAGCTCTTTAAATCGAAAATCGATTCTGAATCGAATCGTCACCCCAAGAATCGGAATCGGGTTGAATCGTGAGTTGTTGTACGATTCACATCCCTACTTCCCTTACCAAAAAGTAGTACATACAAGTATGTTTCAAGTATACTTCCAGTTTACTTTTTATATCAGTACTATTTTTTGGTAAGGGTTTATATATTCTGAATCAAATCAAATCAATTTTATTTATATAGCGCCAAATCACAACAACAGTTGCCCCAAGGCGCTTTATATTGCAAGGCAAAAGCCATACAATAATCACAGAAAAACCCCAACAGTCAAAACGACCCCCTATGAGCAAGCACTTGGCGACAGTGGGAAGGAAAAACTCCCTTTTAACAGGAAGAACCCTCCTGCAGAACCAGGCTCAGGGAGGGGCAGTCTTCTGCTGAGACTGATTGGGGCTGAGGGGAGAGAATCAGGAAAAAGACATGCTGTGGAAGACAGCAGAGATCAGTCACTAATGATTAAATGCAGAGTGGTGCATACAGAGCAAAAAGAGAAAGAAACACTCAGTGCATCATGGGAACCCCCCCAGCAGTCTAAGTCTATAGCAGCATAACTAAGGGATGGTTCAGTGTCACCTGATCCAGCCCTAACTATAAGCTTTAGCAAAAAGGAAAGTTTTAAGCCTAATCTTAAAAGTAGAGAGGGTGTCTGTCTCCCTGATCTGAATTGGGAGCTGGTTCCACAGGAGAGCAGCCTGAAAGCTGAAGGCTCTGCCTCCCATTCTACTCTTAAAAACCCTAGGAACTACAAGTAAGCCTGCAGTCTGAGAGCGAAGCGCTCTATTGGGGTGATATGGTACTAAGAGGTCCCTAAGATAAGATGGGACCTGATTATTCAAAACCTTATAAGTAAGAAGAAGAATTTTAAATTCTATTCTAGAATTAACAGGAAGCCAATGAAGAGAGGCCAATATGGGTGAAATATGCTCTCTCCTTCTAGTCCCCGTTAGTACTCTAGCTGCAGCATTTTGAATTAACTGAAGGCTTTTCAGGGAACTTTTAGGACAACCTGATAATAATGAATTACAATAGTCCAGCCTAGAGGAAATAAATGCATGAATTAGTTTTTCAGCATCACTCTGAGACAAGACCTTTCTAATTTGAGAGATATTGCGCAAATGTAAAAAAGCAGTCCTACATATTTGCTTAATATGCGAATTGAATCCTCATGGCATGGGCAAACTGGTACCATTTTTTTTTAAAGTTGAACTATTTTGGGGGTAATTTTCAAATTACTGCCAAAATAGCCATCTGTGTGTATGACCAGGCAGATTCAAATTTCCAGCCCTGTATATGTGTTGGCCATTTCTTTTTATTTAATCCCTTTCTACAGCACACTCAGCACTGCACAGCCACAGCACACTCAGCAAAACAACAACATGCTTAGGCTGAGGCTATGACCAGACAGATTCAAATTTCCAGCCCTGTATATGTGTTGGCCATCTGTTTATTTAATCCCTTTCTTCAGCTACTTTATGTTCTCAACTGTTAAGCACCTGACTGTCCTGTACAACTCAGTTTGCCTTTTTTAAAAGTTGAACTGAAAATTACCCCCAAAATAGCCTTTTTTATAATACAGTGTTGTACCATGTGCTTTTCATGCTGCCACGTCTGTCTTTCTTTCTGTCTGTCCGGGATAAACTCCCAAACTATAGTATGTAGCCCTAAAAACTATATATATTCTGAATCCTCATGACATGGGGAACAAACTGGTACCATTTTTTTTTTTACAAGTTAAACTAAAAAATACCCCCAAAATAGCCAGCTGTGGGTATGACCAGGCAGATTCAAATTTCCAGCCCTGTATATGTGTTGGCCATTTGTTTATTTAATCCCTTTCTTCAGCTACTTTATGTTCTCAACTGTTAAGCACCTGACTGTCCTGTACAACCCATTTTGCCTTCCTGTCTGAATACGTTCATTTTATGTTTGTAAAATTGCAATGTAAAAACAGTATGTTTTTACATTGCACTACCTCAGTTTTGATTCATTGATATTTACATTTACTTTTACCTATCTTTTGTGTGTAATTTTGTTATGAATTTGATTGCAAAACAAAGTCTGCATGAAGGACTTCAAATGTCTTTGTCTTTTAACCAAGTATTTCCACTTAGTTTGGGGAGTCCACCTCTTATAGTTCTGCTGGACAAACTTTAGCCCATTAACTATTATATTTATAAGACATCAGCATTACAAAAACAAATGTTGGGTAATTGTTTTGATTAAACTGGTTGGCATTTGGCTTACGTCTAAAACAGGTTAACCCAGTCAGCGCCGGGTACCCCAGCTAGTGTGTGTGTGTGTGTGTGTATGTATATATATATATATATATGTATATATATATATATATATATATATATATATATTTCAACCTTGAACCCGTTGCTTTGCCAATTATGCCTATGCAAGTTTAAAATTTGGTTTGTGGGCTAAATTTCTGCTAATTTAACCAAATTGAATGTAACCTCAACTTGCATGTCATGGTATGGCTCTGAAAATTGTCAGAAGCAGTAAAAATAATGCCGATAATGAAGTTTCCAGTGTCTGTATTGTATCGGACATGAAAAAATGGCATTGTGCCATCCCTGCTAATACTAGATAATTAATAGCAAAGCCTTCTAAATACAAATGTACTACTTCAGTCAATCAGTGTTACATTTTTAATCCATTTACTTGTAAATTAAGTAAAGTGAGAATAACACCAGGGATGCACCGATCCACAATTTTTCACTTCTGATTTGATCCCGATACCTGAATTTGGATGTCTGCCAATACTGATACTTTTCCGATCTGATACCAGAGCTCTTTTTGCTTTAATATTATTATCATTGTTGATTTTATATGAGCATTTTCTTAAAAAGAGACCTGAAAGTTGAGCTACAATCTTCTAGTAGGTGTATCTAAGATGAAAGCCTAGATTTGATGTTTTGGTAAAAGAATTAAGTACTTTTTTTTTTTTTTTTAGACTTTTATAGCCTCTCTCTCTCTGTCTGTCTTCTCTCTCTCTGTCTCTCGCCGTCTCTCTATTGCTGTTTTTGTGCTGCTCAAACTTCGAACTTTTTGGAAACACGAAGCCTTTCAACTGTAAAATAAATGTATCTGTGTGATGTGCCTTCCTTGAGGCAACTCTGTTGTGATTTGGCGCTATATAAAGGAAAATAAATTGAAATTGAATTGTATCATCATTGACGCTCACGCGCAGGATTTTAATGGAGACATTTTTCGTTGTCCTCCTCGGCTGCACACTGAGCTGGCATTTCACAGCCTTGAGACAGTGAAGCGGCTAACTTTTTGGCACACATTTTCAGCAACAATTCAGTTCATTTTTCGGAAAATCCGTGCTCAACGAACGGACAATTTGAACCCGAGAACCAGGCAGAAATTTGACACTGCCCTCAGGTTCAAATACTGTGGAAGAGAGCTCTGTCAAACAGCCCGGCTTCAGACACCCCCCCTGCACACACACACACACTTGGCAGGAAACAAAGCAGAGAGCAAACAGCAGTTGATAGGATTTACAGAGGCTCTTCTCCGGTATTGGAAAATGTCGCGGGCTGGTTGGATCGGTATTTTCCGATACGTGAATTACGTTGGTATCTGAAGCCAATACCGATACAGGATTGGATCGGTCACAACCTTAAATGACACACTTGGTCATGAATGCTAAATTTCTGTGGAGGTAAATTTGGTGCGTGTGCATGTGCGCTCAATTTCACGATCAGTGGAATGTACAAAAGGAACCTGCTTGGATCCATGCTTACGTACACTTTGATACAACTGGATATTTTTGTGCTTACACCGGTTTTTGGGTTTTGGCATACGCCACGTTTCAGTCGGACAGTTGAAACATGGCTGGTCTTTGTACATGAGGCCCAGGTTCAGAGAGTTCATCTCTGAGTCATGAAAATGTACCCTTCCTTGACAAACCCAAATTCTTATCATCTTTCACCATTATGTATGATTTTAATTCAGTATTCCTTTTCTTCAGAATTAAATGCTTTACTCAAATTACACCCTTAGTTCCAAAATTTGGTTTCTAAAAAAACGGCATACACTTTCAGACAATGTATATTTTAGTATGCATCGTTTGAATATATCAGGTGGGTTTTTTTCTAAATGCTATTAATTAATATGTGCAAAGATTATATACTTATTCTTTCAAACATCTGTTAGAATATTATCATGGGCACACAACATAATCATCTTGTAGAATTAGCATATTCACATCAGATGCTCTTTCATTAGCACATCGCTCATCTTTGATAAAATTACACCACGTTGTCAATCTGACAAATGTAAGAGATGACAAAATAACAGTAACCACAGTAACCTGTGGGCAGTATGAAATGGAAAGTTGTTCTTTTAGTTACCAAGACATGCTGAGTTATGGAAAGTGTAAGAATGACAGTTGGGACTTTGTGTGTGTGTGTCTTCTCTCTGAGCAGCAGGAAAGTCCACAAATTGGGAGGGAGGGATCAGGGTTCCAGGAATTCTCAGTTGGCCTGGGAAAATCCCCACTGGCAGGCAGATAGACGAGCCCACCAGCAACATGGACTTATTTCCTACAGTGGTGCAGCTAAGTGGAGCTCAAATCCCAGAGGACAGGTGAGCACGCACGGTGATGTGGCAGCACGGCTTCCATAAATATTCATTGAAATAACTGCAGCCTCCACTTTTAGTCACTCTGATGGAAAAGTAAGGAGAAATAAGCTTCTTAGTCTGTTTATAATGACATGCTGAGTTCACAGCGAGTGTGTAAAGGTTCTGAGCAGAAGATGTTAGAATGAAGTAACCACAGCCTTTGTGACTAACAGTAATGAGCAGCTGTGTTTGTGTCAAAGTGGTGATTTCGTGCTGACTTCGTCTTCTCATTTTAGGCAGATAGATGGCTGGGATCTCATGGATTTGCTCATAGGCAGAGCGGAAAGGTCAAAGCATGAGTTTCTTTTTCATTACTGCAGTAATTACTTGAATGCTGTCAGATGGCGGCCTCAAAACAGTAAGTCTAGACATTAGCTCGTGCCCATAACAAGATCAAGTTAAAGTCATGATTCATATTCTCATAAACCCATTGATTAATGTGGTCACTGAGGAAGTCATTTCTGCATTTATAGATGTTTTAATATTGTGAGATATTGCCTTACCAACTGTGTGTTACACAGTGGACAGGCTGGCTCACTGATACCTCAGAATAAGAGAGAATCCAGACATGGAATTCTTTTTCATATGCACAGGAGTCTAATTTGAGCTGTTTCAGAAATAATTTATGCTTTTATGTCCACAGTAATAGAACTGTGGGATTTTGAGGATGTTTAACATGAAACCACAAGCATGAAACTGTAAGAGTTGATTTAAAAAAATATTGCATCGTCATTTATTTACTGTGCTATTTGATTTTAGTTGAATATGTAATTGTGTCCCAAATCTGGTTCTTCAAAGTTAAAGTCTGAATGGAATATTTCTGTTGAAGCATTTTGATATTTTTTCAGCTGCTCCCATTTTGGGTCGTGACGGCAGATCATCCGTTTCCATCTCACTCTGTCCTCTGCACCATCTGCTGTCACACCAACCACCTGCATGTCCTCCCTCAATACATCCATAATCCTCCTCTTTGGCCTCCCTCTTCTCCTCCTGCCTGGTGGCTCCATCCTCAGCATCTTTCTCCTGATGAACCCTGTGCACAACCCTGTGTCCAAACCATCTTCAACATACCTCTCTCACTTTGCCTCCAAGCTGTCCCACCTGTAGTGTCTCTCTAATGTCCTCATTACTCCTAATCGCAGCATCTTAAACCACCTCCAGCTCCACCTCCTGTCGTTTTGACACCTCCACTGCCACTACACCATACAGCATATCTGCTCTTGCTGCTGTCTTCATAAACTTTCCTTTTCACTCTTG
Organism: Thalassophryne amazonica; assembly: GCF_902500255.1. Classification (NCBI taxonomy): domain Eukaryota; kingdom Metazoa; phylum Chordata; class Actinopteri; order Batrachoidiformes; family Batrachoididae; genus Thalassophryne; species Thalassophryne amazonica. The sequence goes on along the minus strand of NC_047103.1, from coordinate 116,874,836 downwards.
CAGATACCCTTTTGTCACAAATTGCTCCTGTCACTCTTCTGCACCCACTACACTCTGCCTACACTGTCACCACTCTACCACACTCTCCATGATTTTGAACATTTGATCCCAAGTATTAAAACTCATTCACTTTCAGCACATCACCATTCCACCAGGCACCATTCCACACAGGTACAGTGTCTTGTCTAGACTGGCTTTCATTCTCCTTCTCTCCAGAGTGTATCTCCACCTCTCCAGGCTCACCTCACCTTTGTCCATACCGTACCAGTCACAGTGCCACCCACAAACATCATGGACTGTCTGATCTTGTCTGTCAACCTGTCTGTTACCATTGCAAACAAGAATGGCCTCAGATCTGACCTCTTGATGCAATTCCACCTCTGCCGTGGAACCCTACTGTCCTTCCTACTGTACACCATACCACTGTTGCACTGTGTTTCTTCAGTAGAGTGCTACCTCATACTGTCTGGTTGTGTAAGAGTAGTAACTTCTATGCAGGCCACGAGGATGCCAAAGAACAGCAAAAAAAAGATGCTTTAAAATTATACATGTTGGTGCACATGGCCAGCTGAGCAAGAGGATAGTACTCATCAACTTCCTCCAGCCAGCATATCAGGCAGTTACTCTATTTTTGTTTGTATTTCACCAGGTACCTCAGTGTGGAAAGTGTTTTTCTTCACACCCAACTTCTATCCGGAGAACGGAACAGCCTGCTTCCATACGCATGTGTGCTTTTGCACACCAGATTATGTGACCTACCACAACCCACCGTTACTCTTTGACCTCTCCAGGGACCCTTCAGAGACCACACCACTGACTCCGGACACAGAGCCAGCCTTTTGGTTTGTTTTGGGAGTGATTCAGGAGGCTGTGGAGAAGCATAAGAGCTCCGTGGAGCCGAAGGCGAGTCAGTTGTCAATCGAGAACGTGATATGGAAGCCGTGGTTACAGCCCTGCTGCTCCACACTGAGCCAGCTCTGTGAGTGCAGGCAGGATGAGCTCACCAGCTCATCACCGGCCGCTTAAAGGATTTTCACTGAAAATCTCAGGAGTGCCAGCACTCTTGAGATTATGTTGCAATGTTTTAACGTTTAATGACATCAAAATGTGGTAATTTACCGTTGTGGATATGAAAATCAGATTTATGCAAAAATTTCTCCTGGGTTTGCTGGTCGGAGTTTTTGGTGAAGTATCCATTTGTGTGGACAATGTGCAAATATTATTTCTAAAATATTTTGCTTGAATCTAAATGGTAAATGGACTGCATTTATATAGCACTTTTCCATCTGCATCAGACGCTCAAAGCGCTTTACAAATAATTCACATTCACCCCAGTGTCAGGCTGCTGCCATGCAAGGTGCTCACTACACACTGGGAGCAACTAGGAGATTAAGGACCTTGTCCAAGGGCCCTTAGATTTTCCGGTCAGGCTGGAATTTGAACAGAGGATCCTCTGGTCTCAACGCTTAACCACTAGACCATCACCTTCCCCCAAGAATCGAGACAGTCCATCTCCTAATTACATGATCATACTTGATCTTGGCTATCTCAGTGAGGACATGACCATATTCACATGTAAAAAAAGTTTTAAATTTGTGGTTTCTAGGTGTTTTCTTTGTTTTGCAGACATATCGGTGTTGTGCATGTGATGTGATTAGGTCCTGGGGAAATGCTCCCAAAACATCCCTGTTTTCATCAAACTGGCAATCTGGTTTAGATATTTCTGGGTTTATCTTTCTCTTCAGTGCTGTCAGGTGTTGCATTCAAAATATTCTTCATGGTCAGTACTGCTACCACTTGCTGGTTTATCTTTTTTCCCCTTCCCCAGTATCTTGTGATCTGATATGAAGTCCATAAACGCAATGCCTCTTTTTTGGCTGGTTTATGCAATAGTATGTGTCTGCACAGCCGGAGGCTGTTCGTTTACTGCTGCATTCTCAGGCCACATACTTGAGAGCATTTCTTTAGAGACTGCACCACCTACCTGTGTTTCAAGAGCGTGACTTGCTATTTTCAAATTTGATTTCACTCCAAAATTCTTACAATTTAACTAAATCAGTTAGTACATCTCTAGAGCCTATAAGGCTGCACTTTCAGGAGCACTTTGCACAAAAAATAGTACTTCAGGTCCTACCTATAATTGTATCCAAAAATCTTTAAAAAATTAAGGTTTTAAAGGTTTATTCCACCCGAAAATATTACTTATAAATTAAAAAAAACCTTTGTTTCATGCATTGGGACAAAATGTGTAGCAATATAATGTTATAATCAGGTAAATAAATAATGTAATCATATGGTGTGGTCACCGTGTTCTCTCAATCTATAACAGGACAGTTTGAAAGTTTTGAACAAGGTGATAAACAAAGACAATGCTGGAGGCAGATATTTAGATTTATTTTTACATTATTAAACCAAAATAAAAGCTTAAAACACAGAGACACACAGACGCTGATCCAAAATGAAAAGCATCAAGTTACTGTATGTGGACATCACTGAAGTAGCTCCTTAGACTCATCTCAGAGAGACAGACACACAGAGAGACATTAGGTTGTCTATGAACAATGTTCTGAATCGAGGGCAGTAGAAGAAGCGTGTGGCCTGAAAGTGCAGCCATAAGCAAACGGCCTCCGGCTCTGCAGACACATCCTACTCGATTTATGATGTGCTACCTCAAATCTTTTAAATCTAAGCTTGCATTGTGGTAATTTTGTTTTTTCGTAATCTTCTTTGTTCCACTTCACCATTAAACTGCATTTTGATACAACAGATAAAACTGCACTACCACCAATTCCTCCAGTCACAGCCACATCTTGGTGGCTTCCGTCAATCATGTCCTTTTTTTGTGAAGTGCCTTTCTCATTATTTTTCACAGCGTATCGTGCAGTTTATTTCTTAATAATCAATGTAAATGAAGTTGAAGATGTACTCAGTAACTTGAAAATATTAGTTTTTCCCTATTGTTTACACACATTTTCTGAAAGCGTGCATCATACTCTCAGAACTCTACACACAAAACACCCACACAAACACACACAATGGGCAAAACCCCTCAATTCTGCAATTGCAAAATTAAACTTTACATTCAAAATAATGTTATTTCTTCTCAAAATTGTATTTTGTTTTCAAATGACACACACAAACCATCATTTGAATAGACGTAAGAACCAGTTGATGACTGATGTGCTCAATGTAAAATATGCTGATGAAAACACTACTTCTCCATTTATCATCAAGACTTAGGCCTTTTTGTTCAGTGTTACACTTACTACAGACAGTGAATACATAAGTGTGTTATAAAATATTTTAGAAAATTAAGACACTGTAACAAATGTTATTTTTTTCCCACAAAAACAATGTATAAAGTGTACATCCCAACCAACACAAAATTGCACATACAGTGGTCTGCATACAAAAACAACATAATTTACCGTATACAGTTACAGTAAAAAAAAAAACAACAAAAAAACTATGCTGTATCATCTCTTCTCTTTCAGTCTGGCCATAGCACCTCATCTACGTACATCCTAAGCAATGTTTTCTCTGGCAAAGCAGTGGGGGTAAATATGGCTTAGCATGGTGAATCCAGCTGTGAAAAGCATTAACTGCTATATCTCCACATGCATCATCCATGGCTTGGAGAAGGGTAGACATGTTTGAGGATTTTGGTCATACACTTTCCATCAATGTGGTCATTGTGTCTCAAGCACCAGTATTTGTGTGTAAACAATTGTGAAAACTATAAGGTATCATCCCCTGGTTAAAGAGAAGTAGCTGTGAATGTGATTTACTGTATCAGCATGTCAGTGATTGTTTATCACTGTATGAAAGCAGTTTTTGTTGAACATTTTATTAAACATTATGATGATAGAACATTGGTTCATTTGCCTTAATTTATGAACATATACGAGGGCTGTCCGTTAAGTATAGGTCCTTTTTATTTTTTTCAAAAACTATATGGATTTCATTCATATGTTTTTACGTCAGACATGCTTGAACCCTCGTGCGCATGCGTGAGTTTTTCCACGCCTGTCGGTGACGTCATTCGCCTGTGAGCACTCCTTGTGGGAGGAGTCGTCCAGCCCCTCGTTGGAATTCCTTTGTCTGAGAAGTTGCTGAGAGACTGGCGCTTTGTTTGATCAAAATTTTTTCTAAACCTGTGAGACACATCGAAGTGGACATGGTTCGAAAAATTAAGCTGGTTTTCAGTGAAAATTTTAACAGCTGATGAGAGATTTTGAGGTGATTCTGTCGCTTTAAGGACTTTTCACGGTGCGAGACGTCGCGCAGCGCTCTCAGGCAGCGTCATCAGCCTGTTTCAAGCTTAAAACCTCCACATTTCAGGCTCTATTGATCCAGGACGTCGTGAGAGAACAGAGACGTTTCAGAAGAAGTCAGTTTCAGCATTTTATCCGGATATTCCACTGTTAAAGGAGATTTTTTTAATGAAAGACGTGCGGACGGGTCCGCGCGTCGGGACGCAGCCGACGCGGCGCGGCGGCACAGGAAAAACACCTCCGTGTTGATAACCATTTGTTAAAATCCAGTTGGCTTTTGATGGCTTTCAGTGGAGTGAGTATATGAGAAATTGTTTATCAGCTGGAGATGTTCCAACTTGTCCTTAAGGCTTCCAGCAGAGGTGTTTTTCCTGTGACGGAGCGTCGTGGCGGCTGCGAGCCGACGCTGCAATCCGCCCGCACGTCTTTCATTAAAAAAATCTCCTTTAACAGTGGAATATCTGGATAAAATGCTGAAACCGACTTCTTCTGAAACTTCTCTGTTCTCTCACGACGTCCTGGATCAACAGAGCCTGAAATGTGGAGGTTTTAAGCTTGAAACAGGCTGATGACGCTGCCTGAGAGCGCTGCACGACGTCTCGCAGCGTGGAAAGTCCTTAAAGCGACAGAATCACCTCAAAATCTCTCATCAGCTGTTAAAATTTTCACTGAAAACCAGCTTAATTTTTCGAACCATGTCCACTTCGATGTGTCTCACAGGTTTAGAAAAAATTTTGATCAAACAAAGTGCCAGTCTCTCAGCAACTTCTCAGACAAAGGAATTCCGACGAGGGGCTGCACGACTCCTCCCACAAGGAGTGCTCACAGGCGAATGACGTCACCGACAGGCGTGGAAAAACTCACGCATGCGCACGAGGGTTCAAGCATGTCTGACGTAAAAACATATGAATGAAATCCATATAGTTTTTGAAAAAAATAAAAAGGACCTATACTTTACGGACAGACCTCGTACATACATATATATATATATATATATATATATACATATATACATATATATATACACAACCCCAAATCAGAAAAAGCTATCATGGAATGGAAGATGCAAAAAAACAAACAAACAAAACATAAACAACTTAATTTCATTTGTTAATACAGTAGAGTTCAGAATAATAGTAGTGCTAAGTGACTAAAAAGATTAATCCAGGTTTTGAGTATATTTCTTATTGTTACATGGGAAACAAGGTACCAGTAGATTCAGTAGATTCTCACAAATCCAACAAGACCAAGCATTCATGATATGCACACTAGGGCTATGAGTACAAAACATTTTTCAAAACTTTAATTTTCCTGATGTTGCATTTGATAAACTTTTACCCATAGTTCACTTTTTTGAAGTTTACTTCATTGGATCATGAGAAACCCTCCCGCACCTAGCACCACATCACTTTTAAAAAATACGAGTTTACACAATACTACAACCCCTAGCAAAAATTATGGAATCACCGGCCTCGGAGGATGTTCATTCAGTTGTTTAATTTTGTAGAAAAAAAGCAGATCACAGACATGACACAAAACTAAAGTCATTTCAAATGGCAACTTTCTGGCTTTAAGAAACACTATAAGAAATCAAGAAAAAAAGATTGTGGCAGTCAGTAACGGTTACTTTTTTAGACCAAGCAGAGGAAAAAAAATATGGAATCACCCTGTAAATTTTCATCCCCAAAACTAACACCTGCATCATATCAGATCTGCTCGTTAGTCTGCATCTAAAAAGGAGTGAACACACCTTGGAGAGCTGTTGCACCAAGTGGACTGACATGAATCATGGCTCCAACACGAGAGATGTCAATTGAAACAAAGGAGAGAATTATCAAACTCTTAAAAGAGAGTAAATCATCACGCAATGTTGCAAAAGATGTTGGTTGTTCAGTCAGCTGTGTCTAAACTCTGGACCAAATACTGTCTGGAGAGAGCATATCTCACCCATATTGGCCTCTCTTCATTGGCTTCCTGTTAATTCTAGAATAGAATTTAAAATTCTCCTTCTTACTTATAAGGTTTTGAATAATCAGGTCCCATCTTATCTTAGGGACCTCGTAGTACCATATCACCCCAATAGAGAGATTCGCTCTCAGACAGCAGGCTTACTTGTAGTTCCTAGGGTTTGTAAGAGTAGAATGGGAGGCAGAGCCTTCAGCTTTCAGGCTCCTCTCCTGTGGAACCAGCTCCCAATTCAGATCAGGGAGACAGACACCCTCTCTACTTTTAAGATTAGGCTTAAAACTTTCCTTTTTGCTAAAGCTTATAGTTAGGGCTGGATCAGGTGACCCTGAACCATCCCTTAGTTATGCTGCTATAGACGTAGACTGCTGGGGGGTTCCCATGATGCACTGTTTCTTTCTCTTTTTGCTCTGTATGCACCACTCTGCATTTAATCATTAGTGATCGATCTCTGCTCCCCTCCACAGCATGTCTTTTTCCTGGTTCTCTCCCTCAGCCCCAACCAGTCCCAGCAGAAGACTGCCCCTCCCTGAGCCTGGTTCTGCTGGAGGTTTCTTCCTGTTAAAAGGGAGTTTTTCCTTCCCACTGTAGCCAAGTGCTTGCTCACAGGGGGTCGTTTTGACCGTTGGGGTTTTACATAATTATTGTATGGCCTTGCCTTACAATATAAAGCGCCTTGGGGCAACTGTTTGTTGTGATTTGGCGCTATATATATAAAAAAAATTGATTGATTGATTGATACAAACAACATGGGAAGGTTGTTAAAGGCAAACATACTGGTAGACCAAGGAAGACATCAAAGCGTCAAGACAGAAAACTTAAAGCAATATGTCTCAAAAATCAAAAAATGTACAACAAAATAAATGAGGAACGAATGGGAGGAAACTGGAGTCAACGTCTGTGACCGAACTGTAAGAAACCGCCTAAAGGAAATGGGATTTACATACAGAAAAGCTAAACGAAAGGCATCATTAACACCTAAACAGAAAAAAACAAGGTTACAATGGGCTAAGGAAAAGCAATTGTGGACTGTGAATGACTGGATGAAAGTCATATTCAGTGATGAATCTCTAATCTGCATTGGGCAAGGTGATGATGTTGGAACTTTTGTTTGGTGCCTTTCCAATGAGATTTATAAAGATGACTGCCTGAAGAGAACATGTAAATTTCCACAGTCATTGATGATATGGGGCTGCATGTCAGGTAAAGGCACGGGGGAGATGGCTGTCATTACATCATCAATAAATGCACAAGTTTATGTTGATATTTTGGACAATTGAAAGGATGTTTGGGGATGATGAAATCATTTTTCAAAATGATAATGCATCTTGCCATAGAGCAAAAACTGCAAAAACATTCCTTGCAAAAAGACACATAGGGTCAATGTCAATGAGCAGATCTGATTTGATGCAGGTGTTAATTTGGGGGATGAAAATTTACAGGGTGATTCCATAATTTTTTCCTCAGAATTGAGTGATTCCATATTTTTTCCTCTGCTTGGTCTAAAAAAGTAACCGTTACTGCCACAATCTTTTTTTCTTGATTTCTTATAGTGTTTCTTAAAGCCAGAAAGTTGCCATTTGAAATGACTTTAGTTTTGTGTCATGTCTGTGATCTGCTTTTTTTCTACAAAATTAAACAACTGAATGAACATCCTCTGAGGCCGGTGATTCCATAATTTTTGCCAGGGGTTGTATTTAAAATAATGTAACAAGAAAAGAATTAAGAAGTATCAAGAAATAACAAGAAAATATATACAAATAAAATATATACAAAAAAAATTGTCTGCAATTTGATAGTAAGAAAATTGACAATAAGGAGTACCAAGTTGTGTGCTTGAAAAATGACAGAACATTACAACTTGGCATTTTGGCAAGTGACAGTGGAACTGCTGCAGACATCTATATACCACTACAGGACCTGCTTGATGAGTATGTGTCACCAGTCAATACTGGTCGCAAAAATGGTGTTGTAGCCAGGCTTCAGAGAACATTTCGAGACAAGGGATTCAATGATCCTCAATACATCGGCTGCCACCACCACATTCTTGATCTTGTTCTGCGACGTGTTGGATTTCTTTTTTCCTATATGGTCACATTCACCTAACATTAACTGCGAGTTTAATGATGAGATTTTGGAACAGTATGATGATTTACAAAATGCATACATGGGCACAGAAGGGATACCAGAGTATGAGAACCTTGGCTGGAGAGATGATTTTAAATTCCTTTTTGAGCTTTGTGAAGCATATAAGTTTTACAAAACGGAGGAAAAATGGCACAAGCTGCCATCACTTCACAGGGCCAGGTAGAACTCACGAGGAATTTTTGTACTTATTGCATTTTTCCTTCTTCCAAATTGGCGAGAACAGCTGAGGGTAACTTGCGATTTCATTGCAACTACATGGTCGCGGGCCTGGTTTTCTAACCAACACTATTCAGAGACGGATTATGAAGTCCTGCTGTCAGCAATATCCAAACTTAAGTGTCCCAAAGCTGTGAAATGCTTCTCTACTCACTGGAAAAAGGAACCATCTACTTGCAAAACAGACAAATATCTTAGCAAATTTATTAACACTAATACACAAATCTGAAACACTATTAAAAACACAAATGCTATATGTATTCATTTTCATGTATTCCTCATGTGTATTGTATGTAAAACTGACATGTTATAATAAAGAGTGAGCCACGAGGTGTTTTATTGTGAAATATGAAACTGTCTTAGGTGCAGGAGGTTTTTTCAAGATCTGGCAAAACCAAAGTCATTTTTGTGAGTTTTAGGTAAAAGTTCATCATTTATAACCCCAGGCTAATAAATTTGAGATTTGTCATAACCCTAATGCACACTCTTAAAGAGTGGCCATCATCCTGCTTTCTGCTGTTGCTCTGGAAACTGTGCACTGTCTCTCCTGGAGAAAACAAGAAGCCCAATTTTGTGCTGATGATGGTTGATGACCTGGGAATTGGTGACCTGGGCTGCTATGGCAATACAACCCTTAGGTAAAAACTGTTCAGCTGTGTTTAGATGGTCCTAAATTGCTTGAATAATACAGAAATACAGTACAGTAAGTTGGATTCACGACAAAGCTGCTGTTTGTTTAATTTAATGTTTGTTTGCAACAAACATTAAATTAACTATTTTACTGCAGATTGTGTTGCAGATTTATTGCAAATCTGTTGTTAGCAGAGCTGTAACATTTCATTGATTATTAAATTAATTGCCAGGTAGTTTAGTAAAGGATTGTTTATTCTTCTTTTTCATACAGCAGTGTTCAGAATAATAGTGCTATGTGACTAAAAAGATTAATCCAGGTTTTGAGTATATTTCTTATTGTTACATGGGAAACAAGGTACCAGTAGATTCAGTAGATTCTCACAAACCAAGCATTCATGATATGCACACTCTTAAGGCTATGAAATTGGGCTATTAGTAAAAAAAAATAGAAAAGGGGGTGTTCACAATAATAGAAGTGTGGCATTCAGTCAGTGAGTTCGTCAATTTTGTGGAACAAACAGGTGTGAATCAGGTGTCCCCTATTTAAGGATGAAGCCAGCACCTCTTGAACATGCTTTTCTCTTTGAAAGCCTGAGGAAAATGGGACATTCAAGACATTGTTCAGAAGAACAGTCTGGTTTGATTAAAAAGTTGATTGGAGTGGGGAAAACTTACACGCAGGTGCAAAAAATTATAGGCTGTTCATCTACAATGATCTCCAATGCTTTAAAATGGACAAAAAAAACAGAGATGCGTGGAAGAAAATGGAAAAGAACCATCAAAATGGATAGAAGAATAACCAGAATGGTAAAGGCTCACCCACTGATCAGCTCCAGGATGAACAAAGACAGTCTGGAGTTACCTGTAAGTGCTGTGACAGTTAGAAGACGCCTGTGTAAAGCTAATTTATTTGCAAGAATCCCCCGCAAAGTCCCTCTGTTAAATAAAAGACGTGCAGAAGAGGTTACAATTTGCCAAAGAACACATCAACTGGCCTAAAGAGAAATGGAGGAATATTTTGTGGACTGATGAGAGTAAAATTATTCTTTTTGGGTCCAAGGGCCACAGACAGTTTCTGAGACGACCCCCAAACTCTGAATTCAAGCCACAGTTCACAGTGAAGACAGTGAAGCATGGTGGTGCAAGCATCATGATATGGGCATGTTTCTCCTGCAGCACTGATCATGGATCAGTTTGGATATGTCAAATTACTCGAAGAGGTTGTTGCCTTATGCTGAAGAGGACATGCCCTTGAAATGGGTGTTTCAACAAGACAATGACCCCAAGCACACTAGTAAACAAGCAAAGTCTTGGTTCCAAACCAACAAAATTAATGCCTTGCAGATGTGAAGAAATCATGAAAAACTGTGGTTATACAACTAAATACTAGTTTAGTGATTCACAGGATTGCTAAAAAAGCAGTTTGAACATAACAGTTTTGAGTTTGTAGCGTCAACAGCAGATCCTACTATTACTGTGAACACCCCCTTTTCTACTTTTTTTTTTACTAATAGCCCAATTTCATAGCCTTAAGAGTGTGCATATCATGAATGCTTGGTCTTATTGGATTTGTGAGAATCTACTGAATCTACTGGTACCTTGTTTCCCATGTAACAATAAGAAATATACTCAAAACCTGGATTAATCTTTTTAGTCACATAGCACTATTATTATTCTGAACACTACTGTACACACAGTGCAATGTGTCCACCCAGCGGCTGACTGCCTAGCAAGCGAACCAGGAAACATACGCGTACATCTACTATTCTAAATCCAGCCAAGATTCAGGGGATGAACCTGCCTAATTGTTCATGTGACAGCACTTCTAAAATCGCAAAAGATGCCCCCATGACCACAGCAGCTGCTGGATTTAGCTTCGTCCTGCCTTGGAAGCATTTTAACAAAAAGCTAATGGAGGACCACAATAGAGCAAAAAAGTATGGGACAAAAATGCATGGTACATTGTCAGTCATACGATGGGATGCAATCAACCAATCAAAAGACATGGTTATATTTAGTTGTCATGAGTAATATGGAGTAAATCCTGATAAAGGTGGTTATCTACATGAATAAATTATTAAATTAAACAAGTCCCAAAATAATGCTTCAGAAAGGACCATTTTCCTTCTGCTGTCAGCGACATATAGATTAGCGCATCAGACGACTTCATTCAGCGTCAGGTGAAATATTCTTCTGCCACCCGTGTGTGCCCTTGACCAAAAGAGCATCTGTAGACCCAGAGTTAGTTCTCAGGTGCCAGACATGCTGCACACTACTCCGCATGGTTGGCTTGTGTCTCACTATTATTCAGACAAGTTAAATGCAGACGACAAATTTACTTTAATGTGCACACAACTCTTCTTCTATCTTCATCCAGTACTACTGCTGTCACATCCTACAGAAGACAGAAAAATACCAAAATGTGTTTCAGAGTGAGGCACAAGGTTACAACCACAAATTTGAAAATATTAGGATGATATTGAAAATGGAGGCAGGAAGTGATCTTTATGTTGACTATTTCAATGCAAATTGTATGAACCAAGACATTTCATGTTTTGTGTCAACTTCATTTCATTTGTTAATATAAAGTAAAACTTGCACATAATAGATTAAGGTGGACAAGCAAATTTTGTCCAGGCTTTTAATCAAGGAAATACAGTACCTACTTTCCTTGAATCACTTTGTGAGTGCTGAACTTCATTATATACAGCCGTTACTGGACACGCCCACACTGCTTTGTCCAGTACATGCAAGGGTTTTTTAATGAAAATGCATTGTGACTGAACAGGACATTTTGGATCGTTTCCGATATAAGCGAAACTGTTATACAAAATTCTTTATATACTGTGTTTAGTACATGGAAAACCATACAAAAGCGACACCAGCACATCTAACTGGTAGGTGGTCACGGGGAAGACTCAGGACACACTGGAGGGATCATATTTCACAGCTGTTTTTGAATGCCTCAGAATTCTCTAGCAAGAGATAAAGGACATGACAGAGGATAGGGAAGTATGAGATGAGCTGCTTTGTCTACTCCCACTGTGACCTGGGCCTGGATAAGCAGGGGAAATGAATGAATGAATGAGATCAAATTTAGGCTTGTTTCCCATGTGCCTTCTGGCAAAGAGCAGCTGAAATGTAAGTTCTTTGGTGTGCTGGTTTTGTTTTAAATTGGGGGGGGGGGGGGGGGGGGGGGGGGATTGGGCTTCTGTGTCAGAAAATGTGTCTTAATTACTGTCGTGTTGACAATTGTGGCAGGTAGGTTCACCCCTTTGCTGTGAATATGATGTTTGTCATCAAGTCAGTTGATGTATTTGCATCATGAGCACTAACCATCAGCTCATCCAGGCCTCTTTCTTCAGAAACTTCACAGCATCATCAAAACCTTCTTGACATAACGAGTGCATGGCAGCAGAGTCTGGAGGGAACAATGCCTGGCTCAGCCGCTTGATGTTCTCCATGGACAACTGACAAAAGAATACAAGACACGTTTGTGAAGCACATCAGCTGGTTAACATGACGGACTCCAGGACAGACTGCCTCCTTGGTGTCTGGCTTGAACGGTGTTCTTCTAATGAATACAAGGTTGTAATTGTTTTGTTTATTTCTGCTTCCTGTCTAACACTTCTGTTGGTTTTTAAGAGCAACAGCTACAAACTTTAGTTTATTATTTTACTCCTGCGTGAATCCTAGGAGCAAGCGTTTTCAATACCAGTTAGCTTGTGCTAGCTCTTGCTACACATTTGGATTTTCTGGTGCACAACTTACATTACATTACACTTTACATTAATCTTGTGCGATGCTGACAGAAAGGGTTGCCCTCTTAGAGAGCTGTGTCAGTAAGTTAGAGCAGCTTCTGAGTTCAGTGGAATTAGACAAAATGGGCACTACAGACAAGCTTAGTGCCAGGCTGGCGAGGGCGTCTGTTAACACTAGCTAAGCTCCGTCGGCTAAAGAAGATGGCTTTTGGACTGTTGTTAGGCGAAAGAAGTCACATAGGGCTTGGTGCCCGGTTGTGGTACCCAGTTCACAGTTGCCACTGTCGACTGTGAACCATTGTTCAGCCTTGTCTGTTGATAGCCCTCCAACCCCACGGGTGACTCCATCTCCAGGCCAAAAAGCTGTGCATTAGTGATAGGGGATTCTATCACCCGCAAAGTTAGATTACAGATGCCAGCTGATGTTAAAGTAGACCTGCACTGAAATAAATGCAGTCAAATCTTTGGACCAAAAAAATGACTTATATTTACACAGAAGATCCTTCTGAATGTAGTAAAGTGAATCTGCAAGCCCAGATCTGTCATTCAACAGAGAAATATTCATTTAAAAAATGACAAATTTACAGCTAAAATTTGGCCCTCCGCAAAACTGTCATCACATCCGGGACTTTGCAGAGACTTCAGAGAGAAGATCTTATCCCAGCATGCATTGCACGCAGCAACTGCAATTTGTGGATTTATGTCAGTTTGCATCTCTTACAAAAGCACCTTTTTATTCTCTTATACGGAAGGATAGACTTTTTTTTAAAACCATGTTGTCTTGCGGTACATATGTGATTATACATTTCTTTTATTTTTGCTTGAAAATTATTTTTGGGGACTTTTTCATACACCCATTTGATTGAGTGGTGTCGCATTGAAAATCTTTTAGCCTCCGGTGTTACTGTTGCAGGGTACGGATGTGGGACCCGCAAAGAATCCAAGTCATTAAAAAGATACAAACCTCTCTCAGTGGCCACGGAGCTCTGCGGCTGCGGTTACCAAGACCATGTGGCGCTGCAGATTTTTCCGCAAGAGTCTATCCTTGCGGGCTGCCGGAGCGCTCCGCATCAAAACAACGAGCGTAGTCTCTGGACTTGTTGCCAAGTTGAGCACACCTCCATTCAGTAGACAGGGAGGTGGTGCCGGAGTTGGCCGCAGCTCTGCACAGCAGACACGGGGGCGGTGTGAGTGGCCCACTGCGGCCAGCGCTTACCAAGTCTGCGGGCTCGGTAAGGGCATCGGAGGCAGTGAGAGCAAGGTGAAAGGGAAGAACGTCGCCCACTGTCGATGTCGCCACTGATCTGAGCATGCAGAGCTGTATCTCGTATTCATTGCAGCTTACTTTTGGATGTTGAAACCAGGATGTGTATAACAGTAACATTACTAACAGATAAAATCAATTTCGATTGAGAAATAGCTAGTATTGCATTCACTCAACGCGCGGACTGAAGGCGCTAGCGCTCTGTCTTCTCTCTTGCGTCACAGCAATGTCCCAGATGTACAAACTGTTTTCGCAGAGGGCTGCAAATTTGCCATTTTTAAATGAAGATTTCTCCACTGAATTACAAATTTGGGCTTGCAGATTTACTTTATTGCATTCATAAGGGTCTTATAAATACATATCAAATACATATACCAATACATATTGGGGGTCATCTCACAAACTGTCTGCAGCCCTTGGACCCAAAAAGAACAATTTTACTCTCATCAGTCCACAAAATATTCCTCCATTTCTCTTTAGGCCAGTTGATGTGTTCTTTGGCAAATTGTAACCTCTTCTGCACGTCTTTTATTTAACAGAGGGACTTTGCGGGGGATTCTTGCAAATAAATTAGCTTCACACAGGCGTCTTCTAACTGTCACAGCACTTACAGGTAACTCCAGACTGTCTTTGTTCATCCTGGAGCTGATCCAATGGGTGAGCCTTTGCCATTCTGGTTATTCTTCTATCCATTTTGATGGTTGTTTTCCATTTTCTTTCATGCGGCTCTGGTTTTTTGTCCATTTTAAAGCAATAGAGATCATTGTAGATGAACAGCCCATAATTTTTCCACCTGCGTATAAGTTTTCCCCTCTCCAATCAACTTTTTAATCAAACCACACTGTTCTTCTGAACAATGTCTTGAATGTCCCATTTTCCTCAGGCTTTCAAAGAGAAAAGCATGTTCAACAGGTGCTGGCTTCATCCTTAAATAGGGGACACCTGATTCACACCTGTTTGTTCCACAAAATGGACGAACTCACTGACTGAATGCCACACTACTATTATTGTGAACACCCCTTTTCTACTTTTTTTTTTACTAATAGCCCAATTTTATAGCCTTAAGAGTGTGCATATCATGAATGCTTGGTCTTGTTGGATTTGTGAGAATGTACTGGTACCTTGTTTCCCATGTAACAATAAGAAATATACTCAAAACCTGGATTAATCTTTTTAGTCACATAGCACTACTATTATTCTGAACACCTAGGGCGTAATTTTGGGTAGGGTCGCTAGGGTCACGTCCCTACCAATATTCAGCCCCCTACTGTGTAATCACGACCAATAAAACCGCTGTCCGCCATTATTATGGCACATAAAGGGTTAAATGTATGCCACTGCTCGAAGCCCCCCTCTTTAACGTTGATATCCTTGTCTGATTAGCTACCCGTTTCTCGCTGATGGAGATTTTATGAGTTGTTATCATTTATTTAATTAATCATTGCCTGCTTACATGATATTCAATGTAATCAAAAGTAGTCTGAGTTAAGTTTCTGCTTCTTGTGAAATGAACTGTATCAACTATCTGTTATCTGTGTGATGTGGGAGTGAAACCAGCCACAAGACTGAAAGAATATGTGTCTTAGCTGACTTGTTAAAGGATTCTACATTTATTACTGTCTGAATTATATTCTTTTATACTTCATTTACTCATTTAATCATAATAATTATGTACCCATTCATATATGCTGCATTTAAGCTAAATGATTGCTCAGCCACAGTGATGAACTAAAGGTTGCTTCAGGACTCTGTTGACATCGAAACTTAACAGCTTACTCCCTTCTTTCGGTGAAAGAAACGAGCATGTTTCACAGGAAACCGTAACTCACAAGCAACCGTTCACCCCTCCCTTCCCCAAACACAATATACCCTGATGCTACGTTGTATTGTTTATGATTTTTTTCTTTTCTAATAAAAGAGCAGAGCACCGGAGGGGTGGCGGAGAGGAGCAGGAGAAGCAAGGTTGGTCGTAGGTTTGTACGCGCTCTCCGAAGCTTCTCCCCTTTGCGCAAAGCTCACAAAAGAGATCTCTGTCTAACAGTTGTCTTCTTTATGTGTGATTGTGCTTTGAGAAACTGTGTTTTGCAGGCTACGATCTCAGGCACAGTTTAAGTGCCAGGTCCAGTTAGGGCGACGGACCTGACATTTTCCTGGCGCCCAATGTGGGGCGTCGACACATCCTCCCTCCGTAACCAGAAGACGACGCGCCGCAACCCCGTTAGACAGACGAAAAGACCACCACTTCAAACGTGGCCGGCGTTCTAGACTGAAGTTGACTTGTGGCTCGGAGGAGGGATTGACGACGCTCTGCGAAGCCACTAGAATCACAATTTTGATGTAAGTAAGGAGTCTTTTGTGTGAGATTGTGGACTTTAAGTTAATCACTGCAGTGTAACTAAAACACAAGAACGTTTAATACGTGACCTGTGATTAAAACACAGGAAGACCGTTTAATACGTGACCTGTGACTAAAATACAGGAAGACCGTTTAACACGTGACCTGTGACGGGAAGACAGATTCATTCTTGACCCGATGTGATGTTTGCCACAGGAAGACAGTTAACACTTGACCTGGAGGGCAATTCTAAGACTATTATTTACGTCAAAGAGAGACAACTGTGACAACGTGTAGGATTGTTTTTTTTTTAAATGTTTTCACAAATTCTAATTGGACATTTTAAAAAGTACTGAAAACCCAAGTTTATCTGAAGGGGTAATGAATGATGAATGAATGGAATGTATGACTGGGAATGATCGTAAGCAAATTCCTGTAACTCCGGTTGCAGTGTAGCTTGCGTGACATTCCATACGCACAAAAACTCAACAGCGACCGCAAGGAAGCAGAGGCAAGGTCGACCCACCCAATCTAAGGTTTTGGTAGAAGCTTGGTCGGCACCTCGCGGACGCGCCAGAGTCATTAAAGGGGTCTTGAAATACCACTGATTTAGATGGCCCTAGGCCTAACCCCCTCAGTGGTCTAAAATGGGAAACACACAGGGTACATTAAAACTCGAGGGCGACCCCAAATATATGGAAAGGGTCTCCCCGGGATCCACACAGTACTGTAAAGACTGGAAAAAGAAATATGGTTTCACAAATAAACTTGTGGTTGTAAGTGACGTCACACTTCAAGTAGCCACAAAGACAGGAAAGAGTAAGTTAAAAAAGGAGGAAGAATTGAAAGTAGCGAAGATATGGTTAGATGAGGCACAGAAGAGACAGAAAGCAATCAATGACAGAAAGTGTCAGCAAGGAAAGACAAGATAATGTATGTAAGACCTGAAGATAATGAGACAGTGACCGGACGACAACAGCCACCATTACAGCCGAGGCCACAACCTGGACAACAAATTGTACAACAACCATCACAGCAGAATTCACAAGTACAACAACAACAATCACAGCAAGTTGTGAGGCCCAAAGTAGGGACTCCGACAACACCCAGACGTCCGCCAACTCTGACAAAAGTTTACACACCATCAAATAATCCATTTGTGAATATAACCCCACCACCTGTAACTGTAACACCTACGCCCCGTTGGATGGAGTAAAAATTCCAGTTGATGATGATTATAGAGCTATAAGTCCATTCGGTGGAAATCCACCATCCTATAATCAGACTGTCCCCACATTGTATCCAACCCTAGATACATCGTTTGATTTCGACTTCTCACCATCGCACACACGATCCTGACAAACATGGGGTGCGACCAACATATACCCAATGATTGAAGTAGCAAACCCAAACACAGCACAGGGACAACCGCCATCTATTTATGTTCACAGACCTTGGACTTTAGAGGAAGCTACCAAAGCCGCAGCTGGCCTTCCAGACCCAAGAGTTGATATAGAGGAATGGTTAAGACACATGGATGGGTTAATCTGGTCATACCGTCTGAATGGTCAGGAAATTGCTGAAATTGTAAGAGCAGCCTTGACAAAAGACTTTCATCATGTTCAAGGTGACTTTACAGGTAGAGATGCACAATGGGATGTACTCCCGTTTAGGATAAATGCACAAGGGCAATTCCAAGCTCCTTTACTTGTTCCTCTTCAGGATTTGTTTACCCGTATCAGAGAAAAATTCAGGCCAATGGCTGATTATGGTAGAATTGCAGCCACAAAACAAAGGCCTGACGAGGAACCTGATGATTTCAAATTACGAATGATGAAAGTTTTCAGAACACACAGTGACATCCCATTTGACGCAGGTGTAAACAGCGCTTTCCAAAGTCAGTTCAAACGAGCGTTGGAAACATGATGTAACTGTAGATACCCAGAGTGTAGACGACCTTGTCCTACGTCCGTCATGCATATAAATTAGAGGGGCAGAAGAAAAATAAACAAACATCCTCCGCCATATTTGTTGTAAATAGTGGAGATGACGAAATTTTCTATCAAGGAGGACGAGGCCACCAACCGTTCCGGGGACAGGGAAGAGGCTATAGACAAAGCTCTGGTCCTCGTGATAGAGGATGAGGATATTTCCCACAGAATGCTGACGAATCTGAAGTCTGTTGGAATTGTGGAAAGCCAGGCCATTGGTCATGCAACTGTCCAATGCCCAGGCAGGAACGGGGCAGAGGGTATGCACGCCCCTCGGCTCCTTCTCCTCCTCCACAATGACTAGCCGCCCAAGAAGCTAATTCAAGACAGGTTGAAGTTGATTCCTTGGATGTAAAGAGCCAGCCAGAGTTAGAATCAGACAAAGTCACAGCCCCCCCATTTGGAGCAGAGATTGTGAACATTTGTGGAGCAATAACGTTGGCCCATTTAAATGTGAAGCCAATGGTTAATCTTCGAGTTAATGGTCAAGAGTTTGATTTCCTTTGTGACACAGGGGCCTGTAGAACGGTCTTGAATAAATTACCCCCGAAAACTAGATTTACTCAAACAGGAATTTGGGTGACCTCAGCCAATGGTGTGACGAACCAAGAACGTGTGATTAAACATGTCACCTTTTGTGACCCAGAAACTCACATGATGGTGAGTAAGAGTGTTGTTTACTCACCTTCATGTACTGTGAATTTGTTGGGACGAGATTTGATGAATGCGCTGCGAATTAGCATCTGTCCATCTGTTCGTACGCCCGACATTTTTATGTCAAAGATAGAACGTCACACGATTTTCAAATTGGATGTTACGGACCCCGCTCAAGTGTCACAACACGTGTGTGATATTGTCCAACACCTGTCGGATCCAGGAGATGTTATGGACTTGTTGGACTTGCACGTAACCATGTGGGTCACGAACAACCCAACTGCTAAATACGTCCAACAATTCCATAAATTTAACCCTGGAATGCAGACTATGAAATATGTATATACAAACTTTAAAGACACAGCAGTCTGTGGAGTAGTGTTGTCCCCCACAGCCCAACTTCTCTTCAAGGGACAAACACCACATCCGTCCGTGGCAAAACCTGCTGCTATGCCATGGAGGGATCTGGCTAACATTGCTGCTAAAGGCGAAGCAGCAACTGACTGGCAGGGTGCAGAACGCACACGCAAAGTATTTGGCCCGTATGAGTATAGTCCATCTATTCACTTGTACAGGAAGTTGCTGCTCTGCAGTTTTGATGTTACCCCCATTGTAGCAGACCTTCCAGATGTAGATTGACTAGGCGTGTTTGTTGCCTCACTGTCCCGACAGGAAGAGGAACAATTGCAGGAAGTACCCTCAAATTTATGGGTAACCTCTCCCACGGATGTGGGACTCCTCACCTGTGTGGAACCAGTGCGCATAACCCCAAAGTCTGATTGGAGACCGTGTGTTAGACAATATCCGCTGAAACCAGATGCGGAGAGGGGAATCGCACCAGTAATAGAAGAATTACTGGCGGCAGGAGTAATCAGGGAATGTCCTGACTCCCCATGTAATACGCCCATTTTCCCCGTTAAGAAAGCAGATGGAGTAAATTGGAGAATGATACAAGACCTGCATGCAGTAAATGCTGTTGTGGAGACCTGAGCCCCATTGGTGCCGGATCCACACACCCTCCTGAATTCCCTTGAATATGGGCATACACATTTCTCCGTGATTGATATTAGCAACACCTTTTTCTCAGTACCACTGCACCCTGACTCTCAGTTCTGGTTTGCATTTACCTTCAGGAAAGTGAAGTACACATTTACCAGGCTACCTCAGGGTTTCACTGACAGTCCTACCATTTTCACACCATTTGAGCCCCCAGAGAATTCCCAGTTTTTGGTTTATGTTGATGACATTTTGGTCGCAGGGAAATCTGAAGATGCATGCAAAGCATGTACGATTGCAATCTTGAAACACTTGGCTGTGACTGGCAACAAAGTCAAAATGTCTAAATTGCAGTATGTTCAAACAGCCGTGATGTATCTGGGACATACTCTGTCTAAGGATGGCCTATGCATTCAAACAACTCGGAAGGACACCATCCTCAGAGCTCCAAAACCTGTGCACAAGAAAGACATGATGGCGTTCCTTGGACTTTGTAATTACTGCCGGTCATGGATCCCATGCTATGCAGAAAAGACACAGTTATTGTTGGATCTAATTTATTCAACTCCGATGGCTCTCTCTGACCCCATCACATGGACTCACGAGGCAGAAGACCAATTCACAAAACTGAAAGTTGAGCTTGTCAATTCCACAGTGTTGTCATTACCAAACTACAGTAAACCCTTTACATTGATGACAGATTGCAAACACAGTTTTATGTGTGCTGTACTGCTACAACAACATGGAGATAAGCAAAAGCCACTTGGCTATTTTTCTAAAAGAATGGATCCTGTTAGCCGTGGACTCCCACCGTGTGTTCAAGCAGTTTGTGCTACAGCCATGGCTGTTGAGGCCACTGCTAATTTAGTTTTGTTCCACCCTCTGACTGTTATGGTTCCACATGCAGTTAGTGTGTTGCTGCTCCAATCCAAGATGGCGTTCTTATCGCCTGCTAGACAAATAGCTTATACAGCTGTGTTGTTGTCGCAGCCACACATAACTATTAAAAGGTGTACCACATTGAATCCAGCCACACTGTTACCAACACAGGATAGTGGAACACCGCATGATTGTGAACAAGTGACACATGATCTCCAGCTCCAACGGCCAGACTTGTCAGATGAATCATTCCAAGATGGACTTTACTGGTTCGTGGATGGTTCCTGTTCAAGAGATAAAGAAAGAACACGTTCAGGTTATGCAATCATAATGCTACCTGGCACGATTATCGAGGCCAAACAAGTGTCCTCCAGGCATTCGGCTCAAGCTGCTGAGCTAACTGCCTTGACTAGAGCTTGCCGTCTTGCAGAAGGGAAAACTGACAATCTACAGACTCACAGTATGCTTTTTCTACGGTCTGGTTCTTTGCTAAGCAGTAGGAACAGCGGGGTATGATTACCTCAACTGGTAAACCCGTTACCCACCACAGCTTGCTGCTTGATCTTTTGCACTCTATTACGCTTCCCGCTAAGCTAGCTCTATGTAAATGTGCCGCACACACCAAGTGTTCCGATTTTGTGTCTGAAGGAAACAGGTTTGCAGACCAAGTAGCCAAAACTGCTGCTTTGGGCGAACTCGGTGTGTCTGACATTTACATGGCTGACTCTTCGGTTTTGGACTTGGATCTTCTTTATGACACCCAACAAAGTTCCCCATGTCGAGAAAATGCCTTCTGGTCGACACAAGGTGCCCTCCAGAACGCTAATAAAATTTTTGAATTAGGAGGGAAGCCCATCCTGCCTAACAGTTTGTTCAAAATGGCTGCTATCATGACACATGGAGTTTGTCATGTGTCAACCGGGGGTATGGTGGCATTATTGAACAAACAGACATTTGGATTCAATTCCTATGCACAAAACGTCTGTAAAGCATGTGTTACATGTATAAGACATAATCCACAGGGAAATTTGAGGCCAAAGCAGGGACAGTTTCCTGCACCTCAGTACCCCTTCCAGAGTGTACACATGGACTTTATTGAGTTGAATAAAAGTGGACCCTACCAGTACTGTTTGGTGTTGATTGACGCCTTCTCAAAATGGGTTGAGATTGTTCCAAGTGCAAAAGCTGATGCATTAACTGTTGCTAAAGCCATCTGCAAGACGATCATTCCAGCATATGGTGTCCCAGAGATGCTGTATAGTGATAATGGAACACATTTTGTGAATGAGGTGATCACAAAAGTAGCATGAAACTTGGGGATGACCCTCAAAAATCACTGTTCTTATCATCCACAAAGTGCAGGATTAGTAGAAAGAACAAATGGGACAATTAGGAGCAGACTCAGAAAATGCATGGAGGACACAAAAAGACCCTGGCCAGAATGCTTGGATTTAGTCAAAATGTACATGAGAATAACACCCACACAAGCAGGACTCACACCATTTGAGATATTGTATGGATGAAGTTTTAAACTTCCGGACTTGCTACCAGACGCTCAGACTATGACTGAAGAAAAGAACCTAGCAGACTATATGAAAGAACTGCTGCAAGAAAAACAAATACAAAAGACACATTTACTGCCATCAAACTCTTTACTTCCTACAGACTTACAGACTCTGGAAGTACACCCTGGAGATCAGATCTACATTAAAGTAATCAAAAGGAAATCCTGGTCCAGCCCAAAGTGGGAAGGGCCATTCCAAGTGTTACTAACAACACCAACTGCAGTTAAAATCGATGAGAGGTCGAGTTGGATCCACCTAAGTCACTGTAAGCTGGTAAAACTCCTGGACAACCCAGAGGAAAAGGCATCCAGCCCAGAGGAAAAGGTCATCTTGGGTGCATCTATCCCACTACAAAGACAAAGACCAAAGGTTGAAGCAAATATCAGAGTCCTGAAGCAGACGAGTAACCAGCTGTGACCAAGAAGAGGCCTGTCAACTCAGACCAGGATCAGAAGCAGACGTACTACAAGCTTGAAATAAGAGCACTGAAGCTGACGTGACCAGACCAGGAGACAGAAGCAGACGAAACTGCATCTTTGAAAACAGGAGACAAGACGATCCTGTTCTAATCCTGTGCACCTGTGTTTAAAAGAAACGTAAAGAACAATATATATATACGTATATATGTCCAAAGCATACAGCGGATGGAATGGATCTCATTGGGGGAAAATGTATGACCCGTGTAGTCAATTAGTAACCTTGACTAGGATTAAGGCATCTGCACTTGTGGCCAAAACTGTTATAATACCCCACGGAATTAAATTTCCAATTTGTTATTATCAGGAAGGGAATGCATCAGTGGGACGGTTGACTGCTAAGAGATGTGTAGAGACTCGCCTAAATGTTGGAGAGTGTATTCAAGTTAACACAACCAAATCTGAAACCCTATATTGTGGAAAGTGGGCTCAGGACAGACCCTCCTGTCCAACAGATCACAATTGCTTCAGGATAGCAAAATAATGGTTACCAGCCCGGAACGGAACATGGCCAGTGGATGACGTGTTCTGGGTTTGTGGTACACGCTTGTACCTGAATCTCCCACCGGGATGGGATGGAATTTGCGCCCCTACCCAGGTGTCAGATCACACCTTTGTCGTCGCGGCCGAGCCCAAAAGGCCAGAAAGGGTGAGGCGGAATTTAGACGACGTGGAGATTCACCAGGTAAAACACATCTGGCAGAGCGATGATGTGCCCGAGGAGTTTAAGATCTGGAAAGATTGGGAGAGGGGTGGTCTGTCTGTGTTACCCTGGTTGGGTATTCCAAACTTACAGTTTCGATTAGAAACAGTAAATTATCGATTGGCTGTATTCCTAAACGCGTCTCTCGTAGTCAACAAAGCCCAAGACAAAATGTTGACCGAAATCCGTACAATGGTCCTCCAAAATTGATTAGTGTTAGATTTGTTAACAGCGGCACAAGGCGGAGTATGTGGAATGATAAATGCCACGTGCTGTACATATATATCTGATGAGATAAATTCTGATTTGGCACAACAGGCGATGAGGGTCCTGGAAAAAATGCAAACTACTATGACCACCAAGTTTCAGGAAACAGCAGCACGAGGAGCCTGTGGGGGTGGTTTACCTCCGGCTCCTGGTGGCAAATATTGCTAAAATTCTTTACCCTGGTTCTGATTTTGATTGGAGTTTTGATTGTTTTCTCCTGCTGTGCCATACCCTGTATTAAGGCAATGGTTACCAGGCTGGCAACCAAGCTGTTTGTGCAATTACAATTGGCTCACACACCAACCTATACATTTTTGAACCTCGAGGAGCCCCAGGAAGGATGTGATAATGTGGACTAAGGACAGAACACTTATGATGATAATTGAAAGTGTAAAGTAATGAAGTTATGAGTGAAAATGTGTAAACAAGTGCTCATGATGGATGAGTGAAATTATGCTGAATTATTGTCATACACTGTAAATACATTTATTTTTACACTAGCTAACTGCAAATAAATGCTAAAAGAGGAGGGAAATGATGGAGATTTTATGAGTTGTTATCATTTATTTAATTAATCATTGCCTGCTTACATGATATTCAATGTAATCAAAAGTAGTCTGAGTTAAGTTTCTGCTTCTTGTGAAATTAACTGTATCAACTATCTGTTATCTGTGTGATGTGGGAGTGAAACCAGCCACAAGACTGAAAGAATATGTGTCTTAGCTGACTTGTTAAAGGATTCTACATTTATTACTGTCTGAATTATATTCTTTTATACTTCATTTACTCATTTAATCATAATAATTATGTACCCATTCATATATGCTGCACTTAAGCTAAATGATTGCTCAGCCACAGTGATGAACTAAAGGTTGCTTCAGGACTCTGTTGACATCGAAACTTAACAGCTTACTCCCTTCTTTCGGTGAAAGAAACGAGCATGTTTCACAGGAAACCGTAACTCACAAGCAACCGTTCACCCCTCCCTTCCCCAAACACAACATACACAGATGCTACGTCGTATTGTTTATGATTTTTTTCTTTTCTAATAAAAGAGCAGAGCACCGGAGGGGCGGCGGAGAGGAGCAGGAGAAGCAAGGTTGGTCTTAGGTTTGTACGCGCTCTCTGAAGCTTCTCCCCTTTGCGCAAAGCTCACAAAAGAGATCTCTGTCTAACAGTTGTCTTCTTTATGTGTGATTGTGCTTTGAGAAACTGTGTTTTGCAGGATACGATCTCAGGCACAGTTTAAGTGCCAGGTCCAGTTAGGGCAACGGACCTGACACTCGCTAACTTGGTTGGCTATCCCACTTGTCACTCCAAGCAGCACACTTCCCACAGTGGCCGCGACCGCCCATCCACCCCCGTCCCCCCCGCCCCATCTCTCTCTCTTGAGCTAGACTTCGGTGATATTTGGTAATGGCTGACGGCCCCCCTCCCAAGAAACGAGATATTCGATCATTCTTCAGAGTCAGGAATGTAAGTGCAGGGTCTCCGTCAAGCTTTAAAAACTAAGCAAAATCCCTTTCATGAATGGAAACCCTTCTTAAAAGCATTAGGATTCTTCTGCTCTTTAGGCACTAGGCAGGTTTTACCAACGTGGCATGATGCATCGTTAGAGCTAGGCTACTGCACAGTTGCAGGGAACTTATTAAAAGACTGCA
The DNA here is from genome assembly GCF_902500255.1 of Thalassophryne amazonica. Lineage (NCBI taxonomy): Eukaryota > Metazoa > Chordata > Actinopteri > Batrachoidiformes > Batrachoididae > Thalassophryne > Thalassophryne amazonica. Next base: position 116,849,048 of record NC_047103.1, on the reverse strand, counting down.
CGGGCGGACACAATAACAGACAGACAAACGGAAATCGATTCATTCACGAATAGGGATGGGTATCGAGAACCGGTTCCTTTCGGGTATCGTTAAGAAATGATTCGATCCACCGACATCAATAAGCCTTTTGCTTAACGATTCTGTTCGGTCCTTCAGAGTCACCATTATTTTGGGGGGTGTTTGTCAGGAAAATGATCATTTCTCTACATTGATTACAGACCCTGCAGCGGGTCCGTAATCAACTTTTCTGCAGCGCGGCTTTGCTTTGAACCTTGAAGCAATCGAAGCAGTGGCTCACAGACTGAAACAGTGCTTTGATTGCTTCGTTTATTCTTTATTTCACTTAATTTTCCCCCGCTAAAACCCTAAAGAACATACGTCTGTGAGTATTATTTACCTTTTTTATGTTAAACCGACCTGTTATGGTCTTCTGAAACAGTTGATAGATGTATTTTATAACTTAAAAACAGGAGCGATGCTAACGCGTTAGCATGTCTATGGCATTTTCAATGTTAAAAGTTAGCATTAAGCAGTTGCAGCTGTCATCACGTTCGGGTGCATTTGTTTTCAAATTGTAATATTTTTTTAAATTTATTTTTGTTTATATATTAATAATCTAATGATTATTATATACAATATATACTTATTATATACAGTTTTAGAGAAAGAGACAAAAAGAACCTGAATAGAAACACAACAGAAAATATAAAACCAACTAACAATGAACATACATAAATAAATACATACATACAGAAATAAATAATTGTTTCCTGTGAACACCTAGTGACTCTTACACCCCCATTTCATCCCTGTCTTATTTAAGTTTAATGACAATTTGTTTCGGTCAAACCATATTTTCAGTTTGTTAATTTCTTCAGTGATTTCCTCCAGAACTATCTGCCAAGCTAGAAAACTGCTGCATCCTAGTAAGAGCAGAATACTTCTGGAATGAATTTGAATAAGGAAAGTTGGGTTTTTTTCTCACTAAATGGATGCTGCACTCACTGCAGTTTATTGTCTGGAATAGTCCCAGATTGCATTTCACAGCTTCTAGAATTCATTTTCATGCAGGTGGTGTTGGGGGGTAATTTTGGGTTTCAGCTTTTTTTGTTTTTCGTCACTTTCATCCCTGAATATGTCAATCGTGAGTCACTTTTGTGTGAATTAAAGTTACTAACTGGGACTCCTGTCTTGTTGCGAGAAAGAAACGAGAATCGTCCTCCGTTCTGTTCATACACCTCCAAACGCTGCATGGCTCTCTGCCAAGTCAAGTTAGAACGATAGAGTCCAGTCAGAATTAATAACTTCAAAGCGAAACACCGTTTTGTTTATTTTTATTTATGTCCAGAGATCAAGGATACAGTGACCAATTTCATATTTATTTAATTTAAGACTCAATGAAATACATAGAAAACCTGTAAAGCCTACTTTTAGTACAAAATTCACGAGGTATCGATAAGGGAATCGATAAGGAATCGGATCGATAAGCAGAATCGATAATGGCATCGATATCGATAAAATCTTATCAATACCCATCCCTATTCACGAACGTCACAACACTAGCAGATAGGGTCATTGCAATACTTCGTGTTAAATATCCATCCTCGATGAATTCAATTTAAATGTATAGCTGGAGCAATGTTGGGTTAGTTGCTTTGCTCAAGGTCACTCCAGTCTGATGGAGGTGTAAAGACAGGTAAGGTTGGGATTTGAGCCTGCAACCCTGTGATTGAAAGACCAAATCCCTAACCATTGGGATGGCTCATTAACCTATAACATCTGCATGACATGAACTTATGACTGGTAATGCAAAAAAAAAAATCTTTGTCTTGGAGCACTTTTGTGTCCCCACCAATATCAAAATCAAAGTTACTCCCTTGCTGAACACTACTGTATGTCTTCACAGGTGCCAGAAGTTGGCCGACTCCATGGTTGGTCGACGCAGATGTGAACGAATTCTCACAAACAGTGGTTATACAACTAAATATTAGTCAGTGATTCACAGGAAAGCTACATCTTAAAGCATTTTTCAGTTTATACAGTAAATGTTTGAGTTTATCTAATATTACTTTTGCTTCACTTTCTGTAAAGTGGTAACAAATTTGATTAATTTTTCTTCATGTTTTGATTTGGAACAGAATGTGCAGTCTTCCTAATGTATTTGTGTGTATGGAAATAGCTACTTATAAGGCCTTTAAGCTTTATTCACTGTTTTACACACACTGGTATTATTTTGAACACAACTGAAGGTCCTGAACACATTCCAGTATCGACCTTCACTGTATGTGCTGATGTCTTCAGAAACTTTATAAACCTGTCTCGGTGCAGCCAGCATCCCATTCTGCTTCAACATAACTACCAGCATCCCAGACATCAACAAACACCCAGCAATGTGTCTGAATGACGACAGCCCAGTGAAACTCAATCACAATGAAGTGTTCTGAGAGATGGCTTCAGACACACACACACACACACACACACACACACACACACACACACACACACACACACACACACACACACACACACACACACACACACACACACACACGCACACTGCTACAAAAGATTTACAGAAGATGCCATTTAAACTGTAATACACAAAGACTTCTTCCACTTGGCAAAAATGACTCATATGTCACCAGGGTGTTTGGTAAGCTCATCATCCCTGCTCCCTCTGACTAACAAACTGTTGCATCTCACCAGAGCCTCGCTGCCAGAACTCTGACTACAGAAAGTGGCATCACCCAACAAATGCATTTCAGATCTGTTTATCGGTGTGTGTGTGTGTGTGTGTGTGAATGGATGAATGTGAAGCATCATTGTAAGGTGCTTATATAATGCAGTTCATTTACCATTTTTCAAATCTGTACACATTGTTCACTTATGACTTTACTGCTTCACAAGTTTGCTGGTGAAAACACAGATAAAATCAAGCCCCTTAACATCACAAAAATGCAGGAGCTGATTAATGGAGGGAGAAGTTTAATACTGCTTTTACGCAGAACTTCTAATGTAGGGCCTAAGGTTAAGAAGCTCAGCAGCAGCAGCCCTTGAGCATGACCACATATCCTTATATCATGACCAGGCTGACACAAAAATGTATGACAACCTTCTCTGAGTGCCAGACAGAGGTCAGTAGGATTATAAAGGCATCAAAATTTAAATATGCTCCAACCATCGAAGAAAAAGGTATCTATGGCCTAAGGTTATTGACAGATGGTTTACACCATGTATACTTAGTTATGTAATGTGACAAAATACCACATCCATCACTGACCTCGTTTGCTTTTTACCAGGGTGACCCAAGCATTCAAAACTGTGAAACTATTACTTTTTAAAATCCAATTATCTCACCCAATAAACTGCTTCTTTTAAATTAAAATTAAGTCAGCTATACGAGTATGAACAAGAGTCATCAGGACATGACATATCCCTCTGGCCCCCACAAATCAGTAACACAAAGTGTTGGGGGATCATCCAAATACAACCTAATGCTAAATATGAATGAAACTGACCAACTGGTTTTTGAGATAACACGCTAGAAAGGGTGGCAATGACAATATATTGAATATTTCACTGTGACCTTGAAATTGACCCCAAGGTCACTGTAATCGATTGGTGTTGGGGGATCATCCAAGTACACCATTATCCTAAATATGAATGAAACTGTTCAACTGGTTAAAATATCACTCTAACAAGGGTGGCAATGGCAATATCTTGAATATCTGCCTGTGACCTTGAAATTGAGCCCAAGGTCACTGTAAATGACTGGTGTCGGGGGATCACCCAAGTACACCCTTATGCTAAATACGAATGAAATTGGTCAGCTGGTTCTTCAGATATCGCACTATCAAGCAAAAACAGACAGACAGACATGCTGACTGCTATATCCCGCCATATTTCATACCGGGGGAGGAGGGGTAGTAAGGTTCAAGTAATATTTGGCACAAATTTAAGCTTGAAATGCGTCACTACTAGGCACGTGAATCTCATCACTGGCAATGATTTGATACTCTTCGATACATTACCGGGGATACGATACATGACGATATGATGTGATTTACCCCTGTTCCCGATTCAGTGAGATTTGATATGTATTTGATGGCAATTCAGTTCCTCACAATGCGATGCAATGTGATTAGGTGCGATACGATGTGACTCAACATGATGCAAAGAAATTATACCAAAAATTTAAATAGAAAATAAGAAGATGCAATTCAGTACGGTACAATGGTGGAGGAGTTTAAGTATCCTGGGGTCTTGTTCACGAGTGAGGGACTGATGGAGCGTGAGATCGACAGACGGATCGGTGCAGCATCTGCAGTGATGCGGTTGCTGTATCGGACCGTCGAGGTGAAGAGAGAGCTGAGCAGGGGGGGCAAAGCTCTTGATTTACCGATCGATCTACGTTCTGACACTCACCTATGGTCATGAGATTTGGCTTATGACCGAAAGAACAAGATTGCGAGTACAAGCGGCTGGAGAGGTGTTCAGGGCACGTCCAATCGGGAGGAGGCCCCGGGGAAGACCCAGGACACGCTGGACGGACTACGTCTCTCGACTGGCTTGGGAACACCTCAGGGTTCCCCCAGAGGAGCTGGGGGAGGTGTGTGTGGATCGGGACGTCTAGGCGGCTTTGCTTGAGCTGCTGCCCCCATGACCCAACCTTGGATGAAGCGGAAGAAAATGGATGGATGGATGGACAATGGTATACTACTTCTTTTGATTCTGAGGATTTGTTTTACTCCTTATAAGCAGCACATTTACCAGATTCAGCATTAAGGAACAAGAATTAGTTTCCTCATATTTGAAACGCGTTTCATCACTGTCAGAACTTAAACAGTAAGACAACATCACTCTCAGTGAGTGACTTAAAGTGACACTTTCAATAGTGCGATGTCCATATTCCTGTCTGCCAGAAAGACACTAATGTGAACTCTTCAGCAGGTAGGCTAATAAAATAGTAAGAAGCAGAAAGCATTAAGATTTATAATATGAATAGTACAAATAATAATAACCTTTCACAATTAGGACTTTTACAATATGAATAGTACAAATAATAATAACCTTTCACAATTAGGACTTTTACAATTGCCTGTGTGAAGAAAGATCCAAACTATTATTTGGCAGTCATAGCTACAAATTATTGGTTGAGCTAATTGGATTAATAAATGGAATAGTTTTTGTGGTACTGAATGCTTAGTCTCCAAAGTAAAGGTCCAACAAGGTCAATATCCACTGGATTCTATGACATGTGACATGTTACTCCGCAACATCATAACTAAGCATGACACCTGGTCTAAACTATCCATCCATCCATTTTCGTCTGCTTTATCCGGAGTCGGGTCACGGGGGCAGCAGCTCAAGCAAAGCCGCCCAGACCTCCCGATCCACACACACCTCCCCCAGCTCCTCTGGGGGAACCCCAAGGCGTTCCCAAGCCAGCCGAGAGATGTAGTCCCTCCAGCGTGTCCTGGGTCTTCCCTGGGGCCTCCTCCCAGTGGGATGTGCCCGGAACACCTCTCCAGCGAGGCGTCCAGGGGGCATCCGGAAAAGATGCCCGAGCCACCTCAACTGACTCCTTTCGACGTGGAGGAGCAGCGGCTCGACTCCGAGCTCCTCCCGAGTGACCGAGCTCCTCACCCTATCTCTAAGGAAGTGCCCAGCCACCCTTAGGCAAGGACACTCCACCGACCTGAAGAGGGCAAAGCACCTTTTTTCCGGTCGAGAACCATGGCCTCGGATTTGGAGGTGCTGATTTTCATCCTGGATGCTTCACACACAAACCGCCCCAGTGCACACTGAAGGTCCTGATTTGATGAAGCCAACAGAACCACATCGTCCGCAAACAGCAGAGACGAGATTCTGTGGTTCCCAAACCAGACCCCCTCTACATCCTGGCTGCTCCTAGAAATTCTGTCCATAAAAATAATGAACAGAACCGGTGACAAAGGGCAGCCCTGGCGGAGGCCAACGTGCACTGGAAACAGGTTTGACTTACTACCGGCAATGCGAACCAAGCTCCTGCTGCGGTCGTACAGGGACCGGATAGCCCTTAGCAAAGGACCCCGGATCCCGTACTCCCGGAGCACTCCCCATAGGGTGCCCCTAGGGACACGGTCGAATGCCTTCTCCAGATCCACAAAACACATGTGGACTGGTTGGGCAAACTCCCATGAACCCTCGAGCACCCGATGGAGCGTGTAGAGCTGGTCCAGTGTGCCGCAACCAGGACGAAAACCACACTGCTCCTCCTGAATCCGAGGTTCGACCATCGGTCGAATTCTCCTCTCCGGTACTCTGGAATAGACCTTACCGGGGAGTCTGAGGAGTGTGATCCCCCTATAGTTGGAACACACCCTCCGGTCCCCCTTCTTAAACAGAGGGACCACCACCCCGGTCTGCCAATCCAGAGGCACTGTCCCCGATCGCCACGCGATGTTTCAGAGGCATGTCAGCCAAGACAGCCCCACAACATCCAGAGACTTAAGGTACTCAGGACGGATTTCATCCACCCCAGGAGCCTTGCCACCGAGGAGCTTTCTAACCACCTCGGTGACTTCGGCCTGGGTAATGGATGAGTCCTCCTCCTAGTCCCCAGTCTCTGCTTCCTCTTCGGAAGACGTGACGATGGGATTGGGGAGATCCTCGAAGTACTCCTTCCACCACCCGACAACATCCCCAGTCAGGGTCAACAGCTCCCCACCCGCACCGTAAACAGTGCTGGTGGAGAGCTGCTTCCGCCTCCTGAGGCGTCGGACGGTTTACCAGAATCTCTTCGAGGCCGACCGATAGTCCTCCTCCATAGCCTCCCCAAACTCCTCCCAGACCCGAGTTTTTGCCTCTGCGACTGCACGGGCTGCGGCACGCTTGGCCTACCGGTACCTGTGAGCTGCCTCTGGGGTCCCACCTACCAACAAAGATAAGTAGGACTCCTTCTTCAGCTTGACGGCATCCCTTACTTCCGGTGTCCACCACCGGGTTCAGGGATTGCCGCTGCGACAGGCACCAGAGACCTTGCGACCACAGCTACGAGCAGCCGCATCGACAATGGAGGTGGAGAACATGGTCCACTCGGACTCCATGTCTCCAACCTCCCCCGGGATCTGGGAGAAGCTCTCCCGGAGGTGGGAGTTGAAGACCTCGCTGACAGAGGGTTCCGCCAGTCATTCCCAGCAGACCCTCACGATACGTTTGGGCCTGCCAGGTCTTACTAGCTTCCTCCCCTCCCAGCGGATCCAACTCACCACCAGGTGGTGATCAGTTGACAGCTCTGCCCCTCTCTTCACTCGAGTGTCTGAGACACGTGGCCGAAGGTATAATATGACTACAAAGTCGATCATCGACCTCCGGCTCAGGGTATCCTGGTGCCACGTGCACTTATGGACACCCTTGTGCTCGAACATGGTGTTCGTGATGGACAAACTGACTAGCACAGACGTCCAACAACTGAACACCACTCGGGTTCAGATCGGGGAGGCCGTGCTTCCCGATCACCCCCTCCAGGTCTCACTGTCGCCACCCACGTGGGCGTTGAAATCCCCCAGGAGAACAATGGGGTCCCCAGTCAGAGCGCTATCTAATACCCCTCCCAGGGACTCCAGGAAGGTCGGGTACTCTGCACTGCTGCTCAGCCCATAGGCCGAGACAACGGTGAGAGACCTGTCCCCGACCCGAAGGCGTAGGGGACGCGACCCTCTCGTTCACCGGAGTGAACTCCAACACTTGGCGACTGAGCTGGGGAGCAATAAGCAATGCGACCCCAGCTCTCCGCCACTCCCTGTGGGCGACGCCAGAAAAATGAAGCATCCAGCCCCTCTCCAGGAGTTGGGTACCAGAGCCCAAGCTGTGCGTGGAGGTGAGCCCGACTATCTCTAGTCAGTATCTCTCAACCTCCCGCACAAGCTCAGGCTCCTTCCCCCCTAGCGAGGTGACATTCCACGTCCCAACAGCCAGGGGCTGTGAGCATGGACCGGGCCACCAGGCCACCCGCCCTCGACCGCCACCCAATCCTCTCTGCACCTGACCCCCATGGCCCCCTCTACAGGTGGTGAACCCACAGGAGGGCAGGCCCACATCACTCTTTCGGGCTGAGCCTGGCCGGGCCCCATGGGCTAAGGCCCGACCACCAGGTGCTCGCGCGCGAGCCCCAACCCCAGGCCTGGCTCCAGGGTGGGACCCCGGCTCTGCCATACCGGGCGACGTCACGGTCCTTGATCTTTTACTGGTCATGGAGGTTCTGAACTGCCCTTAGTCTGACCCGTCACCTGGGACCTGTTTGCCTTGGGAGACCCTACAGGGAGCACAAAGCCCCCAACAACATAGCTCCTAGGATCATCCGGGTACGCAAACTCCCCCACCACAATAAGGTGGCAGCTAGAGGGGGAATGGTCTAAACTATTTCGTTTTAAAACCTTTGGAAATGTTGTTTAATTAAACGCCTTGTTTAGAGCCCCATCTTGTTCAAACCACTGGGTTTTCATCTGGATCAGGTTGTTTCTCCTACGGGCCTGAGTACATAGCTTAGGCAGATAGAGTTCCTGAATCATTTTGCAAAGACGCTGTACATGTTTGACACTTTTCATCTGGTGCCAAAAATCAATCATTTTTGTCCGTTGATATACGGTTAGTCTTGACATTTTTCCTGGCACTTGCGTGGTATCAAAATAAACTTCAGGGTCTTTGCAATAAGAAATAAAGGATTAGTGACAAAATTACTGCTTTTTAATGATCAAATAAAGCATTTTAAAAGTTGTATGTGTTTTTGGGACACCCTCTACATACACTCCATGCTCTTAGCACTGGAGTTTGACTCAACTAGCAGCACCATGATTTAACTGGAGCCGAGATGACCAGCGACTGGAGCCAGCAACAACTCAAGTTACATGTCAATGTTTCGTCCCGATGTGACCACAAATGTGAATAATATATCAAATAAATGTTCATCTCATAGTAACTGTAAGATATTCCAAAGTCGGACAGTTTGTGTTGATGCTGAAATGATTATGGCAAAGTCGTAATAATTGGTACCTCTACTCCAGCTCTACACTGCAAAACCCACTCACAGCTTCTGGTGTTCCCAAGTAGTCTCTCAGCTGCGGTGATGTGAAAACAGTTGTCCACCCTTGAGCATTTACGTTTTAATTTTTTATGATATTAAAATAAATACATAAATAAAGCAATAAGTAAAAATATTTTTTAATTCAGGTTTTTTTTTAACATTAAAATTTCTAAAATGATGCCTTTCAAATTCACAGCGAAAAGTAATCTCCACATCATAAATTAAAAGAAATAAAAATCTAAAAGCCAAAATGATGGCGTGAATAAATACCGGCACAATCAAGAACTGCTGCCTCTGGACAGATTCACCATATAGTCCCATGCAGTTTGCATTCCTTCATAATTGATGTAAATTAAGTCTAAGACATAATCAGTGTCTTGGAAATGTTCATGCATCCATCCCCTAACTTGTCTGAAGAAGACTGCATGTCAAAGTAACTTTTATTGCTTCTGGTTAAACCAGTAAACCACCTCCTCCTCCCCCCACCTCAACACAATGTCCTCACTACATCATTGTGGACCAGGTCAGAGGACAGCTGAGGAATCTTCATCCCAGGAAAGCAGCAGGCCCACACAAGATATGTCCCCTACTATTGAAAACCTGTACAGCTGAAGGGGGAGAACTGCTACAACGTATCTTCAACCTTAGCCTGCAGTGAGGGAGAGTGCCCACCCTTTGGAAAACATCATGCATCCTTCCAGTTCCTAAGAAGAACTGGCCCAGTGAGCTGAATGACTTCCGGCCAGTGGCACTCACATCACCCCTGATGAAGACGTTGGAGCGGCTCTTCCTCAACTTCCTCAAACCCCTGGTGCAACACGCCCAGGACTGTATGCACTTTGCATTCCAGGCAGGTGTTGGTGTGGAGGATGCCATCCTCTATTTGCTACAACGAGCCCACTCGCACCTGGATAGGGGAAGCGCCACAGGGTGGATTCTCTTCCTGGACTTCTCGGGTGTCTTCAACAACATCTAGCTCCTTGTGCTTCAGGAGAAACTGAACAGGATGCGTGTGGACTGCTGCCTGGTCACTTGGATCTTCAGCTACCTCACCAACAGGCTACAGTATGTCAGGCTGAGGGACACCACGTCTGTGATCAGCTGTAAAAGAGTGTCCTCTTTTAGAGTGTGGTGTGCTGGTGGGAGGGTATTACCTCCCAGAAGGACACATCAAGGCTGGACAAACTGATCGGGCAGGCTGCCTATGTGGTAGGCATGAAGCTGGACTCTCTGGTGATGGTGGCAGAGAACACTGGACAAACTGGAGACTACACTACACATTGTAGACAATGCCAGCCACCCTCTGCACACTGTCATCAGCAACCAGGGGAGCCTCTTCAGCCACAGACTGCTCCTGCCCAAGTGCAGGACCAACAGACTGAAAAACTCTTTTGTCCCTCAGCCCATCAGACTGTACAACTCCTCACTCGGGGGAGGAGGAGTAACAGGAAGACAGAAGATGTAGTAAGGCATGCCAGTAAGGCATTAGTCAGTAACGAGCAGTTTTTGATATTTATATTTCACTTTTTTTTTTTAACTTTTGCTCCTCCGTGTACTTCTTACCCTGTGTGCTGCTATTCAATGCTGCTGGGAACTCAATTTGCCAGAGGGAGTCTTCCCAAGGGATTGTCATGAATTGGTGGTGTTTTCTGTTTAAATATGAAAGCAGCTTGACCTCATATGAGAACCGTGATTCAACACACATGCGTATCAGTATGCCTTCACTTTTAGGTTCATGTTTCGAAATCAAAAGGTAAATTAACCAATTCCATTAATGCATCCAAAGTTTATGGGTTAAATTATCCGGTCACTTGCTTCAACTGGCTGTTTCCTCTGTTAGACACAGCAGGGTGAGGATAACGATACCTCCTCCTGCACTGAAGGGGACAAAAGACCCCACCTTCCTGCACAGATCATGAAACTAGAGTGACACACAGTCTGAACAAGAGCTGAAATGTCGGTGACTTATAGAAGCAAATATGCATGTGTGTATAATCATACTGTGCAGCATCGTATCATGTATTCTGCATACAGCTCTGTACACCGAACAGTCGCATGCATACCATAAAGTTCTATACAAATACATGCAGTGTGATACCCCAATCATCTTGGCTTTGATATTTTTATTTAATTTATATGAAGTTGTAGAAATTTGCTTTCTATTTGAGTTTAAGAAGGAAAATTTTGGAACTTTGAATATCGAGAAGCCTGAATTACATTTTGTGTTTGAAATGGCATAAACATATTAAATGGGTAAAAGTTGTTTGACCAATCTGTTCCAAGTGTTAGTTATCTGCAGAAACTCACACAGGGAATATTCCCTCCTTATTTTGTGAAAAGCTGAGTTCTTTTGTACATGAAATTATTACAAAGCACTTGCCAGCCAGTCACTTACTGAAGATGTGCAGGGTAAATATACATTTCATTGCAATTCAAAGTAGCTTATTAATCAGATACTTACCATTATATTCATATTGGGCAGCCTGAGATATCTGTTGAAGTGCCCCCTGTGGGCAGGACATACATCTTGTAGTCCAGCAAAGGGAGAGACAGTAATTGTGCGCCCCACAGGAAGAAGTGGCAGGCAATCAGTGAACCCTCCATCAATCCATTTCTGATCAAACAAATCAGTTGTACAGTGTGTTGTCACTAATCCCAGTCATAAAATCAAACTGTTAAGAAAGAGATACCGTATTTTCCGGAGTTTAGGTCAAGTTTTTTTTTCCTAGTCTAAGACGTCCTGTGACTTATAGTCCAATATGAATTATATGCCAAAAAATCATGATTCTCTTACATTTTGATTACAGTATAGTGGAAACGAGAAACACAACATTAAACTGCCTTTTTTGTTTTAAATTGTGTGTGTGTGTGGGGGGGGGGAATTTGGAGCTCAATTACTTTCAGTATGCATTTAAAACAGAATCCGGTTATATGAGTGCCCTTGATGGCATCACTACTTTGATGTTTTTCTTATGTCTTTGGCGATCGTCAGCTCCAAACAAAAATTACAATTAGCAGTCAAGCTCATTTCAAGAAAAGTAATAAATAAGGCAAACTCAATAAATGCCTTTGCCAAACAACACACTGTCCTGCTTACACTAACTGATCAAATAGACATCTGTTCCCATACGCTGCAGAACACAGCAAAGAAACAGAACATAAATGCCAGTGTGAGCTGGGTTTGTACTGGACTCACCTTTTGTTGTACTACCGTCATTCTTTTCAGGAAATGTTCCGCATACAAAGAATTTCACAAATGAACTGGCGAATTCACATCAGAGTTGTCACTGTGTTAATCGGCTCAAATCATCAGATCCACATGTGACAATCCTTCGGCAATTATTAAAGAAACACAATTTTCACAAACAGCAGACGCCGCACTGCATACAGAGACTCAAATAAAGTAATAAGTCTTTCATCTAATCATAAAACACTGAGGCTAAAGGCAGAAAGGTGATTTTCTTATTCTACTACTTTTCAAGTAGTATAAAAAAGAAACAAATTAAATAGTTAAAAAAAAGAAGGAAAAACAACATTCTTTATTCTTGAGAAATGTTTTTTGTTTTGTTTTCAGCTGGAAGACCACACTCAAATAAAAAGGAACGACAATTTTTTTAAGCTATTTGGAAGGAAACATATTTTGGACAATGTGAAACAAGCAGAGCTCCTGTGCAAAAACTGAAGAAGAAAAATTTACTGGTTTATTAACTTACAAATGTATAGCAAAAGTTTTCAAATGTTTAATTGCGTTGCACATCACATGATTGTTCAGTGTCTTAAAGAAGCAGTTCACTCACATTTTGCACTTCAATCAATCAATCAATTTTTTTTTATATAGCGCCAAATCACAACAAACAGTTGCCCCAAGGCACCTTATACTGCAAGGCAAGGCCATACAATAATTATGTAAAACCCCAACGGTCAAAACGACCCCCTGTGAGCAAGCACTTGGCTACAGTGGGAAGGAAAAACTCCCTTTTAACAGGAAGAAACCTCCAGCAGAACCAGGCTCAGGGAGGGGCAGTCTTCTGCTGGGACTGGTTGGGGCTGAGGGAGAGAACCAGGAAAAAGACATGCTGTGGAGGGGAGCAGAGATCGATCACTAATGATTAAATGCAGAGTGGTGCATACAGAGCAAAAAGAGAAAGAAACAGTGCATCGTGGGAACCCCCCAGCAGTCTACGTCTATAGCAGCATAACTAAGGGATGGTTCAAGGTCACCTGATCCAGCCCTAACTATAAGCTTTAGCAAAAAGGAAAGTTTTAAGCCTAATCTTAAAAGTAGAGAGGGTGTCTGTCTCCCTGATCTGAATTGGGAGCTGGTTCCACAGGAGAGGAGCCTGAAAGCTGAAGGCTCTGCCTCCCATTCTACTCTTACAAACCCTAGGAACTACAAGTAAGCCTGCAGCCTGAGAGCGAAGCGCTCTATTGGGGTGATATGGTACTACGAGGTCCCTAAGATAAGATGGGACCTGATTATTCAAAACCTTATAAGTAAGAAGAAGAATTTTAAATTCTATTCTAGAGTTAACAGGAAGCCAATGAAGAGAGGCCAATATGGGTGAGATATGCTCTCTCCTTCTAGTCCCCGTTAGTACTCTAGCTACAGCATTTTGAATTAACTGAAGGCTTTTTAGGGAACTTTTAGGACAACCTGATAATAATGAATTACAATAGTCCAGCCTAGAGGAAATAAATGCATGAATTAGTTTTTCAGCATCACTCTGAGACAAGACCTTTCTAATTTTAGAGATATTGCGTAAATGCAAAAAAGCAGTCCTACATATTTGTTTAATATGCGCTTTGAATGACATATCCTGATCAAAAATGACTCCAAGATTTCTCACAGTATTACTAGAGGTCAGGGTAATGCCATCCAGAGTAAGGATCTGATTAGACACCATGTTTCTAAGATTTGTGGGGCTAAGTACAATAACTTCAGTTTTATCTGAGTTTAAAAGCAGGAAATTAGAGGTCATCCATGTCTTTATGTCTGTAAGACAATCCTGCAGTTTAGCTAATTGGTGTGTGTCCTCTGGCTTCATGGATAGATAAAGCTGGGTATCATCTGCGTAACAATGAAAATTTAAACAATACCGTCTAATAATACTGCCTAAGGGAAGCATGTATAAAGTGAATAAAATTGGTCCTAGCACAGAACCTTGTGGAACTCCATAATTAACTTTAGTCTGTGAAGAAGATTCCCCATTTACATGAACAAATTGTAATCTATTAGACAAATATGATTCAAACCACCGCAGCGCAGTGCCTTTAATACCTATGGCATGCTCTAATCTCTGTAATAAAATTTTATGGTCAACAGTATCAAAAGCAGCACTGAGGTCTAACAGAACAAGCACAGAGATGAGTCCACTGTCCGAGGCCATAAGAAGATCATTTGTAACCTTCACTAATGCTGTTTCTGTACTATGATGAATTCTAAAACCTGACTGAAACTCTTCAAATAGACCATTCCTCTGCAGATGATCAGTTAGCTGTTTTACAACTACCCTTTCAAGAATTTTTGAGAGAAAAGGAAGGTTGGAGATTGGCCTATAATTAGCTAAGATAGCTGGGTCAAGTGATGGCTTTTTAAGTAATGGTTTAATTACTGCCACCTTAAAAGCCTGTCGTACATAGCCAACTAACAAAGATAGATTGATCATATTTAAGATCGAAGCATTAAATAATGGTAGGGCTTCCTTGAGCAGCCTGGTAGGAATGGGGTCTAATAAACATGTTGATGGTTTGGATGAAGTAACTAATGAAAATAACTCAGACAGAACAATCGGAGAGAAAGAGTCTAACCAAATACCGGCATCACTGAAAGCAGCCAAAGATAACGATACATCTTTGGGATGGTTATGAGTAATTTTTTCTCTAATAGTTAAAATTTTGTTAGCAAAGAAAGTCATGAAGTCATTACTAGTTAAAGTTAATGGAATACTCAGCTCAATAGAGCTCTGACTCTTTGTCAGCCTGGCTACAGTGCTGAAAAGAAACCTGGGGTTGTTCTTATTTTCTTCAATTAGTGATGAGTAGAAAGATGTCCTAGCTTTACGGAGGGCTTTTTTATAGAGCAACAGACTCTTTTTCCAGGCTAAGTGAAGATCTTCTAAATTAGTGAGACGCCATTTCCTCTCCAACTTACAGGTTATCTGCTTTAAGCTGCGAGTTTGTGAGTTATACCACGGAGTCAGGCACTTCTGATTTAAAGCTCTCTTTTTCAGAGGAGCTACAGCATCCAAAGTTGTCTTCAATGAGGATGTAAAACTATTGACGAGATACTCTATCTCACTTACAGAGTTTAGGTAGCTACTCTGCACTGTGTTGTTATATGGCATTAGAGAACATAAAGAAGGAATCATATCCTTAAACCTAGTTTTCTGAAAGAATTCTAGTGTAATGAAACTTATTCCCCACTGCTGGGTAGTCCATCAGAGTAAATGTAAATGTTATTAAGAAATGATCAGACAGAAGGGAGTTTTCAGGGAATACTGTTAAGTGTTCTATTTCCATACCATAAGTCAGAACAAGATCTAAGATATGATTAAAGTGGTGGGTGGACTCATTTACATTTTGAGCAAAGCCAATAGAGTCTAATAATAGATTAAATGCAGTGTTGAGGCTGTCATTCTCAGCATCTGTGTGGATGTTAAAATCGCCCACTATAATTATCTTATCTGAGCTAAGCACTAAGTCAGACAAAAGGTCTGAAAATTCACAGAGAAACTCACAGTAACGACCAGGTGGACGATAGATAATAAATAAAACTGGTTTTTGGGACTTCCAATTTGGATGGACAAGACTAAGAGTCAAGCTTTCAAATGAATTAAAGCTCTGTCTGGGTTTTTGATTAATTAATAAGCTGGAATGGAAGATTGCTGCTAATCCTCCGCCCCGGCCCGTGCTACGAGCATTCTGACAGTTAGTGTGACTCGGGGGTGTTGACTCATTTAAACTAACATATTCATCCTGCTGTAACCAGGTTTCTGTAAGGCAGAATAAATCAATATGTTGATCAATTATTATATCATTTACCAACAGGGACTTAGAAGAGAGAGACCTAATGTTTAATAGACCACATTTAACTGTTTTAGTCTGTGGTGCAGTTGAAGGTGCTATATTATTTTTTCTTTTTGAATTTTTATGCATAAATAGATTTTTACTGGTTGTTGGTGGTCTGGGAGCAGGCACCGCCTCTACGGGGATGGGGTAATGAGGGGATGGCAGGGGGAGAGAAGCTGCAGAGAGGTGTGTAAGACTACAACTCTGCTTCCTGGTCCCAACCCTGGATAGTCACGGTTTGGAGGATTTAAGAAAATTGGCCAGATTTCTAGAAATGAGAGCTGCTCCATCCAAAGTGGGATGGATGCCGTCTCTCCTAACAAGACCAGGTTTTCCCCAGAAGCTTTGCCAATTATCTATGAAGCCCACCTCATTTTTTGGACACCACTCAGACAGCCAGCAATTCAAGGAGAACATGCGGCTAAACATGTCACTCCCGGTCCGATTGGGGAGGGGCCCAGAGAAAACTACAGAGTCCGACATTGTTTTTGCAAAGTTACACACCGATTCAATGTTAATTTTAGTGACCTCCGATTGGCGTAACCGGGTGTCATTACTGCCGACGTGAATTACAATCTTACCAAATTTACGCTTAGCCTTAGCCAGCAGTTTCAAATTTCCTTCAATGTCGCCTGCTCTGGCCCCCAGAAGACAATTGACTATGGTTGCTGGTGTCGCTAACTTCACATTTCTCAAAACAGAGTCGCCAATAACCAGAGTTTGATCCTCGGCGGGTGTGTCGCCGAGTGGGGAAAAACGGTTAGAAATGTGAAAGGGTTGGCGGTGTACACGGGGCTTCTGTTTAGAACTACGCTTCCTCCTCACAGTCACCCAGTCGGCCTGCTTTCCCGGCTGCTCGGGATCTGCCAGGGGGGAACTAACGGCGGCTAAGCTACCTTGGTCCGCACCGATTACAGGGGCCTGGCTAGCTGTAGAATTTTCCACGGTGTGGAGCCGAGTCTCCAATTCGCCCAGCCTGGCCTCCAAAGCTACGAATAAGCTACACTTATTACAAGTACCATTACTGCTAAAGGAGGCCGAGGAATAACTAAACATTTCACACCCAGAGCAGAAAAGTGCGGGAGAGACAGGAGAAGCCGCCATGCTAAATCGGCTAAGAGCTAGTAGCTGCGCTAAGCTAGCGGATTCCTAAAAACACGCAAAGTGAATAATGTGTAAATAATTTAGAGGTGATTCAGCAGAAGGAGTGCTTTAGTTAAGGCACGTGAAGATTACACTGTGAAACAAATCGTAATCTAGATAACTAGATCAATCTAACTGCGCAGATTAAACAGCTAACAGATACAGCAAAACACCACTGTGCTCCGGAACAGGAAGTGATACAATACCGCAGTGAGAGCCAACCACCAGTAGAGGCAAGCAAGAGCCTGGATGAAGAGTACTGTTTGTCACTTAAACAGCTCGTAGCTTCTTATCACTAAAGCCGTGTTCTGTTATCAATTATGAATTGTTCAACTGAGTTTTCAAACATTTAATTAGATTCATCTGTTCAGTGGCTAAAACAAGTAATTCACTCATGTTTTGTGCCTGGTATAGTAACATTAATTAGCTATTAGCTGTGCTCCTTAATGTTGTGTGTGTCTTATGAATCAATATTGCAGCATTAAAATACATTCAATAAATTAATATAAATCATAAATTCATTTGCTCCTTGTAGCAGGAAGTAATAAACGTGACTTATATTCCACTGCAATTTATCTATTGTTTTTTTGTTATATTCCACTGCAACTTATCTATTGCTTTTTTGTTTCCCTCTCTATCTCTTAAAGAGGCATTTTTGGACAGGTGCGACTTGTACTCCAGAAAATACAGTATATGGTCATGTGGACATGACTTCATTTTAGGCAGAACCAGTCCTACACATAGTAAATAAACACTAGGAGCAACACTGATCATAGGGGGTGGTCCAAAGGGAAAATTTTTTTACTAGTTTTTAATACCAACACAAGAGCATTTAACAGTAGAGCATTTAACACAAAACAAAATGTTACAAGTATGTAGCTCTTTAAAAAGGCATTTAAAAAAATCTTTTTATAGACTAAGCACTGATATGTCACATTTCTCCACACCTCTACTTGGCAAACAAGAAGTCCTATCGTAATTTTCGTTCATAATCATTTCCAACAAACAAAGAAGAAATAAAAGTGAGTTTCTGATATGCAGTTGACACTCGTGCTGCTAAATTTTGCATCTTCATTGTGACATCACAATCACTTTTCTAAATAACAAACTCACCACAAGAAGCAGCATAAAACATTTAGAAATGGCAGCCTAAATAACAATTTATCATTACAGTTATTCCAGAATCCTTTGCACTACTTTGAAGTCCTGACTGAAATTTCATCAGGAAAGATTTTATCTTAATAAAGATAAGCATTGTTTCCATTAATCATTATTATCCTCAGAAGAGTGCGTAACAGTTCATGTTACTACACAGCAGTGCAAAGGATCCTGGAAGAACTGTGTCAATAAATAAATGATTAATTTCTTATTTGAGATACTTTATGTTGGTTCTTGTGGTGAGCTTGTTAAATACCTGATGATAAAAAAGCAATGTTCATCACCATGACAGTATATTGTATCTCACAGACTTTCAGTTCTTATTTGGTTGTTAGTAATGGTTCTGAACAAAAACCACTTGAGGACATGTTATTGCCATCTTGTCAGGAATGTGACATCTGAATGCTAAGATTTTATATCCCCGTCACACATAACCGGAATCATGGACTTATGAATTGCCGCACATCCGAAAAGTGTCAGATTTCAGTTCCAAAACATTCTGACAGCCATCTGTGGAAGTCAACACAGTTGGTCAAAATCGACCAGCGGCCCCAAGTGTGATGCACATTTTCAAAACTCTCCGGGCGCTGTCGAGATGGGACACCTATCCAATGGTGGTCCATGTGTAATCTGATGACCATCTGACCGCAATTTACATATTCTGACGGCATCAAAACAGCATCTGAAACAATCTGATCGTGGTTGATTGAGCTCTGAGATCGATCAGTCACAGGAAACCGACATGTTGTGCCACATTTGTCCACCTCCACTGGACCCCGGCCAGGACGGGTGAAGGAAATGTTGTTATGTAATAACATGTATGTAGCACTATGCACACATCACAGGCTTTGTGGAGCACCCCGCAATGCAGCTGAATGGGACGTCACCGCTGTAATGCACTGATTATTACACGTACACCTTCTAAGTCTGTAACAGGCATGATGTGGAAATGTTTGTCCAGCACATAACGACATAAATAAACATGTAACTCACCTCCGGTACCCTCTGGTTCCAAAGCGCAGCGCAGACAGCTGTTTAGTCCCTTTCACCCGGCTGCACTGTGTACTGGCAACATTGATCAGATGACAAATGCATAATCCACCTCTGGTATAAATAAATCCCATGTACCCAGGGAGCAAACACCCATTTTTTTTTTTTTTTTTGAAAAACAGACATGGAATGTTATAAAAGGTTGGTGGCCAGAAATGACATCTACACCCTCCTAGGATCACAACCTGGGTGGACAACCCTGGAAATTTTCTACTGGAAATCTGTAGGAGGCCCATATTTCAAATAGCCATGTCCGCAGACATGCGGCTTCTGACGCCACCACACATTTCCTATTTATCAGCATACAGGGAGTCAAATACACACTATATATCACCCCAACATGTCTGCAACAGATCATCTTATGTGAAGGCAAATAAATATACCCAATAATTACTCATATTGTGGGTATATCGTTGTTGTTTCATTGTGTTTCATGCATGCATGTTTTCAGGAAATTCTATTTGCAGAATTGGGTGTACACACACCTGTGTCCTCAGGACATGGAATAAGTGTACACATGACATTCATGTAATGATAGAAAACAATTTACCTTGTTTTCAGGGCAGAAAATACATATAGGTCTTCAAGATATACACTCGGGTGATCACTGTCAAGATAGGTACATGTACAGTGCGGCTGATCACTGATATCACTATGTTGGCTTTATGGTGATGGGGGTGTCACATGGATTGCTGTCTCTGTGTGTTGCAGGTCCCTGATTGAAGATGGCAGCCAAGGCAGGCAAGGACCTGACAGATGTTGCCCTGTCACTAAAGAAGACCACGAAGTGTGGGAATACAGATTACACAAAGTGTATCATATGCCAAGAACAGTCTGCCGAAAAAATTCTCAGAGTTCAGCCCACCTCCAAAGTAAAGCTCATTGAAGCCATGGAAGCTCGAGAAGACAGCACCTTCACAAGGCTGGAAAAAGACACTGCTGAAGAGACATGGATAGAAGACAAGGCACCCAAATGGCATGCTAGATGGAGGAACTGGTACCTGAATAAGAAGAGCTACAAACTGGCCAAAAAGAAGCGTCTTGCAGGTAGTACCAGTTCCATGACAGACTCCCCTCAACCCAGATGCAGTACCTCACTGAACACACCACCAGAATGACCAGGCAAAGTGTTGAAGCATATGATGCAAAGACTCAGTGTGTTATCTGCAACAAGATGTGGAGAGATGAGAAGGAGCCAACCTCTAAGGTGTCTACAATAAACAGCCAGAAGGCCATCAAGGAGAAAGCAAAGTTGCTCCATAAAGAGTACATCCTCCTGAGGCTCATTGGACAGGGTCATGATATGGTAGCTAATGACATCTGTTACCACAAGCCCTGCATGGACAATTTCAAAGCCCAGAGGGTTTCTGGAAGTGTGCAACAGAACGTGTACAACATCACCTTCAATCAACTTGTGGAACAACTTGAACCTTTGCTGTTCAAAGAGATGTCTGGCTTCCTGGTGACAACTCTGAGGGATCAGTACAGGACACATCTCCATGAGCTTGGAGTGAAAACTGCAGACAAATACCAAGCCATCACTCTGAAGTGGAAGCTGGAACAGAAGTTCAGCAGAAGAATTTCCATTATCAACCAAACCAGTGGATCAGGCTTCATCTGTGCATCAACAGTCCCACTGGGTGATGCCCTTGAGAAGCTAAGATGACTAGAGGCAACCCAGCATGTAGATGAGTAATAGCGTACACTGTATCAAGCTGCAAAGATTCTGCAGGCAGATTCCCAGCTCTGTAAACAGCACACTCGTGAGAAACCAGCAATAGACATTTCCTTCACAGCAGCCAGCACCCTGGTTCCTGATTCACTGTTCAACTTCACAAGCTCGCTACTCTGTGACAAAGGGCCAGAACTGACTGAAAGTGGAAGAGCACAAGTTGATCAGTCGATAGCAGAGAAAGCCCTCATCATGTCTCAGCAAATGTTGCAGCATGTATCTGGCATCCCTACATCTATGTCCTTAGAGTGTTTAAACTCCGTTTTATATCCACTGTTAGGTTTAAAGCCTTTAATAACAAAAATAAGAAAAAAGGGCCGATCCGTGGACACGGCTATTTCAAATAAAGGCCTCCTATAGATTTTCAGTAGAAAATTTCCAGGGCTGTCCACCCAGGTTGTGATCCTAGGAGGGTGTAGATGTCATTTCTGGCCACCAACCTTTTATAACATTCCATGTCTGCAAAACCCTATTTGCTTCCTGGGTAAAGTGAAGTGCTGTCCCACACCGATAATCCAACTGCAGTTGTGATAAGATGCATATCAAGTAAAATGACAACAAAAAAAGAGTTTAAAAAAAGAGACAAGAGAAAGTCCACTAGCTGCATCTGAAAGTTGCGCACATGTGGGAAGTTGGCACACTGCCAGCACAGTTCAACAGCAGTTACAGAATCCAGCCGGACAAATAAAATCTAGCAATGCAAGTATATACTGATCAAACACCTAAAGGGATTTTTCTCCGGACTGTATACAAGCAGGCGATCACAGAGCTGTCAACCTGTTTGTGCGCTCTCTGGATGGACAGCTCCTGTGCTCGTGTGCGCACACAGAGTGGCTGGTACAGTATTTCTGAACACATATACATGCAGCTGAGCGAACACTTCAGCCACACACTCGCACACTGCTTTTATCACCTGTTCTACACACGCAGCTTGTTCAGCCATTGTGAACACTCGCACGCAGCTGAGTGGACACACACTCATCACTCGGTTCACCTGTTCTACACACATACACGCGCACACTCCGTCATGTGAGACAAACACTGATGAGAGGTCAGTTTAGCGCTGGGAATGTGAGGACGAGCAGAGATTTGATTGCGTGGGTGAGTGTCGGTGCTGTCTGACAGCAGTCTGTGTCATCTGACTGTTGTCTGAAATATGTTTGGGCTGCATCCTGCAGGTGTGCACGAGGCAGTCCGGATGCATTCAGACCACAACTGACCACGCCTCTTTTCCTGCTGACTGCGTCGCATTATGGCAATATTTGCTGTGTCGGAATGGTTCCGCCACATTCTTGCTATATGTGATGGGGGCTTTAAAGAGAATCTGTTTTTCTTTTTTTTTCTTTTCAAAGAATTATGTACTTGTAAGATTTTCTTGTTTAAACATCACAGATACAAGCTATGTCATTTCTGTGTAAGTTTATGAACACAGTATTTGGTCGTTAATTAGCTGAAATTTAGGGACATCAGATAAAGAACTTGCATCAGGCACCAAATTAGTCAGGACCAGTTCTGTCTGTCTACGGAATACAGCTTTGAGTGTGTTGCATGCACACACACGCACACGCACACACACACACACACACACACACACACACATGCACAGTTATGTAACCATTTGTTTTGTTAGTTGTTTCTGGTCTTTCCAACAAAGAATCTGAAATCTGATAGAAAACATTTTGTATGAATTTGTTCTGTTCAGAATGGAGAATGATGTTACCTGTCCTTGGAACTCCACTGCCTGGAAACCAGCATAGATGGGTATAAAGCAGCTTGCCAGGAGAGCCTTGAGAAATACATGTATTTTTAAACTGTGCACTTTATAGAGGCAGAAACCTTCAACAGTAAATACTTTGGTGTTCATTTCAATTTATAAATGGATTGCTTTTATATAGCGCTTTTCCATTAGCATCAGAAACTCAAAGATCTTTACAATTATGCCTCACATTCACCCATTTCAGGGTGCTGCCATGCAAGGTGTTCACTACACACTGGGAACAACAAGGGGGTTACCATCATCTATCCCATTTTTAATTTAATCTTTATTTAACTGGGTTAGTCCCCTTGAGATCAAGACCTCTTTTGCAAGGAAGACCTGGACAATTATGTTTCCAATTCACCTAACTTGCATATCTTTAAATATAAATACAATACACATTATGAAATCTACAGTGCATCCAAAAGTACTGACAGTGCTTCACTTTTTCCACATTTTATGTTACAGCCTTATTCCAAAATGGATGAAATTAATTTTTTTCCCTCAAATTTCTACACACAATACCACATAATGACAATGTGAAAAAAAAGTTTTGTTTTTTTTTTTCTAATTTATTAAAAGTTAAAAAGAAAGAAAAACTACATTTCCCACCATGGTTGCAGTTTTGGGGTGATGTGGCACAGATGGAACTCACAATCACTCATACTGTAACTCCCAATATTGCACACCTGTCAACACCTACCGTACTGTGGATATAGAGTATTAGCTTTGCCACACATATACATTTATGTACATTCATGTTCATGCAATATCCACCATAGTAACATACTCCATAATATACAAAAAATGAACGTTTATGAGTTCAGTGGTACGATGTTTCATGAGGTGAAAGCTAGAACACGTATGTTCCAGCTTTCACCTAATTAAATATTTGTTCCATTGAAAGAATGTAAAAACATTCATTATTTGTTTTATATAATGGCTAAAATAGATCCTTGTCATTTGATATTTTATTAATTTATCAACAACAGAAAAGGCACTTGCATTTTGGTGTTCCACTGCTGCTAAAGTCCAAATTGTGACGTGTAGTCTGGTGATGCAGTGCACTGACTTCGAACTTCCATAAAAAAAGACTTTGTGTAGTTCCTCAGTCCAGCCAAAAATCACATCACCTTTTCATCTGAACAGCTCTTCATGCATCCAGACGGCTTACAGTGGAGTGGATTTTGTGGGTGTGTATGTGTTACAAGAAGTAGCACAGTCAGTTAGCGCAATCAAATCATCGACTCGTTTGTGTCGTTGTCCCGCACGTGTGCGTGCATGCGCTCACACAACCGGGTCGGCGCTTGTAGTAGCTGAAAGAAAAAAAAAAAAGACTGTGTACATCCTCAGTGCAGGAAAAAACCCTCATCAGAAAATAGTCCAGCTTTTCATCCTAACTTCCTGCTAACAGCCTCCAGACAGCGCAGTGGATTTGTTTTGTGTGTGCCTGCGTATGTGTGTAGGTGTGTGTGTCTATAGAGTGCAACGGTACCAAACGTATGGAACCAAATTTGCACTCTAAATGGAACCAAATTGCACTCTAAATGCAATGCAACACAAATGGGACTAATAATCCATGTCATGTGACATAAAAAGCACCAATCAAATGACAAGGATCCACTCAGCCGTTATGTAACACCTGATAGCATATAGGCCAAATCGAACCAGAATGCATTGTGTCATCAACATCCAGCCGGATTTCTGTTCACATTCACATACTGAATAGTTTTACTTTGCAGCACCTGACACTGGCATTTACAGTTTTGGTCATAGGTTTACATACACACATTCATCATGGGCATGAATATCTTTGATTTTTAATCTTTAAATTGTTCTGTTGCCAGGGTGCAATGACTGTACAGCATACATCATCAATTACTTCAAAAAACAAGAATTGGGTGGACAAGTTTTATTTTGGATCTTCTCTAATTAACAGGATCATAATTACACATACAGGTTCAAATATAGGTTCAAAATCTTACAATAAGTGGTGCTGAAGGTTCTACATTGCCTAATATGACAAGGCTAAGGCCTATGAAATCCTTGTTAGAGGCCATAATTGATTACAACTGATAGTTTCGCTTTGCCAGCATAAAAATGATGTGTTTGGCACCACTCAGACAATGTCTTTTTACCATATTTGACTATTTATTTATTTATTCTTCCTCTACTTCTTAGTGAATAGCTTTAATAATTTATTGGACAGTGGTTACATGTTGCTTTACTCGTTACTTACCATTTTCCTGGTGTTGGAAATGTTTTCCCTGAGCGGAGTCCCAGTCCTGTAGGACTGGCATGGTGGCTCCTTTGTCTACACGAGGGACCAGCTGATTGAACTCTGAGGTGGCAGCCCGAACAGGGAAAGACATGATATCCCTAACGAACTATGGAGGAAATACCGGGACTGTAGAGCCAGGTTGAGATGGAGACAAATGACGAGGAGATGTTGGGCGTATCTTCTCTCTATTGTGATGGGAAATATAAGATTGCTGGCAAACAAAATGGATGAATTAATCTCCCTTTTGAGGAGCGAAAAGTGTGTTTCGTGAGGGCTCAGTCTTGTGCTTCACAGAGACATGGAGTGTAGACTCTGTAGTGAGTTTACCCGGCTTTCAATTGTTGCAAGTGAACCGAAGCTGTGCCGACAGTGGGAAAGAGAAAGGCAAGGGGATGCTGTTTACGTGAACAACAAGTGGTGCAATCAGGAACATGTTACGGTGAAGGAGTGTGTATGCAATCCAGACATTGGGCTGCTGGCAGTGAGTCTCCATTCTTATTATTTGTTGAGGGAGTTTTCACATACCATCGTCCTCATTTACTGGTGGCAGACATGTCGTGGGCCATTGATGTTATCACCTCCACGATGGCAAGGCTGCATACGCTGCATCCCACTGTGTTTATTGCCATCTCTGGGGATTTTAACCATGTTACCCTTTCAACATCCCTTCCCACTCTCAAGCACTTTGTGGATCGTAAAACAAGAGATAATAAGACAACTGACCTACTGTGTGTTAATGTTAAGGAAGCATACAGTGCCAGAGCCCTCTTGTGCAAGTGTCTTTCAGTCATTTCCATAAGCATGTGGTACTCATTGCTCTCACTGTAAAAAAAAAAAAAGAAAAGGAAAAAAAAGCAATGATTCTTGTTTACTGTTTCAGCAATGGCAAAACAATTTCCTTCAGGTTTAATAAAGTTCTTTGCCGCCTCTCTCTGCCGATTGGACCATCGACTACCTCACTGACCGCCTGCAGTATGTGCGGCTACGCGGTTGTCAGTCTGACGTGGTAAGGTGCAGCACCGGGGCCTCCCAGGGCACCATCCTCTCACCTTTCTTCTTCACCCTTTACACCTCGGACTTCACCTACAACACGGACAGCTGCCATCTCCAGAAGTTCTCTGATGACTCCGCCATTGTGGGTCGTGTGTCTGAGGGGAACGAGCTGGAGTACCGGTCGGTCATCACAGACTTCATGGACTGGTGTGAGCACAACCACTTGTGTCTCAACACCAGTAAGACGAAGGAGATGGTGATCGACTTCAGGAGGAAACCACCACCACACCCACCAGTGAACATCCAGGGGGAGGATATAGAGACTGTGGACAGTTTCAAATACCTGGGTGTTCACCTCAACAACAAACTGGACTGGACTCACAACACTGACGCCCTGTACAAGAAAGGACAGAGTCGCCTCCACCTCCTGAGGAGACTGAGCTCCTTTGGAGTGAGCAGTCCTCTGCTTAAGACCTTCTATGACTCTGTTGTAGCCTCTGCTCTCCTCTATGCTGTTGTCTGTTGGGCCCCGGGCAGCACAGAGCAGGAGACAAAGAGACTGAACAAGCTGGTCAGGAAGTCCACCTCTGTCCTGGGCTGTCCTCTGGACTCTCTGGAGGAGGTGGCTGAGAGGAGGGTGTCAGCTAAGTTCAAATACATCATGGACAACTCCTCTCACCCTCTGCACTGGACTGTAGTGGAGCTGAGCAGCTTCTTCAATGACAGACTGAGGCACCCTCAGTGCAAGAAGGAACGATACCGCAGGTCGTTTTATTATTATTATTATATATATATATTTCTACCTCATTTTCTTATTTTATTGTATTGTTACAAGTATTATTATTATTGCTTATCCTTACACACGCTATTTGATGCACACTTTCCTCTACTCGCACCCATCTTGTGTGTTTTTAAGAGCTGACGTAATGTGAATTTCTCCACTGTGAGATCAATAAAGTCTTATCTTCTTTCTTATTCTCGTATTCTTAAATTCCACATTTACATACAGACTCACAAGAAACTATCAATCTTTTTTAAAAGAATAAAATGTAAAAATAAACATTTCTAAAATTGTCCTCCTTAAACTCAAACTAAAATCAAATCTCTACAACTTGATATAAATTAATTAAAAATATAAAAGCCAAAATGATGGGTTGCATAAGTAATGGAACGCTTTGGTATAATACCTGTAAATAACCTTCTTCGTCTTTCGGCTGTTCCCGTTAGGGGTCGCCACAGCAGATCAATCGTTTCCATCTCACCCTGTCCTCTGTATCTTCCTCTGTCACACCAACCACCTGCATGTCCTCCCTCAGCACATCCATAAACCTCCTCTTTGGCCTCTCTCTTCTCCTCCTGCCTGGTGGCTCCATCCTCAGCATCCTTCTCCCTATATACCCTGGGTCCCTCCTCAGCACATGTCCAAACCATCTCAATCTCGCCTCTCTGACTTTGTCTCCAAACCGTCCCACCTGAGCTGTCCCTCTGATATGTTCATTCCTAATCTTGTCCATTCTTGTCACTCCCAAAGAGAATCTCAACATCTTCAGCTCTGCCACCTCCAGCTCCGCCTCCTGTCGTTTTGTCTCTAAACCATACAACATAGCTGGTCTCACTACTGTCTTGTAGACTTTCCCCTTCACTCTTGCTGATATTCTTCGGTCACAAATCACTCCTGCCACCTTTCTCCACCCACTCCACCCTGCCTGCACTCTCTTCTTCACCTCTCTACCACACTCTCCATTACTTTGAACAGTTGACCCCAAATGGCTATGACAGTACAAGCACTCTTATAGGCTGATTTCCAGTCTAATATTTTCCCATATCAGACCGTTACCATGACAATCAGCCCGGGTTGCGTATCAGATTTGCGACTTTGTTTACAATTTTCATGGCGCAAAATAAAACAAAACAAAAAGCGAACAAAGAAATTATGAGTGATGAAGAGGACCATTCTCAGAGTGAACTGTACTGATGAGTTTGATTGGGAGGAATTAACAGCAAACAAGCTTGATGTGGACATGTAAAATGAAGACCAACAAGATGAAGACACAGCTCTGAACAGCCTTATAATAAATAAATTATTAACCTCGCTTGCTAAGTCTGTTCGGGAATATCAGAGGTCTGATAATATTTTCCTGTACAGACCTTGCGCTCGGTTAATAATCCTTTACTATTGCCAGTTTTCTTCAGAAAAGTCAGGGGATGAATACATGAACATTACCAAGTCACTGAATATGTCTTGGACTTTATTTACATCGGTTATGAAGAAATACAAACAGTATGGCACTCTATGGTAAATCTGTATAGAGTAGATAGTTCTGAAAAACTGAGTGAGGAAAGACACTCAGACGACCCAGAAGAAGTTACAGGCTTCACTGGCTGTAATTGGAGGAATTGTGCATAGTGCATGTTTGGCATTTTGTATCCCCAGTTATAGAGCTTCATGATGAAGTGGCACAGAGGAGGATTTTCTTTCACCAAAACATCAAATCTTGGATTGCATCTCAGATGTACCTTCTGGCAAATTGTAGCTGAACTTTCAGGTCTTTTTAAGAAACATCTCTGGAGAGATCTAAAAATGGCTGTGCGCCGACGCTCCCCATCCAATCTAATTCAGCCTGAGAGGTGCTGCAAAGAACAGGCAAAAATGCCCAAAGATAGGTGCGCCAAGCTTGTGGCATCATATTCAAGAAGACTTGAAACTGTAATTCCTGCCAAAGGTGCATCAAAAAAGTATTGAGAAAAGGGTGTGAATACCTATGCCATGGGTTAAAGCAACAAATTTTCATCTGATTGAAATTTTTTCTTGGCAAAAATCAATGCCAGCAATTCCCTAAAATGTGGCGTAGTGGGGGCACACACTCTTTTTTCCTCAAAAAATACAATAAACACATTATACAGTATACAAATCTATTCTAAATAGCCTCTAAGAAGAGACAGACAAAGCATAAAAAGAATGCAAAACTTTGAACATAAAGGTACATAAAAGGGTGGTGGGTTGGGTGGGGTGTAGTCTTGATTCTGGGGGGTCTGGGAGTGCCCCCACCCCCAGAACATTTTTTTTTAAAGACCAAGTCAAATTTTGTGTATTCTGGTCAATTTTAACAGGTATGAAGCCCTCTGAAACAAAGAAAACTCAGTATTGATTCTGGGGAGTCTGGGGGTGCTCCCCCAGAATTTTTTTTAAAAGAGAAAGTCAAATTTTGTATATTCTGGTGAATTTTAATGGGTATGAAGCCCTCTGAAACAAAGAAAACTCACTTCAAACTATGGGGGTTTGGGGGATCTCCCACAGAAACTTTTTAAAAAAGCAAGTCAAATTTTGTATATTCTTGTGAATTTTAATGGGTATGAAGTCCTCTGAAACAAAGAAAACTCACTCCAAACTGTCAAGTAAAAATTCTTTGTCTTCTGTAGTATTTTGATTTGTTCTAATCCGGTGAATGCGCCAAATGGGTGCTGTGTTGCTGGCTGTACAGTCAACAAAATACAAAATTAGGGCCTAAAGCAACTGACAACGTTGTTCTGCTGTGCACAAAGTAACACTGTCACCAGTTTTGAAAATGCATGTGCACTGAGAAACTCAAAACTGGCGTATTCACATTTAATTGGTAAAATGCTCTCACTCGTAAAACAAACTAGGGCTGCAACTAACGATTATTTTAGTAATCGATTAATCATTTTTTGTTGTTTGTTTTTTTTTAACTTACATGAGTTTTGCCATTATTTCTAGAAGTGAGTTATTATTAAAAGGCCTTTATCACGCAACATCAACATTTGAGCTTCTAATAAAGTTATGATGTTATATTCTCATCAAAAACATACCTGGAGTAGTGTTTTGTTTTATTTTGCACTTACATATATCACTGACACACCACAGAGATTTCCATCAGATTTCACTCGATTATGAGCATTTTTAGATGCCTACAGCAACTATCTCAACCACTGACAACATATTACAGCAAGAGTCTACAAAAGTATTTTAAAGGCCTGACTAAAGTGTAATATGTGATCTTTAATAAGTTATTTTCATGAAAAAAGACACAAATGTTATTATTTTTATTTTTTTTCTTGTGTAAAAACACAGCTTAGATGTGGTTTGACCGAAACAAATTGTCATTAAACTTAAATAAAACAGGGATGAAGTGGAGTCACTATGTGTTCACAGGAAACATTTATTTATTTCTATATTTATTTAACATGTGAATAACATGTGAATTTCTTCTCTGTGAGATCAATAAAGTTTATCTTTATCTTTTATTTATTCATGTTCATTGTTAGTTGGTTTTACCTTTTCTGTTGTGTTTTGTTTTATCAGGTTCTTTTTGTCTGTTTCTCTGAAATTGTATTGTAGCAATATTAGTTATTATTAAGCAAAAACAAAGAGTTCACCGCGCTTCTGTATAGCACAAACAAATCTGGTGCAACCAGATAGGACTAATTTGTAAAAGAGAAAAATAACTGGTGCAACACAGAAATAAGTGCCAGAAAATTTAATAAGGTGCTGAAAGCAAAAATGTACATTGGGACTAACGTTTCAATGTGAGAATCACATCTTCCTAAGATGTTATTTTTCTCTTTTACATATTAGTTATTATTACTTTTGTTGTTGTTCCTATTATTATTATTATTATTATTATACAAATAAAAAATATTACAATTCGTAATACATTTGACTTACAACAACAAACGCTAAGCCATTAATTATTTATTATACAGAAAACAAAAGCACACAAACGGTGCTGAGATGCAAACAGCTTAATGCTAACTTTAACACTGAAAACGCCATAGACACACTAACACGTTAGCATCGGCCCCGTTTTTAAGTTATAAAATACATCTATCAACTGTTTTAGAAGACCATAACAGGTCGGTTTAATATAAAAAGGGTAAATATTACTCACAGACATATGCTCTTTGGGGTTTAAGCGGGGGAAAATTAAGATAAAGCGAAATAATACAACAAACCATCGAAGCAGTGAGCACAGCTTGGGGAGTGTCTGGCAATGTTCTCATGAAGACAGGGAGGAGAAGGACCGTGGTTCTTGGCAAGCAGTAAACAGAGCAGAGAGGAAGGAAAATTCACACAGTCCCTTCCTCCACAGTCCACACTGACAATGCTGCTGCTTTGATTAGCGCAGAATGGGATGTTGCTTTGACAGTGAGAGTATCAGATTTCGGCCCCAAAACACACATGACACCATGTGCGCATGCGTATGTATGGTTAAATTTTCCAAATGACGGAAATCCGTCGTGGTGACGGAGAACTTTAACCGATGACCTATGCACACACAATTTGTTTATTTATTTTTTAATAAATTTGCAAAAGTTTCAAAAATACTTTTTATGCTGTCATTCTGGGGTGTTGTGAGTAGAATTTTGAGGGGAAAAAAATTAATTTACCTCCTTTTGGAAAAAGGATGTAATATAACAAAATGTGGAAAAAGTGAAGCAATTTGAATAGTTTTAGGATGCACTGTATATTGTCATGGACTGAGAGGGTGCTGACCAGGAAAGAAGCTCAAGTTCCACAATCGACATCTTCAAGCTCAATTGAAATTTGCAGCTGGCCACATGGACAAGCCAAATGCCTTCAGAAGAAATGTTTTATGGACAGGCGAGACAAAGATTGAGCTATGTGGCCACGATGACTATACTTGGAGGAGTAATGGTGATGCTTTTAAATCTAAGAACACTATCAACTGTCAAGCATAGTGCTGGTAGCATCATGCTCTGGAGCTGCCAGTGGTACTGATGCACTGTACAAAAATGGGATAATAAATGAAAGAGGACAATCTCCAAATTCTTCAACATCACCTCAAACCAACAGTTAAGACGGTTGACACTTGGCCACAACTGCATGTTCCAAAAGGGCAATGATCCCAAACACATCAAAAATGGTTGTGGGTTGGATAAAAGCAGACTAACATTAAGCTTCTGGAATGGCTTTCCCAAAGCCCCGACCTCAACCCAATTGAAAATTTGTGGACTACATTTAAAAGCCAGACTCATGCCAGTAAGCCAACCAATTTAAATGAACGCCAATTCTGCCAAGAAGAGTGCTCAAATATTCAGCCAGAGTTACAACACCAATTCCAATGAAGATGGGGTGTTGTGTAAAATGTAAATAAAAACAGAATACAATGACTTTCAAATCCTCTTCAATCTATATTCAATTGAATACACCACAAAGACAAGATATCTAATATTCAAACTGATTATGTTTATTGTTTTTGTGCAAATATTTGCTCATTTTGAAATGGATGCCTGCAACACGTTTCAAAAAAGTTGGGACAGTGGTATGTTTACCACTGTGTTACATCACCTTTCCTTCTAACAACACTCAATAAGCATTTGGGAACTGAGGACACTAATTGTTGAAGCTTTGTAGGTGGAATTCTTTCCCATTCCTGCTTGATGTACAACTTCACTTGTTCAACAGTCCGGGGTCTCCGTTGTCGTATTTTGCGTTTCATAATGCACCACACATTTTCAATGGGTGACAGGTCTGGACTGCAAGTAGGCCAGTCTAGTACCCGCACTCTTTTACTACAAAGCCACACTGTTGTAACACGTACAGAATGTGGCCTGGCATTGTCTTGCTGAAATAAGCAGGGACGTCCCTGAAAAAGACGTTGCTTGGATGGCAGCATGTGTTGCTTCAAAACCTGGATGTACCTTTCAGCATTGATGGTGCTATCACAGATGTGTAAGTTGCCCATGCCATGGGCACAAACGCACCCGCATACCATCACAGATGCTGGCTTTTGAACTTTGCGCTGGTAACAATCTGGATGGTCTTTTTCCTCTTTTGTCCAGAGGACATGACGTCCATGAGTTCCAAAAACAATTTGAAATTTGGACTTAGCAGACCACAGCACACTTTTCCACTTTGCGTCTGTCCAATGGTTTTCTGAAGTGTTCCTGAGCCCACGCGTAAGATCCTTTACACAGTGATATTGGTTTTTAATGCAGTGCCAACTGAAAGATCAAAGGTGAAGGGGCATTAAATGTTGGTTTTCGGCCTTGCTGCTTACATGTAGAAAGTTCTTCAGATTCTCTGAATCTTGTGATTATATTATGGACTGTAGATGATGGAATCCCTAAATCCCTAAATGTTTCTCAAACGTTGAGAAACATTGTTCTTAAATTGTTGGGACTATTTTTTCACTCAGTTGTTCACAAAGTGGTGATCCTTGCCCCATCTTTGCTTGTGAATGGCTGAGCCTTTTGGGGATGCTCCTTTTATACCCAATCATGACACTCACATGTTTCCAATTACGTGTTGTTTGAGCATTCATCAACTTTCCCAGTCTTTTGTTGCCCCATCCCAACTTTTTTGAAACGTGTTGCAGGCATCCATTTCAAGGGTTTTAGCTGGGAAAAATTAAGATAAAGCGAAATAAAACAAAGAACCAATGAAGCAGCAGATCGAAGCACTGCTTCATTGGTTCAAGGTTCAAAGCAAAACCACGCTGCAGAAATGGTTGATTACATGGAAGAAATGAAACATTTGCGCTAAAACAAAGTTATTTAGCAACTAATCGATGACTAAATTCACTGACATCTATTTTATTAATCGATTTTAATCAATTAAATCGATTAGTTGTTTCAGCTCTACTAAACACTTCTCCTCATGCTGTCAGATCCCGTTTGGGATGTGTCTGTGTGGCAGCGTGCCACCTGTGTGTCTGGGCTAAACCATTGTACAACTGTGCAGGGGTGGGAAGGGCCCTCAGAAATCTTTCAATATTATTGTTAGAGCAGAATTATGTTTCGCAGCATTTATACATTCATTCTAATTATATTCTTTTACAACATCAATTGTATGGACATTAATAACATGCAACACAAAAATGTATTTAATGCCAGTTTTTAGTGGGGCCCCCCCCATGCTCTGGGCCCTGGGTACATAGTACCCTTTACCCCCCAGTCCGACACCCCTGATTGTTTCATAAAATCTATAAGACAATAAAATATCAGAACACGTTAAAAAACAGAAAAATGAGAAGAGTAACCAACAAGTAAATACAATTAAGAATTAAAAAGAGTCTCATGCTGGGTTAAAAGCCATAGAGTAAGGGGGCTTCTCTGATGTGGATCAAAAACTCATTCCAAAGAGTGGGGGCAGTGACAGAGAAGGCTCGGTCCCATCTGAGCTTCTGCTTTGACCTCAGCACCTCCAGGAGTAGGTGATCAGCTGACCTGAGGCACTGAGCAGGGGCGTAAGGGTGGAGTAGCTCAGAGATGTAAGACAGGGCGAGACCATTAAAAGCTTTAAAGGCAAATAAATCTTAAAATAAACACTAAAGTGCATAGGCAGTCAATGGAGAGAGGCCAGAATGGATGTGATGTGCTCTCTCTTACGTATTCCAGTTAGAAGGTCAGCAGCCGTGTTTTGGACCAACTGGAGATGTGAGAAGGAGGACTGGTTTACTCCAAAAATAAAGTGCATTAAATGTTTGCCATAAATTCTGTTATGTGTCTAACATCATATAGTGCAGCAGATAACCAAAACAATCGTTCAGTTTGTGATAAAAGCATGAAATTTGGTACACATATAACCAAAGGCATACCGAAAAGATTTGGATATGGAGGCATTATGAATTTTCAACATGGCGCCCATGGCAGCCATTTTTCAAAATGGCCACCAGCAACGCCTGTTTTCTTATGAGTGACGGACATAATATGATATTTTAGACATATTTACCATATATTGTACTTGGTAAATGTCTATAGGATAACTGAAAAGTTGTCATTTCATATTCAAGATGGTCGCCATTTCCCAAGATGGCAGCCGTCACTTGTATGACGGTCTGATATGTATGATCTCGGTGTCAAATCAGTCATCGTTTAGGATGCAGAATTCAAATGCTGAACTTAAAATTGGCCAGAAGCATCCTTCTACCTCACAACTGAACATGACCACTGTTTCTCTCAAAATGGCAGCCATATGGCCCACAATAAAATGTATAATTGCATGTAAATAGAGCTATTATACATTTTATTGGAATTAAAATGTTGAACAATAAAGTAAAAATCCCCATATCTGCAAGAACTGAACCATTCAATGAATGGAAATGTAATAGAATGGATGTCAAAGCACAGCCAGGGCACACTGGCGACACCACTGCTGTGAAACTCAGCATGGGGTTCAGTGCCAGCTAAATACACTCCTCTAGTCTTAATAATGCCAGATTTTCTGTAATGTGCTGGTTGTGTTGATAGTTTAGTGGTAGTGTAGTTTAGTTTCCTAAATGCTATCTAATGTTAGCCCCACATGTACTTAATAGTTTATTAATTTAGATGTAGTTAGATAGCCGCATCTGAATGGACAGGATGTGCCAGCGCAGGAGAGCCGAGCCAAGGGTAATGGGGCTTTATATGACTTTCATATTGTTACCCGGATGGTGTACAGATCGCACAGGAATGAAATGGCATTGGATGAACGATCGGGCTAGGTGTAGGGCAATTTTCTTGTCCGAACCTAGTTGTATCCCATACACAAATGTGTTACTGTTGTCCCTGGTAGTAAACGGTGGTAAAAGGATAAACCCTCGGCCTTTACTGCAAACCTATTTTGTTTTTTTTTGAGAAAATGTCAAAGAAATTACAACTTGTGAATTTTGATGGTCAAGGACCATCAACTTCTTGCGCAGCCAAGACTGACTGGAAGCTCTGTATTATTTGCCAAGAGCACACAACAGAGGCATTAAGATGTCCTTTGCAGTCTAAGCGAGAAGACAAGGGGAGTGGATATACTTCACTTGCAGAGCATTTAATCGAGTTCAATGAACTTGGCCAGCTCCCTTCAACATTTCCTATTGGAAGACTGGATGAGGGTCATGGTATTGAAGCAGCCATGGTTGTGAACAAAGCTCAATATCATCATACATGCAGGCTGAAGTACAATGAAACAATGTTGAAAAGGGCAAAAAAGCGAGCATGCAGTGAAAGTCGTGATCAACAGTCAGAATCCAAACTCAGAAGATCCCAACCAAGTCGGACTCCTGAAATGAGACAGGACATCTGTTTCTTCTGCAGACAGCCTGCTGGCAATGAAGGCCTTCACGAGGCTGCAACATTTCAAGTAGACAATCGGGTGTGTGCTGCTGCAACCCTGCTTTAAGACACAGAATTACTTGGACGACTTAGTGCTGGGGACATGGTGGCAATTGAAGCTAAGTATCACTCCAGATGCCTAGCAGGTCTCTATAATCGTGCCAGAAAGGTTAACCTGGAAGGTCTTGAAGGTAATAGCAAGGGACATGCAGCATCAACCTCTGGTGTTGTTTTTGCTGAGTTGGTGCTTTACATCGAGGAGACCAGACATGATGGGTCAGCATGGGTATTCAAACTAGCGGAACTTTGCCAGCTCTACAAGTCACGAATGGAACAGTTAGGAGTTGAGGTTGAGAGCAGAATTAACTACATGGCTGAAAGAGAAACTTCTTGCTGAAGGGAAGAGATGTCCTGATGGCCTTTGAAGATGACATCGGCACTGCTCTTGTCAAAGCCTGTGAGCAGGATAACAATGAAGATGCTATGCACATTGCACGTGCTGCACAGATAGTTCGCTGTCACATGTTTGGTGAGGCAAAACCATTTAATGGTCCCACTCTATGACTGAACCAGCACTTGCACAGAAATAGATACGGCAAGAAGGAAGTTATTCGCCAAGACGCACAATGCAGAATCAATCCCTCCGACCAAGGATGCCCTGGAAGAGCATGTCAAGAGAGCAGTATACCAAGGAGGTCACGTGTGGGGTCAAGTGCTGGTGTCAACACCAGAACTACCTTCACCGTGCAAATGGGGTTGGTCAAAGACATCTGAGGGAGACTATGAACCCTTCTGGACATGCCTACCAGATGCAGGCCAGTCCAGTTATGAACTTGTCTCTTGCAAATGTAAGAAGGGTTGTGTTGGGCATTGCAAGTGCATAAAAGCTTAGTTACAATGCACTGCCCTCTGCTTCTGTGAAGGCGAGTGTGAATAGTCTTCCTTGTGATAGACCCTAGATTTGGCCTCACTTAATATATGTCTTGTGAGATAGAACAATGCTTCTCAGAAATTCTACATTTGCTAATTCAAATTATGCATCACGAAAAATGTATAATTCGACACAGAGTTTATCCGTATCTAACCAGTCTAGAAACAATGGCGACCATTTAGAATTTTTAATGAAAATGTCTAATCCAAAAAAACACATTAGCAAGCACTTATGGTAATTAATTAATCGAATTCTGTGTACAATGTCACATTATATCCATCACTCATAAGAAAACTGTTGTTTCTGGTGGCCATTTTGAAAAATAGCTGCCATGGGCGCCATGTTGAAAATTCATGATGCCTCCATTTCCAAATCTTTTCGATATGCCTTTGGCTATATGTGTACCAAATTTCATGCTTTTATCACAAACTGAACGATTCTTATACATATTGGAGTTAAGCTGCTGGACTAATACATCATGCATTGAAGGACGTGCACACAATTTAAGAATATCAAAGTTAGAAAAGAGCAGTTTTAAAGCTCTTTAATGCGAGCGCGCAACGTGCATGAGAAATTTTTTTTTTGAGTGACCCTTAGGTAATCTGGCATGGAATTACCCCATTTTAAACCATTTTCTCCATTAAAAAACAAACAAACAAAAAAAAAACAGAATTACTGGGTTTTGAACTGGAACCCTTCGCACGCTCCTGACAGTACAACTTTCAAGCCTCCCAAATAGGCAAATGCCACAGTCTTTAGGTAAACTACAATGAAAAATGCCATAAAAACGCCAAAACATTCATGAAAAGAGTGCTGTTGGTATACCTTTATGAGTTCCTCCCTGGAGGCAAACTTTGATATAATGTGGTTCTTGCCACTTGTAGCGTGTGTAATTGCAACATGAAGGCGATTACTGGCAAGACTGTGGGCATCGCCGGGCAGAATCTCGTCTATCCCCTCCCTAGAGAGCAGCCAAACATAGGCATTCATTGATCAAACTTTTCAGAAGCCCCTGAGCACTACAAACACATTGCTTACACAGAAGCATAGAAATATCTGCTGACAATATGCATAAAGCAAAGCATAAAGGATGAATATGCAACCACACACTCAACTTGTGCTTTGGTCCCCATTCCCAATGCAGAGCTTGAATGCAATAATTAAACAGCATGAACATGAACTATGGCACTGGAATGTTGCTTATTTATCAATCTGTTGAAAAGAAATGAAACAAAAACAGTTTTCTATTTCACCCGTTTACCTTTATTTTTGATGTCGTCATTGGGCAACTTTGGATTAGTCCATCAAATAGTAATAAGCATCTTCATTTTAATAACAGCACTTAACTTGGTCCCTCCACCATGCAGATTAAGTATGTAAAATCAAAAGTATGACATAACATCATAAAGCGATGGTTCGTAATGCTGATCATAAAGAATTCTCTACTTGGCAGGGCTAGAAACAGTCATCTTAGTGTTCTCAGACTTCGAAATTAGAACAAATCTGAAAAAAAGTTGCAATGGTATGGACAATGTATTTAAAAAAAAGTGTGATTCTTACATTTACGTTGACTTCTATTTCTTTGTAGACAGTATGAAATATGTGTGTGTGTGTGTGTGTGTGTGTGTGTGTGTGTGTGTGTGTGTGTGTGTGTGTGTGTGTGTGTGTGTGTGTGTGTGTGTGTGTGTGTGTGTGTGTGTGTGTGGTAATGGGACCACCACTGTTTAATAATCTCACAGCCTCTGGGAAGAAGCTTTCTGCCTGAGGGGTGAGGGGCAGTCCATTTGCAGGTTGGGTGGGATCCCTCATCATGCTGGAGGCCATGCTCCTGCTGATACAGATGTCTGCTATGGGGGACAGGCTGCCGTCTGTGGGGTTTTTTTTTGTGCAGTCTTACTATCCGCTGCAGTTCCTTCTTGTCTGCAGTGGAACAGCTACCATAACTCACTGTAATGCACTGGAATACACCTGTAGAAGGCTGTGAGCACTGGGGTGCAAAGGCCAGCACATTTCAACATCCTCAGGAAGTGCCTACATTGTTGGGCCTTCTTAATGATACTGCCCATGCTACTCGCCCAGGTGAGGTTGTCTGCAATACTATACATCCACAGTGTAGCTCCAAACCAACTTCATAGCTGTTCCTCCAATGAGAAGGGGAGGAGGAGTGTCACATAACCTCCTGAAAATCCACAATCATCTCCCCCATCTTTTCCACATTAATGCAGAGATTGTTTGCTCTACACCAGATCTCCAGTTGTTCCACCTTCTGTCTTGTGTCATCTGCAAACTTTACGATGAGTTTACTCGGATACTTAGCTGAGCAGTCATGAATCAGCAGGGTGTATGACAAGGGGCTCAGGACACATTCTTGTGGTACTGAGTGTGATGGGGTGGATGGAATATAAAGGACTTTGACAGTCTGTGGCCACTTGGTTTAAGAAGTCCAGATCCCATTACAAAGCGATGTTGTCAGTACATCTCAATGTACAAAAGTATACTGAAATTTTAGCGCGAAATACGCTGCCTTCAAGATGATATGTTTTCTCAGGATGTCCACTCCCTTTTTAACAAGACACAGCAAAACCACCTCTTGCACACATTACTAAAGCATGGCTGTTGAAGAAGAAGGAACTTGACTGGCCTGATTGCAGGCCTGAGCTGTCACCATTAGAGAAAGTGTCAAGAACTTTAGAAGGGAAAAAGTGCAACAACAACCCTGTACTGTTGCACACCTTAAGAAGTGTTTGGAGGAAGAATGGACCAAAACGCTTTATCGTTTGGTTTCCTCAGTATCAAAATGTCTTAGGTGTTGTGATAAGGAATGGCAAAATTGCAATCCCAAAGTCATGGTTCTGAGGGGAGCTGGGCACAGCAGGGGGCAGGAGGCACAATGCAAACTCTCAAGCAGTTGGTAGGATGCAAAAGGCTTTATCGTAAATTCTGGCAGAGGGTCTGGTACACAAAAAGGCAGTCAGCAAGGCGAAGGTACAAGCAGGTGTAATACAAAGCCGTCGTCAAAATACAGGCTGAGGTCAGAGCATGCCAATCAAAGTTACAAGGGCTAAAACAAAGGGCAAGGTCAAGAAAAACAGGCACAGTTGGCAACAAGGTACTAGGGCTAGGAACTTGGAACACAGAAATAAGAGCTGGAACGGAGATAATAACATCAACGATCAAGCAAGTGAAAAGGAAACTAGGTGGGCTTAAATACACAGTGGTTTAATTAGGATGTGATTTGAAGCAGGTGTGGTGAGCAGGCAGGTGGAGGGCGTGGACTAACAAAGATGAGAGGCAACTATGTGAGACGAGAGTGCTGTGACAGGTGGATGAGGAGATGACAAACAAAATGGGCGTGGCCAACAGAGATGAGGATTTACTGGTGAAGGGCAAGAGAGTGCAGGGATCAAAGGGGGAGACTGTGAAACAAATGAACACATGAGAACCAAGAAGAGAAGAGACAGACAGGGGAGTGCAGTGACAGCATGGACATGACTAGAAACCATAATCTAACAATACTAAAACTAGACAGAAAAACAACTTGAACCAAAGGCTGCATGGAAACTAAACATGAGCAGAATCAGCAAGGGCAATGAGAAAATCAAAAACTGAAACTAGAACAGAGCTGACATGAATAATACAACCAAAGACTAATGTGGTAAAGCTGATAAATCAAACTAGTGACATAAGCAATCATGAAACAATCAAAAACAGTGGATCAAAACTAAACTAAACAAGAACGGAACTCAAGATGTGGTTGAAGTGTGATGAACAGAAAACAAGCAGCTGTGACAAAGCAAAATAAACTGATGATCAAAAAGCAGATAAAAAGAAATCAATAAGGACAGACTGGCAGAAAACATAATAATCACGAACAGAGCAGGGGTAAATCATGACACCCAAGGATAAAACGTAATTTTGAAATTAGAGACAGGTTTCCTAAAGCCTGGTTTACACGGCAGGATTTTAAAATTATCTGTAGGTTTCCAAAACCTGAGAGACCCCACATGTGGTGATAAAAAAAAATCATAGATCTAATAGGTTTGGTCGTACAGTGTGTGGTGTTCAGCCACACAGTAACGACAACAACACCACACACAAACAGATTTCACACACGAACATTCTCAGGTCAGACAGGAAATCACGCAAAATCTCTTGAGATTAAACATGACTTCAGAGTAAACAAACAAATACTTTGTGGACTATTTACAACAGAGGGAAAAAAGTTACAAAAAGAAAAAGAAAAGGCATTCTTTAAAGGAGTGGAGACAGCGTGACCACCAGACTTCTGGTATGGCAGAACAGCTGTTTTGATTTTATTTTCCACTCCGTGCGTCCGTCACCTCGCTTTCTGATTGGCTACACGTCACATTCAGCAGAATGCGTGCTCATTTGTGGTCGAAGGACACAACACACACTGTGATATCGAGCCAAGACAATCCAACATGTTGAATATCCCTGATTTGTGATCGGAGCGCTCCTGACGTCCTTCTGAGCAGATCAGAGCGCTCTGAACACACCACACATGACAGGAATATCTGATAAGATTATCTTTTGCATCATCACGATTGTCGGGGCGTCCTTAAGATTGTCAGAAGGGAAGATCGGGTCCGATATCGGCCTAATTATCTTGCCGTGTGAACCAGGCTTAAAGTGGCAGTGTTATGCTTTGACAATTTAGGTTAATGCCTATGAGAAAATGTTATCCTCTGATACTGAAAGCACTGGGCTCAAACGATGTTGGGTGTCCAGATACGGGAAATTAATTTTTGGGTCACCTCTCAGATCGTCTATTTATAAAACTTAAAAGTTTCAAAGTATACAGCATTTGCAACAGACAGCTAGGGAGTCTTCTGAAAATAAAGTACTCATGAGTACCTGAGTGTTTCCAACAGGTGATGTAGTTACTAGAAGCGTCCCAGCGTGCGCTTCAATGAGTTGAGGAACAGATTAATTCAAAAGTTTACACAAGTCTGATGTTGTGTTATGATTTGTTTTTAAGTGATAACTGTTCATTTTGATGCAGTCACGGCAAAAGCAGCAGCTGTGAGAAAGTTTTGTGCACCTGCAGCAATTAGTCATAAACGCAGCCTGTAAAAAACACTAAGTGCTGTATATAACTGTGAAATAAATAAATAAATATATATATATATATATATATATATATATTTGTGTCATCACGGAGACATTCCACATTCATTAAGTGGCAATAAACAGCTGACATGCGGGTTAAAACGGCGTAACAGCTGTTTTAACCCACATGTCAGGTGTTATTTTTTTTTATTAAAGGATTATTCAACATTAATTCTCTTTTAAAAAGTTCCTTATAGGGACTGACAGTTTTATGACATTTGAGAGTCTACAAGCTTAATACTGATTATATATTGTTCAAATTCAGCCAGAGGTTTGCCTAAATTGGGGGTTAAAAAAGCTGCTGTGCGCACACACACACACACACACACACACACACACACACACACACACACACACACACACACACACACACATCTACAGACTCTCTCAAAGTAAATAGCTCCATTGAAAAGAACACAAAGCAAAAGATCCACAGATCCACAGCCAGAAAATAATGTCCAGGTCCACTCGCTCTCGGGTTCTGATTGTGCACGCAGTCGCACGCGCATAATGTCCGATCGCAGCGCTTCCTTCAACTCAACTTCTGTCAGGATCGTGGCACATTAGATAGTCCATTAGCTCCTGAAAATAGTGTCTTCTGAGTTTTTTCAATAGGAGACATAGATCTGCGTGTCCAGGCATGTCCATGATCACAGCAGCATGTAGCTGCCACACAAACAGCAGCATCACGACACTTTAAGTTCCAAATACTGTATGTATTTGGTCATTTTAACCAATTTCCAGATCATTTTGATAACTGGAAAACTACTCACTAATCTTCCAGGTTTTCCAGGATGCTTGGAAACCCTGCACCTGGCACTCCCTCAGTATGCTGACCCTATAGAGCAACCAAACATATAGGTGTAGCCACCAACCATGTAGCTCCCATGTCTGTAAACACAAGACTGCCAGTTTCATCTGGAGTTTTATGAGCTCCCTTCTCAAGTGTAGAAAATGGTTAGCCTTACTGAGAGAAAAGATGTCAAAGTTTTCTGTTTGCATAAGCGACTTTATGTTTGGACTTGGGGACTGTCATGCAGTGAACAACCACTTCACAAAGGCCCATACCAAATGTATATCAGTTTGTATACAATATACAATTGTAATTTTTAGCTCCTTGAAGACTTTTTTTTTTAAATCAATACACTCATTTGTTTCTAAAATTGTTTCTAATAACATAAAAATGCAGATAGTGTTTGACATATTTTAAGAGAATACAAATTTCATTATGCCCTGGATACAAATCTGAATTATTTTGTTTTCCTTTGA
Organism: Thalassophryne amazonica; assembly: GCF_902500255.1. Classification (NCBI taxonomy): domain Eukaryota; kingdom Metazoa; phylum Chordata; class Actinopteri; order Batrachoidiformes; family Batrachoididae; genus Thalassophryne; species Thalassophryne amazonica. The sequence goes on along the minus strand of NC_047103.1, from coordinate 116,805,408 downwards.
TCTTAACATAGATGGGCACATGTTCCAGATGCACCTCAACTGCATGATGTGAGGTGTTTACCGTAGTGTGAGCATGAAGTTGTGGCCCGGTGTCAAGACTCCAAACCGCTGTTGTCTCACATCATCTGCAAAACTGTAGGTGAATTCCTTGCAGCGCTGTAAAAGAAGCAAGCACTGTTACATCACTGCTCAACCACTTACAGCTGGACATACCCCTCCCCATCTTATAACTAAATGAAACCTGTTTTATTTGATGCATTTATATGCTTACTAATAGAAAATCATGGTTGTATGATTTTTTAAAATGTGCACAACAGTGAATTAACCCTTCTTTGTGGCTACATCTGAAAATTGTGAAATCAATACAGAAGCCCTATTGTATGATTTTTCTGAGCTGATATGAACAAAATGGATATCTAATCCATGATATTTGTAGAAAATACACATCAGCATGATATCTGCAGTCACTTCTGTGGAAAAAAGTGTTGTTGTCCATTCGGCTGCTCCCGTTTTGTGTTCGGGGTCGCCACAGCGGATACAACCAGATCCACAATGATATTGGGCACAAGTTTTACGCCGGATGCCCTTCCTGACGCTACTCCAGTGTTACCTGGACAAACACACACAGCCGCTGGTGTTGCAAAGAGGTCTCCCATCCAAGTACTAACCAGGTCCCGCACTGCTTAGCTTCTGAGATCTGACGGGATCAGGCTTACACAGAGCAGATCGGTTGCACTTCTGTGGAAAAAAATATGATAGTGATAATCTTAACCCTTTGTTCCTGTAATTTTGTGCAGTTTTTGTCATATTATGCTCAGAAACATTTTTGTTTTATTTCTGTGGTTGCAGAATGGGTAGAATAGCAATGTTTCTGCTTTTGTAGAGATGTAATCTTGTAGATTGAAAAGGGGTGATTATTTGCACTTCTGCAGAGTACAACTTGAATTCTTTGCGACTACATCTCAAAAATTATGAAATCAATACTGTAGCCCCGATTCTAAAAAGCAATGGGCCCCAGACTTGTTCCAAAACTGCATTAGAAAACAGTTTCTTCAGCTTTTTAAATCTGTCCAATCAGCCCCCTACATCCTGAAAGCAGTTAGAGGCAACAGGTCAATGCATTTTTCATACCATCAGACTTTATTTAGACAATGATTGGGCTCACCAGCTTAGTCATCAGTCTCCTTAACCTCCTCCTCAGCTTCCAGTTGTGGTACATTTTGACTGTTTACATTCACAAAGCTCAATACAGTTGAGCCCAGCAAGAAGAAATGTACATTTCTGCCCAGTTGCAGTCTTTATCCTTGCAGAATAGATGTGTTAGGTCCCTCACTTCTGCTGGTGCCGATTAGTGACAAATCGTCTCACTTCATCATAGGAGATGGAATAGGCAATAGAAGTGAGGACATCAATGAGACACTTGCTGCCATAGTCAGGATGCATTTGGACTCCAAGTCCAAATGTTATTGGGGTTTGGGTGTTACAAGACAGTGCGATGATGTTGTGACATACAGCGAGAACTTTTAGAATGTCTTTTCTTCTCACGTCTTCTGAATAGTGGGTGGCATTATCATAGTCAGTTTTTGATGTACACCACACAACAAAATCATACAATTCATCTGGAACAAACCTTTTGCACTGGTCTATTTCAAGTTCACCACTAGAGGCATAATGACCATGTTGAAATGTTTTGCCCTGAACTACAATGCATATTATTCCAGCAGTCATGTGCAAAAAGACTTGACCATCCTGTGGCATGATATCACTTTCTAGTTCATATTCACCTTGGTCAGTAAGCTGGATGTGGAGTTTAGATACTTTTTGCAATGCATCACCAACCGTCACAGTATTTGAGCAGACAAGATCAGACTTGCCAGTTTGTGCAATGAATACCAACTTATCCCCAAAGTGACTCTTTAGTTTGTCTTTCAGTTTCCAAGCAGAGTAACTGCTCGATTCTGCAGTGCCATTCTCCTAAAGAATCTCAACAAATTTTGCATGCAAGTCTGCGAGTTGTACAACCATTTTAGTCTTTGAAAATACAGTCAATGTAACTGTTAATGTAACTGTACAGTTTCAGCGCAGCCTTGTTGTATACCATTAATCCCTTCTCACACTGGAGTTTTGTCCTACCAGCTTTAATATTGTTTGTACTTATATAACCTGTGTCGCAATCCCTGTGATATTTTGCATCAAATGCAAATAGATCAGGGCAGGACATCATTCTAAGGCTGATGGGATGGTCTTGTCTGTCCTCTGCTGCCTTAAACATTTTCTGCTTAGTGGAATCACTTGTCCCTGTAGAAACTGCAATGAGTTTTTACCCCTTATGTACGATTTACCACAAACAAAACAGTCTGTTCTTATGTTAAACCTTGAGGAATCATTTCTACTTAGTCAACTCCCAATAGAAGTATTAGATTGGGCACAAGTTGAAGGAAACATCCTCTGATATGTATGTTTTAACAGAACCAAGGTTTGTCTTACTCGTGTATGATGCTCTACAGTCTTTATGATATTTAACTTTCACAGCCCCCTTCAAAATTCATTCATTCATTCATCTTCTACCGCTTAGTCCAATCAAGGGTCGCGAGGGGCTGGAGCCTATCCCAGCAGCCATAAAGCACGAGGCGGGGAATACCCAGGACAGGACGCCAGTCTGTCGCAGGGCCACAAACAGACAAACAAACACAGACACACCCACACACACGCCTACGGACAATTAAAAGAGTCCAATCCACCGTACCCGCATGTCTTTGGATGTGGGAGGAAACCGGAGCACCCGGAGGAAACCCACGCAAACATGAGGAGAACATGCAAACTTCACACAGAAAGGCCACGGGAATTGAACCCACGACCTTCTCGCTGACAGGCAACAGTGCTAACCACTAAGCCACTGTGCTGCCCCCCTTCAAAATGTCTTCTCTGTTTCCAGATAGTCATTTATAGAGGGCATCTTTTCATTTCTCTGCAGCCTGAAATATCGTGTTCAGTCCTTCAACCTTGGGAGAATGGACAACATTATTTTCTGACTTTCCAAGCACTTCATTACAGATTAGGCAATGTGAAATATTTATTCCTCTCCTTTTCTCTGGGGGTCATTCACAGAGTTCCATTCCAGCTGAAAGGAAAAAGTACAGATTACATCACGACAAAAGCAGAAACATTACTATTCTACCCATTCTGCAACCACAGAAATAAAACAAAAATGTTTCTGAGCATAATATAACAAAACCTGCGCAAAATTACATGAACAAAGAGTTAATATTATCACAGGATCATACTTTTTTCCACAGAGGTGACTGCAAATATCATGCTAATGTGTATTTTCTACAAATATCATGGATTAGATATCCATTTTGTTCATATAAGGTCAGAAAATCACAGAATAGGGTTTCTGTATTGATTTCACAATTTTCAGATGGAGTTACAATGAAGGGTTAATTCATCATGTTGTGCACATTTAAAAATCATACAACCATGATTTTCTATTAGTAGGCATATAAATACATCAAACAAAGGTTTCATATAGTTATAAGATAGGGAGGGGTAGACCACTTTTTTCACCCTCTGGCCACAGCTCTATGAAGCATATGACATAATTTCTCAACAACCCCAATTCCAATGAAGTTGGGACATTGTGTAAAATGTAAATAAAAACAGAATACAATGATTTGCAAATCCTCTTCAACCTGTATTCAATTGAATACACCACAAAGACAAGCTATTTAATCTTCAAACTGATAAAACTTTATTGTTTTTGTGCAAATATTTGCTCGTTTTGAAATGGATGCCTGCAACACGTTTCAAAAAAGCTGGGACAGTGGTATGTTTACCACTGTGTTACATCACCTTTCCTTCTAACAACACTCAATAAGCATATGGGAACTGAGGACACTAATTGTTGAAGCTTTGTAGGTGGAATTCTTTCCCATTCCTGCTTGATGTACAACTTCACTTGTTCAACAGTCCGGGGTCTCTGTTGTCATATTTTGTGCTTCATAATGTGCCACACATTTTCAATGGGCGACAGGTCTGGACTGCAGGTAGGCCAGTCTAGTATCCACACTCTTTTACTACGAAGCCACGCTGTTGTAACACGTGCAGAATGTGGCTTGGCATTGTCTTGCTGAAATAAGCAGGGACGTCCCTGAAAAAGACGTTGCTTGGATGGCAGCATGTGTTGCTCCAAAACCTGGATGTACCTTTCAGCATTGATGGTGCCACCACAGATGTGTAAGCTGCCCATGCCATGGGCAATAGAAAACACCCCCATACCATCACAGATGCTGGCTTTTGAACTTAGCACTGGTAACAATCTGGATGGTCTTTTTCCTCTTTTGTCTGGAGGACACGACGTCCATGATTTCCAAAAACAATTTGAAATGTGGACTCATCAGACCACAGCACACTTTTCCACTTTGCGTCTGTCCATTTCAAATGAGCTCGGGCCCAGAGAAGGCAGCGGCGTTTCTGGATGTTGTTGATGTATGGCTTTCACTTTTGGCTGAATCACAATCAAGTTGACCAACTGTGGTGCACAAGAGGTGAAAAATGAAGTTCCTCAGATGAAGATGAAAATACTTCTAAAACAATCTATGGTATCCAGAGCTCAATGCCTGAAAATATTTTTGAAGTAACTGTCTTCATTGCAAAATTACAGCGCCTTGAACTAAACGTGGGCAGCACGGTGGCTTAGCAGTTAGCAATGTTGCCTCACAGCAAGAAGGTCGTGGGTTCAATTCCTGTGGCCTTTCTGTGTGGAGTTTGCATGTTCTCCCCGTGTTTGCGTGGGTTTCCTCTGGGTGCTCCGGTTTCTTCCCACATCCAAAGACATGCAGGTTAGGTGGATTGGACTCTTTAAAATTGTCCGTAGGTGTGTGTGTGGGTGTGTCTGTGTTTGTCTGTCTATTTGTGGCCCTGCAACAGATTGGCGTCCTGTCCTGGGTGTACCCCGCCTCGCGCTCTATGACTGCTGGGATAGGCTCCAGCCCCCCGCGACCCTTAATTGGAATAAGCGGTAGAAGATGAATGAATGAATGAATGAATGAACTAAACATTAAATTCTGAAACTGGCTATGTATGGACACTACATGCTATTGTAATAGCTCTCTTTTACGTGATTATATTATTAGTTTTTAGGTTGTGATTGTAGTGTTCTTTGTTTGTATTGTCAGAGATACATGTGACCATAGTTCTTGGTATGTACTGTACTTTTTACAGGAAATTTAGCATGATGTTAAACCAAATATATAACAGAACAACGATAACGAAAGCAAGGATAAGTAAATAATTTAGGTAATGTAGATGCTGTGGGTGATTAGACACATGGAATATCATATACGGTTTTTCAGGCAGATATATATCACATCATGGTTGTTTCACATACTTGTTAATTCCAACAATTTTGGTGCATCTTGCAACAGATTTGTTCCCACATTGTAACTTTGGGTGGAGGGAAAAAAAAAAACTTTGGATGAGAAGTGGGGCGGAGCTCATGCTGTAGCTGGGGGGAGCAATTACTCGCCTCGACGCCCTCCCCATCTCCTGCTGGCAGAAGGCACAGACCAGCGGGCTACTTCATGGGTGGTTTCTCCCTTGGATCACAAAATGGGGTCTAGTAGCTGAGAAGGTCCATGAAAAAAGCCCTGTGCCCATCCAGAGAACAGACGTTTTATTTGGGCAGTACGGTGGCTTAGTGGTTAACGCCGTTGCCTCACAGCAAGAAGATCATAAGATCGATTCCCATCTGTGACCTTCCTGTGTGGAGTTTACATGTTCTCCCCATGTTTGCGTCGGTTCCCTTCGGGTGCTCCAGTTTCTCCCACATGTAAAAACACGCAGGTTAGATTTTAAAAATTGTCCAGGTCTCTCTTGTAAAAGAGATGTTGATCTCAGTGGGACTAACCCTGGCTAAATAAAGGTTAAATTAAAAAGAAATTGAACGCCGCACTCAACTGTTTGAGACTTTTCCTCATTTAATAAATAGCAGTGGATTATAACAGAGACATTTTATAGACTTTCTGAGCGCTGAACTCTGTTGGATTCTATGTGGATTATTTCCCAAAGTGACAGAGTGATCCAACGCAAACTTAGGGTAAGTTCCGTTTTAAGTCAGCTCACAGCAGCATTTACCTGTTTCATCTTCATGTTGTTACTCTGCTGTGGAAATCAACGTCTGATTGCTTATGCCTTAACAGCACACACACACGAATATCGGTATGCTTGCGTTTTTAACGGCGCAGTTCTTTGTCATTAGAAAGCATTCTTTGTTATTTGATAAAGACATTTATTCATATGTATTTGGTTGAGGGGAATTTTATCTGGAGCCGATATGAGGAAAAGCTCAAAACAGAAACACCATCACGATCACTTGTTTAAAGAACACTTTAAGTGTGACCCGACTCTGTTTTAAACGTGTACTGAAAGCAATCAAGCCCTGTTTGGAAGTCTCCACCTCTCTCATTTTTTAAAATAAAAAAGCAGTTTAATGGTGTGTTTCTCATTTCAAGTGTAAAGAAAAGTTGTGGTTGTGAATCACATGTCGCAGGGCCTCTTAAACCCATAAAAAAACGCAACTTATACACTGGAAAATACGGTACTAATAACAAAAATTAGCAGAAAAGGCTCTTTTCCTGAACTTTCCTCTCTAATCTAATTAAACTTTTATTTTTGATTCCTATTTAAATGTAATTACTGCTTTGAATGTTTAATTAAAACTGTTTATTTGTGCTTGCAGCATCATGCTATAATTGAAGCGTGTTGACACCAAGTATTCCATTTGCAACTTGTTGACTGAAGAACAGCTTGATTTGGAAACTGTCTTTCTGGCAGGAATACATGTTCTTCTGACAGCTGTGTTTCCTCTTCAGCTTCTAACACAGTCGACAACAAAATACCAAAACCACACTTTGAGCTGCTTCCTTTGAATAAAACTCCCACATCCCACCTCTGAGCCTTCACTGGCACTGAAATATCAAACAGATGTGCAAAGCACATTTCAGTGCCATGAAAACACCAATTATGAGCAGTACTGCCTGTGTAGGGCTTCAAATCTTGATAAAAATAGGGCCCTTAGAGTCCTTCTGTTTGCGTGATGCCAACCTCAGCTATGAATCAGTTCACTTACCATCTCAAGAGGGAAAAAAGTGATTTCAACACCTTTCTTGTCAATATACTTACATGTACACGTACATGTTTTGTGGAATGACCCAGTTTTTATGAGCTGTACTCCACCCCCAGCCAAAAAAAAAGTTCTGATCATCATATCGCCTGTATCTCTCTTTCTTAATTTTCATGGAAGTTGCACTCTGTAGTCTTTATTTCCACTCACATTTATGCAGTAATTTGTGGAACTGTCAGCACGTCTAATATATGAGAATGTGAAGCGCAAACTCTACCTGGATTTTGTCGGGAGCTGTGATAAGGACTGCAGCCACCAGGGCCCCAGCAGAGGCTCCTGCACACGCCTTGACGGAGCCCAACAGCTTCTCCCCATGGTGGACAAAAGCCCTTACAGCACCCAGGTGGTAGATCCCCAAGAAACCACAGGCACCAAAGGACAGGTTTATGACGGTCATACCCGACACCTGCACACATGTGACACATCACAATCAGACTGTGTCCAGATATCATTTATTCAAGTGTCTTTACGTCAGTGCTTCTCAATTATTTTCTGTTATGCATCCCCGAGGAAGAATACCCCCCCCCCCAATGTCTACTATAAATAGTATGATTTGTCCATAAAATTGTTGTAAGTACACCTCTGCATAACAATGTATCCTTATTAACATTAAAGAAAACAAAAAAGAAAGAACTTTAGATCGACTTTCAGCAAAGAATAACTTTGTTTTTTAGTCTGTAACATAAAAAAATTGCATCACTTTGCTTGAAATAAAAAAAAAAATCCTTAAACTATAAACATTTTTTTGACCGACAATCATTTGATACTGAAAAACAAAATTAAATAAAATCAATAAATAATAATACATTTAAATTAATCATAACACTTACTCAGGAGCCCAATATATAAAACACTTTAACAGACAAAACACTGTGCTGTTTTTTTAATGATTTTTTTTGTGATTTTTATTTATGTTTTTATTAGTTTTTATTTTTGCAGCACTTGCGTCATCCAGCATGACAGAGACCATGTGTACTGCTGCTCAGTCTTTTGATTTATTCTCAGAGATCTTTATGTACACTTTTTTATTTAAAAATTTTTTTTTCATTTATTTTTTTTCCTTCTTCCTTCCAGATTTAATTGTTATGTTTTCCTCTAATGTTTTCATTTTGTTTCTCTGTGTACATGTATGTATGTTTGATCGTTACAATAAAGTCCAAAAAAAAAAAAAAAAAAAAAAAAAAACTGCTGCTGCTCGGCTCCTCTGCTATGGTGCTATGATGCTAACGGTGCTTGCTGGTTTACTGAAGCAGCATTCACAAAGTGGGCTGATTGTTGGCTATATTCTGCATGTTTTTGCTGAAAAAACTCAAGCGGCATATCTGCGTGATTGGGATGTAATGTCTTTAAGTGACGCCTTATTTTATTTGGCTTCATGCTGTTGGCTGCACACATTTTAAGACAAAGCGGCAGTGTGAAAAAAAACCCGACACAGAGCTGCGTTCCATTATGCTCGTGTCCTTAATACTCCCATCGCACACTCTGACAATGAGAGCACCACTGCCACCTACTGTAGTGGATATGCAATTACACTTTTTGGTGCCATCACAGATGTGTAAGATACCCATGCTATGGGCACTAACACACCCCATACCATCACAGATGCGGACTTTTGAACCTTCCGCTGGTTACAATCTGGATGGTCTCTTTCCCCTTTTGTCCAGAGGACACAACATCCATGATTTCCAAAAACAATTTGAAATGTGGACTCATCAGACCACAGCGCACTTTTCCACTTTGCGTCTGTCCATTTCAAATGAGCTCAGGCCCAGAGAAGGTGGTGGCATTTCTGGATGTTGTTGATGTATGGCTTTCACGCTGCATGGTAGAGTTTTAACTTGCACTTTTAGATGTAGCGATGAACTGTGTTAACTGACAATGGTTTTCTGAAGCGTTCCTGAGCCCACGCGGTAAGATCCTTTACACAATGATGTCGGTTTTTAATGCAGTGCCACCTGAGGGATCAAAGGTCACAGGCATTGAATGTTGGTTTTCGGCCTTGCCTATTACATGTAGAAAGTTCTCCAGATTCTCTGAATTTTATGATTATATTATGGACTGTGAGTGAGGGGATGATGGAGTGTGCAATTGGCCGGAGAATCGGCGCAGCAGGGGCGGTGTTGCATTTGCTCTACCGTACTGTTGTGATGAAAGAGCTCAATGAGGGAGCTGACCCAAAAGCCGAAGCTCTCAATCTACTGGTCAATCTTTGGTAATACTCTCACCTATGGTCATGAGTGTTGGGTCATGACCGAAAGAACTAGATTGTGGGTACAAGCAGCCGCAATGGGCTTCCTCAGGAGGGTGGCTGGTGTCTCCCTTAGAGATAGGGTGAGAAGTTAGGTCATCCGTGGGGAGCTCGGAGTAGAGTCACAGCTCCTTCGCATTGAAAGGAGCCAGCTGAGGTGGTTCGGGCATCTGGTAAGGTGTTCCAGGCACATCCATCTGGGAGGAGACCCCGGGCAAGACCCCGGAGTAGGTGGAGAGATTATATCTCCACGCACACTGGCCTGGGAATGCCTAGGGATCCCCCAGTCAGAGGTGGTCAATGTGGCATGGGAAAGGGAAGTCTGGGGTCCCTTGCTGGAGCTGCTGCCCCCACGACCTGAACCTGGAAAAGCTGTTGAAGATGAGTGAGTGAGTGATGAGTGTATTATGAACTGTAGATGATGGAATCCCTAAATTCCTTACAATTGAACATCGAGAAACATTGTTCTTAAACTGTTAGACTATTTTTTTTCATGCATTTGTTCACAAAGTGGTGATCCTCACCCCATCTTTCCTTGTGAATGGCTGAGGCTTTTGGGGATGCTCCTTTTGTACCCAATCATGAGTGTCCTCAGTTCCCAAACGCTTATTGAGTGTTGTTAGAAGGTGATGTAACACAGTGGTAAATATACTACTCTCCCAACTTTTTTGAAATGTGTTGCAGGCACAGTCTGTGTTCAGTCTTATACCCACTGTCAGTCACACCATCGTGAATGTTTCATTTTGATTTTGTTTAAAGCATCAACGTCAACATTCTCTTTGTTTTTCTTTCATTAGTTTCGGTTTAGTTTCGTTCCTTTTTGCACACTTGATTTGGAGGCTTTTCGGCGATGAGAAAGGTGCAGGATCATTTGTCCACCTTTTCTCAATGATTTGTGACTTTCTGTCTTTCATTCAGCTATCGCTGTGTGACCGGGCGCTTAACTCACTTATGGTAACAGCAACATAAGATAGAACTAAAGTGACCAAACCAACTGATCTACAAAAACAATAAATCAATAAAACTAACAACACTGTTAAAGGAACATAAACCACAATAACAACATTTAAAACCTCAAAATCCTGAACTCCCATGGTGCAATGCAGCACAACATCCATTGTTTAATGGTTAGCTAAAATTGCTAATTTCTCCAAAAATATTTGTCCGATCAACTTTCTATTTTCACATTCATCCTTGACCCAAAATACACAAGCAGACCAAATGGCAAATGTCAGTGCTGTCCGGTTTTTGCGTTACTGAAGCCACACAGACACACACACAGAAGCAACTTGGCTTTTATATACACTCAAGAAACAACAGAGGTAAGAATATTTATGCACGTTCCAACCAATGAGTGTATATACATATATATATATATATATATATATATATACTGTATATACTGTATATACAGTGAGGAAAATAAGTATTTGAACACCCTGCGGTTTTGCAAGTTGTCCCACTTAGAAATCATGGATGGGTCTGAAATTTTCATCATAGGGGTCATTCCATATGAAATCACCAAAGGTCCCAGTTTTACGGTTTTAGAATTGCCTGGTTTTGATATATTTTGTAGCCAGTGTTGAGAGAAGAAGAATGGTCTTGGCGGCAGCTCAATATCTTGTTTCGTTTAGATTCTATGGAGGTTTTAAAAAGGGGGCGTGTCCGTGTTAACCCTCTGTGTTCCGTTTGTGACCATGTTTACTTCGCCATAAATCAAAAACTAGAAAAGATATTAACTTGATATTTTCACAGTTTGTTTATTATGTCTTAAAAGTTTATGTAAAATGTACAGTTGAAGAAATTAACACCCTGGGGGCCACGCCATTAATTACCAATTAATGGAATTTGAAAAAAATGTTCTGAAACTGTGCTGACTTTGATGTGCATTTAACCATATTTGCCTTGTCATGTAACAAAAATGCTGTTTGGTATGTTGGTAGTACTAGTGTTAGGCTTCCTTGGGATGCAAAGAACAACACCACAATGTCCTCAAATTTTGCCCAAAATTAACACTTGTCCGACTATTTGTACCAAATATGTTCCTTTGGCGCCCCCTTTTGGGCATGTGGGCATCTTTTGATTTTTGTTTTGTTGGTCTCAAATGAAAGGTCTTCATTGGAACCTCAAATTAAACCTGATACCAACATCTAACAAAGAGGCCTGATGGGAAAACAAGTGCCCTCTTTATTGGTAATCTTCAGTTTTCAGCTTAAAGTAGACCGGCACTGAAATAAATGCAGACAGATCTTTGGAACAAAAAATTACTTATATTTACACATAAGATCCTTCTGAATGTAGCAAAGTAAATCTGCAAGGCATTCAACTGAGAAATCTTTGTTTAAAAATGACAAATTTACAGCTAAAATTTGGCCCTCTGCAAAACTCAGCACATCCGGGATGTTGCCGAGACGCAAGAGAGAAGACCCTATCCCAGCATGCATTGCACGCACCAAATGTAATTTGTGGATTTACGTCAGTTTGCATCTCTTACAAAAGCACCTTTTTATTGTCTTATACGGAAGGATCGACTTTTTTTAAAACTTCATCTTGTCTTGCGGCACGTTTGGTGAGTATACATTTCTTTTATTTTTGCTTGAAAATTATTTTTGGGGACTTCTTCATATGCCCATTTGACTGAGTGGTGTCACATTGAAAATCTACTGTTTTTAGCCTCCGGTGTTACCGTTGCGGGGTATGGATGTGGGACCCGCAAAGAATCCAAGTCATTAAAAAGATCCAAACCTCTCTCAGTGGCCACGGAGCTCTGCGGCTGCAATTACCGAGACCGTGCGGCGCTGCGGATTTTTCCGCAAGAAGTCTGTCCTTGCGGGCTGCCGGAGCGCTCTGCATCAAAACAGTGAGTGTAGTCTCTAGACTTGTTGGCCGCACCTCCATTCAGTAGACAGGGAGATGGTGCCGGAGATGGCCACAGCTCTGCACAGCAGACACGGAGGCGGTGTGAGCGGCCCACTGCGGCGTTTACCGAGCTCGCAGACTCGGTAAGCGCATCGGAAGCAGTGAGAGCAAGGCGTCGGGGAAGAACGTCACCCGCTGTTGATGTCGCCGCTGATCTGAGCATGCAGAGCTGTATCTCGCATTCATTGCAGCTTACTTTTGGATGTTGAAAACAGGATGTATATAACAGTAACATTACTAACAAATAAAATCAATTTCAATGCGGGATCAGCTTGAAGGCCCTAGTGCTCCGTCTTCTCCCTCACGTCACGGCAATGTCCCAGATGTACAAACAGTTTTCGCAAAGAGCCCAAATTTAGCTGCAAATTTAGGTGCATGTCCACTGTGAGAGACATAATCTAAAAAAAGAAAAAAAAAATCCGGAAATCACAATGTATGATTTTTTAATCATTTATTTGTATGTTACTGCTGCAAATAAGTATTTGAACCCCTACCAACCAGCAAGAATTCTGGCTCACACAGACCTGTTAATTTTTCTTTAAGAAGCCCTCTTATTCTGCACTCGTTACCTGTATTAACTGCACCTGTTTGAACTTGTTACCTGTATAAAAGACACCTGTTCACACACTCAATCAATCACACGCCAACATGTCCACCATAGCCAAGACCAAAGAGCTGTCTAAGGACACCAGGGACAAAACTGTAGACCTGCACAAGGCTGGGATGGACTACAGGACAATAGGCAAGCAGCTTGGTAGAAGACAACAACTGCTATGATTATTTATTAGAAAGTGGAAGAAACACAAGATGACTGTCATTCTCCCTCGGTCTTGGATTCCATGCAGGATCTCACTTTGTGGGGTAAGGATGATTCTGAGAAAGGTCAGAATTACACAGGAGGACCTGGTCAATGACCTGAAGAGAGCTGGGACCACAGTCACAAAGATTACATTAGTAACATATGATGCTGTCATGGTTTAAAATTCTACAGGGCAGCAAGGTCCCCCCTGCTCAAGCCAGCACATGTCCAGGCCCCTTTGAAGTTCACCAGTGACCATCTGGATAATCCAGAGGAGGCATGAGAGAAGGTCATGTGGTCAGATGAGACCAGAATAGAGCTTTTTGGAATCAACTCCACTTACCATGTTTAGAGGATGAGAACAACCCCAAGAAACCTATCCCAACCGTGAAGCATGGGGGTGGAAACATCATACTCTGGGGGTGCTCTTCCGCAAAGGGGACAGGACGACTGCACCGTATTGAAGGGAGGATGGATGGATCATGTACTGCGAGATTTTGGCAAACAACCTCCTTCCCTCAGTAAGAGCATTGAAGATGAGACATGGCTGGGTCTTCCAGCATGATAATGACCCCAAACACACTGCCAGGGGAACTAAGGAGGGGCTCCGTAAGGAGCATTTCAAGGTCCTAGAGTGGCCTGGCCAGTCTCCAGACCTGAACTCAATAGAAAATCTTTGGAGGGAGCTGAAACTCCAAACCTGAAAGATCTAGAGAAAATCTGTATGGAGGAGTGGACCAAAATCCCTGCTGCAGTTTGTGCAAACCTGGTGAAAAACTACAGGAAACGTTTGACCTCTGTAATTGCAAAACAAAGGGTACTGTACCAAATATTAACATTGATTTTCACAGGTGTTCAAATACTTATTTGCAGCAGTAACATACAAATAAATTATTAAAAAAATCATACATTGTGATTTCCGGATTTTTTTTTTTTTTTTAGATTATGTCTCTCACAGTGGCCATGCACCTAAGATGAAAATTTCAGACCCCTCCATGATTTCTAAGTGGGTGAACTTGTAAAATCGCAGGGTGTTCAAATACTTATTTTCCTCACTATATATATATATATATATACGTGTGTGTGTGTTCATTTTGTCATCCCTAGACCTCATAATGTTGTTTTACTGTTCAAAATGCTTATAAACAAAAAGTAAAATAAGAAAGAAAACAGTGTGGTAAATCTGTCTGGAGGGGACAGTATACAAAAGCTCAGTGAGGTAAGCCACCAAGACACCCAGGTCTCTATGGCTGTGACTGCAGAAACTGTGCACAGTGAAATGTATGTCTGTTACATCACCAGGTTATACAGCTTTGCAATGGATTGACTGATTGATAAGAAATTAACTACACTACCAACACATAAGTGTCATATAAGTGTCAAACAGTTGACAAATATTCACAACATTAAACACAAAATACATCACAATATCCATCATCACAGGTTAAACAGCAGGTAATCAGTAGTTTAGGAATGCGACTACTCCACCGGGATAATTCCCTACCCTTTACGACAAATGAAGCAGGTCCGTTAGCTTACAAAAGGTGTGTCTCCCCCCTACACGGGCCTGACGGCTGACAGTCTCCTCCAAAAAACTAGGAAACTGGAATAAAATACCTTGCCCAAAGATATAACTGGTGTGAATGAAAATCGAAGTTTCCAACTTATAAAAAGATTAATCTCTTTAAGAAAACTTACAATGCGTGATCGTGAAACATCTTGAAATAACGTCGTAACATCAGGAACATCATAAAAACTCACATGAATATGAGCAAAACCAGCACATTTAAGCAGGACGGTTCACTGTATGCAAAAAGGTGGGTCGTCTGCTGCGAGTAAATACGCATTGGTCAAGTGTGAATGACCTATACGAGTGCGGTTCAACACAATGTCTTCCCGCCGCTTAGCTAGTGGTAAACGAGTATGTAAGTCAACGACTGGCTGACGAAGTTTATTATTGGAATGGGATGTCGATCCCATAATGTTTGCCATAAGTTTCTAAAATAATTGTTAATCTTTGGCTTTAGATCTGTGTAGGGTACGTGTATTTCTGTCACATCCATAGCAAGAGCTTCTTTTGCCAACTTGTCAGCTTTTTCATTTCCTTTCATGCCTGTATGACTAGGTATCCAGGCAAATGTTACATGCTTACCTAATGTACAGATTGTATACAAAGTTTCCAAAAGCTGAACAATATACAGATGTGTAGAAATTTTGCCCTGCAAAGCCAACAAACTAGACAGAGAGTCTGTAGCTTTGCAATGAAGTGGTAGAAAGAATTTTTTGAATGCAAAATTTCAGGTATAATTTGCCAGAAGATTTGAGACTTGATTTGATGTGTTGTCTTGTATGAAGATTCTTGGGACATTTTTTTTAATGTCATCTGATGTTTTTACTTTAATACAGTGGTTTTCAAACTGTGAGGCACCCCCCCCCCGGGGGTGCTAGAGTTTTTTAAGGGAGGTGCGAGGGATGGGTATCATGATCATGAACCGGTTCTTTTTGAGACTCATTAAGAAATGATTCGATCCACCGACATCAATAGCCTTTTGGCTTAACAAGTCCCTAATGCTGTGTTTACACATAACGACAAGTCAAGAATGCCACAAAGTATACATTCTTGGCCCCTGATCTCGAATGTGATGATTTGAGGCAGAGGTGTCCTCAGGAACTGCTGCAACCTGTTACCACGCGTTACGATTACTGGCTTGTGTTGCTGGCGAATTATCAGGAACCATTACGCACAGTCAACAATAATGTTCCGCGCTGTTCCGCGTGTAACAGCGCATCGTTCTGTCATGT
The DNA here is from genome assembly GCF_902500255.1 of Thalassophryne amazonica. Classification (NCBI taxonomy): domain Eukaryota; kingdom Metazoa; phylum Chordata; class Actinopteri; order Batrachoidiformes; family Batrachoididae; genus Thalassophryne; species Thalassophryne amazonica. The sequence continues at coordinate 116,789,457 of NC_047103.1, read as the reverse complement.
TGTGATTGAGGTGAATTGTCTCCACACACCCCCATATTCATCCATCAGCTGCTGAACAATTCAAATTGCTCCAGTTTGCTCCTCAAAATCCACAGCAGAAGAAATTTGTGATTGCATGCTTAGTTGGGCTCTGTGCCATGGAGTGGTGCAGAGAGGAAGAGGAGACGGAGAGAGCAGATGTGTGGCTTCACGCAACTCTCATCTCGCTCGTTTTCCCAAACATCAGGCATGTGGAGCAGGTGGAACACCTGCAGAAGCGCACTAATGAGCATTGGAATGAAACTTTTAGCCGATTTGGCGTCACTGTCCTCTGTGAGACTGGGCTGTGTTCAGTACACTGCAGCAATGAAACTGAATGCGGTGCAGCAGGGTTTAATTGTGCGCACGTCAGAGACGAATGCTGTCACACTCTATTAAGGATCACCACTAATCAAGACGGATCAACATGCTCAGTTGCGACCTCCATGACATGAGGTGAAATGAGGGTGGTGCGTGACATTCGTGGAAGATTTTTTTTGACAGCCAAAAACATGCTCCACAAAAATTATGAATATCACGCACTATTAAGAAACCTATTCAGATCTGTTAAGTCACATTAAGAATGTCAGGAATGTGCCAAGAATGAGACATTCATAATGCATCCTGCCTATGTGTAAATGCAGCATTATTGGTCCTTCAGAGCGGCCGTTGTTTTTGAGGGAAAAATGATCATTTATTTACATTGATTGCAGACCCTACAGTGGGTATGTAATGATCCACTTCTGTAACGGGTTCACTTTGAAGCCTGAAACAATGAAGCAGTGTTCTGATCCGTTGGGTCATTGCTTTGCTGCTTTCAGAAGCATTTAAAATTCCCAATCGTGAGTCACTTTTGTGCAGATTAAACATTAAACTGTGGCTCTTGTCTTGTTGCAGGTAAAAAACAAGAATCATTGTCAGTTCTGTTCGCACTGCTTCAAACATTGTGCCGCTCTCTGACGAGACACAGTCCTGTCGGAATTAATAACTTCAAAGCGAATCGCCACTGAAATCAAATTACACCTCTTTCCAAATGCTGTAACACAGACAACAGAGTAAAACTTTTTTTTTCTCTCTCACAATGAGACGTCCTGCATTCTTTATGAATGAGATTTATGTTGACTTGCAGCACAGCCGGCTGTAAGAGCTCAGCTCAGAGGTATGGAGTTATATTTGTGCCATTAATGTCTGAAAAGAAATGCTTTTAAGAAAAACTACAGATTTTGTTTATTGCTATTTATGCACAGAGATCAAGAATCCTGTGACCAATTTCATATTTATTTACTTTAAGACTCAAAATGTTATTGACATAGAAAACCTGTAAAGCCTACTTTTAGTACACAGAAAATTCACAGTAGGTATTGATAAGGGAATTAATAAGGAATCGGCTTGATAAGCGGAATCGATAATGCCATCGATATCGATAAAAGCTTATCAATACCCATTCCTTGTTATTTATGCTAAAATGTGTTAGTTATACCTAAGATGTTTAAAAACACACAGAGATGTTTAAAAGATGATGTTTAAAATATGACAAAAGATAAAAATAGAAGAATAGAAAGTTATTTAAAACACATTTAAAAGTTCTGAAAAGGGTGTAAAATGTGTAAATGCATAGACAATTCTTTAAAAACACACAAATACTTTAAGAATGTGTTTAGGATGTGTGGGGACGGATCCTTTGTGGTTAGTTTTATTCTGTGGTTACTTCCTTGTCAAAGAACTTTGTTGATATTGTTTTGTACGGAACCTGGGAGAGGTCACTTAAAGTTTTTTTTTTCTGGCCATGATAATTTGTGCACACATTTTCCTTTAATTGAGCCCATGAATTAATAAAACGTGCTCTCAAATTAATAAAACGTGCACACATTTTCCTGGCCGTGATAATTCGTGCGCACGTTTTAATGGCCATGATAATTTGTGCGCACGTTTTAATGGCTGTGATAATTCATGTGCTTGTTTTCCTTTAATTGAGCCCTCGAATTAATAAAATGTGCGCACGTTTTCCTTTAATTGAGCCCTCGAAATAATAAAACGAGTGCACATTTTCCTTTCATTCAAAATGAACTCCATAATATGACCTAAACTGTCATCCTCATGACGGGGAGACGCTTCGCCCTCAGCATCCTTTTTAACGTGCTTAAACTCCAGATGATGCCATGCTGGGCAGCTGGAGTTTTCTGTATGTCCTTGTGCGCCCAAACCATGATGATATACACTGACCAGATCCATTTCTAATGGGGAAATGTGTTACACTGTCTCCTGGTTTGTTGACTAATAGCCAACATTTATGTGTCACGACAATACTGAGTGCACGTTTTACAAATTGTGGCCACATTTAAGTAGACCGTGCCTTTGCTCAAACGATGCTTAAAACGTGCGCACAATATCATAAAACGTGCGCACAATATAACAAAACGTGCGCACAATATAACAAAACGTGCGCACAGTCTCCCCACATGCAAAACATTTTGTGATGACACTTCCAGGGCTCCGTAGTTTTGGAAACTTTCATACAATATAATAAAAACAACAAGACTGAACAAACCAAAAACTGGAACATGTTCTCGAGAACTCTGGAAGCTTCAGTTCATGCAGTGTTTCAAATAGTCTAATTTATTTCATTAAAAGCAAATACGACTACATAACTACCGGCAACGTAAAGACATTGTTGGAATAGACCGATTCGAAGTTCCGAGTGCGCATGACGCGAATCCACTTCCGGTCACCGATATTGTTACAAACAAACCCACGGGTGCGCACATCAGGCACTGCTTACGAGGGCTGTCAATAAAGTAACGGTCCTTTTTATTTTTTTCAAAAACTATATGGATTTCATTCATATGTTTTTACGTCAGACATGCTTGAACCCTCGTGCGCATGCGTGAGTTTTTCCACGCCTGTCGGTGACGTCATTCGCCTGTGAGCACTCCTTGTGGGAGGAGTCATCCAGCCCCTCGTCGGAATTCCTTTGTCTGAGAAGATGCTGAGAGACTGGCGCGTTGTTTGATCAAAATTTTTTCTAAACCTGTGAGACACATCGAAGTGGACACGGTTCGAAAAATTAAGCTGGTTTTCAGTGAAAATTTTAACGGCTGATGAGAGATTTTGAGGTGATTCTGTCGCTTTAAGGACTTTTCACGGTGCGAGACGTCGCGCAGCGCTCTCAGGCGGCGTCATCAGCCTGTTCAAGCTGAAAGCCTCCACATTTCAGGCTCTATTGATCCAGGACGTCGTGAGAGAACAGAGAAGTTTCAGAAGAAGTCGGTTTCAGCATTTTATCCGGATATTCCACTGTTAAAGGAGATTTTTTTAATGAAAGACGTGCGGACGGATCCGCGCGTCGGGACGCAGCCGACGCGGTGCGGCGGCACAGGAAAAACACCTCCGTGTTGATAACCATTTGTAAAATCCAGGCGGCTTTTGATGGCTTTCAGTGGAGTGAGTATATGAGAAATTGTTTAACAGGCAGGCCATGTTCCAACTTGTCCTTAAGGCTTTCAACAGAGGTGTTTTTCCTGTGGCGGAGCGTCGCGGCGGCTGCGTCCCGACGCGCGGACCCGTCCGCACGTCTTTCATTAAAAACATCTCCTTTAACAGTGGAATATCCGGATAAAATGCTGAAACCGACTTCTTCTGAAACTTCTCTGTTCTCTCACGACGTCCTGGATCAATAGAGCCTGAAATGTGGAGGTTTTCAGCTTGAACAGGCCGATGACGCCGCCTGAGAGCGCTGCGCGACGTCTCGCACCGTGAAAAGTCCTTAAAGCGACAGTCTCACCTCAAAATCTCTCATCAGCCGTTAAAATTTTCACTGAAAACCAGCTTAATTTTTCGAACCATGTCCACTTCGATGTGTCTCACAGGTTTAGAAAAAATTTTGATCAAACAACGCGCCAGTCTCTCAGCAACTTCTCAGACAAAGGAATTCCGACGAGGGGCTGGACGACTTCTCCCACAAGGAGTGCTCACAGGCGAATGACGTCACCGACAGGCGTGGAAAAACTCACGCATGCGCACGAGGGTTCAAGCATGTCTGACGTAAAAACATATGAATGAAATCCATATAGTTTTTGAAAAAAATAAAAAGGACCGTTACTTTATTGACAGCCCTCGTACTATTGCATGAGGCTTTGTTTACATCAGCAATTCATGCTTATCTCACTCTCAACACTTGGCCTTCAGAGATACACAGCTCCCAGACCAGCAGCAGATGTTCAACTGGTAGTAGAGGCAAGATGGGCAGGATATGTGCAGTGAAAGACTGTGGGAATAGCACATAATCTATTGAGAGATGGAAGCAGAGTGTGTGCTACACAACTGCAAGTTTGCATCTGGAGATTGTGACTGCCCAAGGCCATTTCAGATATGCCCATTCCCAACTGAGCCAGCCAGGAGAGCAGAATGGACAAAGTTAGTGAACAGAAAGCAGCAGCTGGAGTCCAGCAATGAAAAGAACTGGATAATTCTTGTGTTGTCTTGTATGAAGATCCTTGGACATTTTGTTTTTAATGTCATCTGATGTTTTTACTTTAATACAGGATGGGAAACCCACAGAACTGCGCACAAACCCAACACTTCAACTTGGCTATGAGCTAAAGCAGGTGTGTGATAATAAAGCTTATTTCTTCATGATTTTTTCTACCTGTTTTAGTGCTTGTTGATCCCTCGTCCACAGTGACATTAAGCTTTTTCATGCGCCTGTTTTCGTGCAGGCTGGTGACCAGTTTTACCTGCCTGAAGAAGTTTTTCCACTTGCCCACTTTTTCCATTTCCTACCAGAAAACATTTTTTCTTGTTACTTTAGATGCAAAATGTTCTTGAATGGCGCGTGCTCATGAGCGATATCGAAGTGTTTTGCCGAAGCGCGTGAGGCCCGGATTTGTTTGTAACACTAGCATCCCATCAACCCCTGCGCGCGCGGAACTCCGATAAGGCTGATTGAAAATGGACAAGAACATACCACGTTTTGAGTCAGTCCACAAGAAAGCTTGTACAAAGCATTTCCATCCGACTCTAAACAGCTAGCTTTTGCTAAAAACATTTCCGGCTAAAATGTCAAGTCAGCAACAATAACATTTGCTTGGTCCACTCATTACTTTCAAAATAAAACCATATAACCTTCCAATGAGGGAGAAACAATACTCCATCATTTATCACTGTATCATGAAATGAGTTTTAAGGTCAAATATATATATATATATATATATATATATATATATATATATATATATATATATATATATATATATATATAATGACTCGCACTGTGCCGCTCACAGTCACACCCACACATAGAGATGTGTACACACACCACTGACTTCATGAATGAAACTTGGTCAAGAAAGAATAATTGTGTAAAAATATAATATACAGTGGTCCCTCGTTTATCGCGGGAGTTACGTTCTTAAAATAGCCCGCAATAAGCGAAATCTGCGAAGTAGTCAACGTTATTTTTTTTACAATTATTATAGACGTTTTAAGGCTGTAAAACCCCTCACTACACACGTTATACACTTTTCTCAAACAGGCATGAACATTTTCTCACTTTTCTCTCGTGTGTAAACACTCTCAAAGTTCAAACTCTCTCAAGTTCAAAACCAAAAATAAGACCAACCTGTTTTCAGGCCCAAACATTTGTTTGAGAAATAAAAATAGAACGTTTTCCTACAAATAATTATGATGGCTTTTAGAACTAACAAATTTAATTTTAACGATCAACCTACGAGGTTGGACACAAGAAATTATTAATAGTGACTGACCAGTATTTCACAGTTCCTCTTCATCCTGGCGCCACGCTGCTGTCGCGCCTTTTTCCACTGAGTCACACCTCAGTGCACGTGTCTTTTTCCGAGTGAACAACACAGTTATGGGTAGTTGTTGGCGCTCTTTTTTCTTCTGGGAGAGATGATTCTTATAAACAGACACGCAGAACACAATGCGCGTACTCTCGATTCACGGTGCCACGACCCGCCTGCTTGATGAGGACGCAGAACACAATGCGCTGTATAAAAAAAAAAAAGCATGCAAAATTGGACTAAAAAAATACGCGAAACTGCGAGGCTGTGAAAGGTGAACCGCGTTATACCGAGGGACCACTGTATATATAAATGTATTGTAATGGTTTTAGGAGCCGCAGCAGCTGCAGCAGGACGCCTCAGCTCAGCAGCTGGAACAGCGCAGATCCGTGCAACTTTCAACACTAATATTTGGGAATGTGTGTGTGTGTGTGTCAGAGTAAGTTTAATACTTTCCTCACATAATTTAGTGTAATTTAATTTTACTGGCTCAATAGCCAGGTCAAAATGGCATTTTTTTAACATATTTTGCGAGCATTTTTCTGTGTGGTCAGTCGCGGATCTCCATTGAAAATGCATTAACATCCGGGTTCTTCATCAATATTTTGCCTGGTTAGGAGACGTCATGTCGCTGTTCATGAAGGGACGTTTTCGTTTCAAAGAAACAAAATATTATATACAGATAATATCATAAAATGCATTAAAATTGTAATCCTGTGAAGTAATCCCCATTTTTACTAAATATACATGTAATCTGAATTCGTCTTTTTTTCTGTAACTGTAGTGGAATAGCTCGTACAGTTACGTTTTTTTGTATCCTAATTACGTAACGCCGTTACATGTATTCCGTTACTCCCCAAGCCTGAACATTGTGTATGATATATATATATATATATATATATATATATATATATATATATATATATATATATATATATATATATATATATATATATATATATATATATATATATAGGAAGCCTATACTGAATTTAGAGAAATTAAACTTGGTGAAAAATTACTGTGTGTCTGATTGCACTGCCAACCAAGCAAAGCACCCAAGCCTTGAAATTTGTATGCTGACAGTTAATGGAAAACACTGAAGAAAACCACAGTTACATCTATGGATGACACTTTAGGTTTTTGTTTTTTTTTTTGGTTGGGTGAAATTCTTATATCAATTAAAATGTCATAAGAACTTTTCATCCAACAAAATGAGCAGGGACTCACATACAAAGCATGCGTACGCACAGAAACATGATGTGCGTCTGCTCATGTTCAGATATATCAAAACTGAAATGACCATGGAAATGTGAAGTTCATCACACAAAAATCCTGGCTGGCGTATGTATGTTTCTACAGCTATTGTGCCATCTCCGACACATACAGGTGACAAAGGGAATTGCTTGTAGTGTGAAAACAAACAAGAAGTCATCAGAGTGATGTGCACATAAGAGACACACTGATGAACATTTAACACACCCACGTACAACCCCAATTCCAGTGAAGTTCGGACATTGTGTGAAAGGTAAAAACAGAAAACAATGATTTGCAAATCCTCTTCAACCTATATTCAATTGAATACACCACAAAGACATGATATGTAATGGTCAAACTGATAAACTTGATTGTTTTTGTGCAAATATTTGCTCATTTTGAAATGAATGCCTGCAAGGCATTTCAAAATAGTTGGGACGGGGCAACAAAAGACTGGGAAAGTTGATGAATGCTCAAAGAACACCTAATTGGAAACAGGTGAGTGTCATGATTGGGTATAAAAGGAGCATCCCCAAAAGTCTCAGCCATTCACAAGCATAGATGGGGCGAGGATCACCACTTTATGAACAACTGCATGAAAAAATAGTCCAACAGTTTAAGAACAATGTTTCTCAATGTTCAATTGCAAGGAATTTAGGGATTCCATCATCTACAGTCTATAATATAATCAGAAGATTCAGTGAATCTGGAGAACTTTCTACACGTAAGCGGCAAGACTGAAAACCATCACTGAATGCCCCTTGACCTTCGATCCCTCAGTTGGCACTGCATTAAAAACCAACATCATTGTGTAAAGGATCTTACGTGTGAGCTCAGGAACACTTCAGAAAACCATTGTCAGTTAACACAGTTCGTCTCCTCATCTACAAGTGCAAGTTAAAACTCTACCATGCAAAGTGAAAGCCATACGTCAACAACATCTATAAATGACGCTGCCTTCTCTGTGCCCGAGCTCATTTGGAATGGACAGATGCAAAGTGGAAAAGTCTGATGAGTCCACATTTCAAATTGTTTTTGGAAATCATGAACGTTGTGTCCTCCGGACAAAAGAGGAAAAAAAAAACATCCAGATTATTAACAGTGCAAAGTTCAAAAGCCAGCATCTGTGATGGTATGGGGCTGTGTTAGTGCCCATGGAATGGGCAACTTACACATCTGTGATGGCACCATCAATGCTGAAAGGTACATGCAGGTTTTGGAGCAACACATGCTGCCATCCACGCAACGTCTTTTTCAGGGACATCCCTACTTATTTCAGCAAGACAATGCCAAGCCACATTCTACACGTGTTACAACAGCGTGGCTTTGTAGTAAAAGAGTGCGGGTACGAGACTGGCCTCCCTGCAGTCCAGACCTGTCGCCCATTGAAAATGTGTGGCACATTATAAAGCGCAAAATACGACAATGAAGATCTCGAACTGTTGAACAACTGAAGTCATACATCAAGCAAGAATGGGAAAGAATTCCACCTACAAAGCTTCAACAATTAGTGTCCTCAGTTCCCAAACGCTTATTGAGTGTTGTTAGAAGGAAAGGTGATGTAATACAGTTTAAACACACCACTGTCCCAGCTTTTTTGAAACGTGTTGCAGGCATCCATTTCAAAATGAGCAAATATTTGCACAGAAACAATAAAGTTTATCAGTTTTTCTTCTTGTTCTTATCTTTGTGGTGTATTCAATTGAATATAGGTAGGTTGAAGAGGATTTGCAAATCACTGTATTCTGTTTTTATTTACATTTCACACAACATCCCAACTTCACTGGAATTGGGGTTGTATTTGCAATTATATGGGTGGTTAAAAAAGCGTGAGCAAAGGGATGTGTAAAATGGCACTAACAATGGCTGTGTTAGCATTGTTAGAGGACCTCGCAATGGTGCAATCTGACGTGAGTGAGTGTTTAGGGAATGTGAGGATTTACTTGCAAATGACAATAATTGGCTCTTAAACCGATTTTGTTTAACAAGGCCACTGTTACTGGAGTTGAGCTCAGAAATGCGGCCGGCCCAGAGCGCAGTACGGCGATGAGTCATGGGTTGTCTGTGCCCACACAGGGGCTGGCCACGCTGCACATCCTGGCTTCAGAGGCATTCCAGCCTGAGCTGGCTGATCAGTCAGACATGTGCCAATCAACCTTGTGCCGAGCCATGCCAGCAGTGTGAAACACAATCATCCACGTACATTCCAACATTACAGCGCATTTTGCAGAGAGAGGTGGTTTCTCTAATGTAATCAAAGTAATTGACTGCACACATATTGCTATTAAGGCGTCATCACATGATGAATTTGTTTTTGTTAATAGAAAACATTTTAATTCCATCAATGTTCAAATCATATGTGATGCGCAAATGTGCATCTAGGTGAAAGGCTGGCAGGGCTCACAATGGGGGGCTGCTCAGTGGTTAAATAGTTTATTTATGTACGTAATTGTTCTGAACATGGGCAGCGTGGTGGATTAGTGTTTAGCACTGTTGCCTCACAGTGAGAAGGCCATGGGTTCGAGTCCCACTTGTGGCCTTTCTGTCTGGAGTTTGCGTGTTCTCCCTGTGTTTGCATGGCTTCTCTTCGGGTGCTCCGGCTTCTTCTCACATCCAAAGACACACAGGTTGGGTGGATTGGAAACTTTAAATTGTAGGTGTGCATGTGGGTGTGAATGTGTTTGTCTATATGTGGCGCTGTGACAGACTGGCATCCTGTCCAGGGTGTAGTCTGCCTCGCGCTCTGTGACTGCTGGGATAGGCTCCAGCCCCCTGCAACCCTTAATTGGAGTAAGCGGTTAAGATGAGTGTGTCTTTTTTATTTTTTGCTTGATGGTGATCTGCAGAGCTTCTTAACAGGCTTCCTGTGTTCCATATTTGTAAATAAACACGTGTGTAAGTTGTGAATTTCATACTATCAGTGGAGATGCACCTTTTTAACTTCAGTGTGTGTGCTGTTCTGAGCTTACAGCATGTTGGCTTCACACACACTCCATGGCTCCCATGAACATTTTTCCAGTTTCATGATTAATTTGTTTAACAGCATACTGAATAAACTGTCCCTGCATGTCTCCATGTAAGTTCCAGTCACCTATTGTATAATTTCTTTTGTGTTTATGTAGTCTGATGTGACATCATGGGGAATCCCTGCTCAAAGGGCCTATTTACATAAAACTGCATATTTAAATGGACGTGGCCAGGGAGGAGTTTGGTTCCATGCTCAATTCCACGTTCAGTGGGATGTACAAATGGAATGTTCGTGGATGCATGCCTACGCACACTTTGATATGTCTGAATATTTTGGTGCATATGCAAGTTTCTGGGTTTTGCCATACGCCAAGAAGGTCCTGGGATCACTTCCTGCCTGCTCCTTTCTGTGTGAAGTTTGCATGTTCTCCCCGTGCTTGCATGAGCTTCCTTCTATTTCCAGAGACATGCAAGTTAGGTGAAATAGGAACTTTAAATTGCAGGTGTAAATGTAGTTAGCTGCCTACATGTGGCCCTGCAATCAACTGGTTGCCTGCCCAGACTGTACCCTGCCTCTCAAACCACAACTGCTGAGATGCAGTTGTAGTGCATGGCCTCAATTTGCCCTAATTAAATAAATACATTAATACTTCCACAACAGAAACCTGAGGTTTTGAACTGAGGGCAGAGACTGTTGTGTTTTCACTCCTAACTGGGAAATTCCTGGTTCCATCTGGAGATAAGCGTTGGAGACCCCCCCCCCACGGGCCTCCACTCTGGACCCACATCACAACAGAACTGTGAGTCAGAGCTTCAAAGGAGCCCTTGCTTGTCTATCAGCTAAAGTTCAGTCACTGTGAATTACATGACGTTATAATTGCTTCACTTCAGAATCTGAAATTTCCCAGGCCAGGAGAATCCACCTTTTTATGGCCTCACACCGAGGCCAGAAGCTCTCCAGACTGCAAGAGGATCTCTTCCATGATAAGATGTGGCCATAAACCTTGAGCCTTGACAACCAGCTATTATCTCTAGGTATAAGTGAGGAGAGCTTTGTTTAAATAGGAATGCAAGAGACCAGTATTTTATGTTATGCATATATAAAATTCTAATGTTGTTTGTGTTGATTATTCAAACAAAATGCTTTGTATATAATCACTTCCTTTAAAAGACATGTGTTCCTTGTAACTGATGTGTTTAAATGTGATGTTTCGGCATTATCAATATGCTGATGGTGAAATATTCTGTTTTAACCAAATGAAGTGTTTAAGTGACTATTAATAATGCGTATCAATTCGGGTGTCTCAGAACAAATAGTATGCCAAAATAGTTAATGTGTTTAAACAGCTGAATCATTTCTTTGTCTGCCTCTCTAGCACATGAAGTTTTTTGTGAAGTTACCCATCCACGTAGGCGGGGTTTGCTGAAGTAAGCCCCATTTAAAAGTTTCAGAAAGGAGCCCTTCTCTTCTGCCTCTCTTGTCTGCCCCTCTTCTCTCTTCTTTTCTTCTCTTAAACACTTTACTTTTGGGTCAACAAGGCCCCATGCTAGCCTAGCTAAGCTACCACATGGCTTCATTCATTGTTTCATTCTTTGATAACTTTTAACATATTTATAGCCTGACATTTTTAAGGTTCGTCAAGTCTTTCAAATTTTTAAGAGAACTTCCGAGCTAAACTTTTCAAAATAATAGTGAATTTAGAGAAAAGCGACTTTCTTTTTCTGTACTTTACAACTCTGCCCTTAAAGTTAACCTTTTTCTAAATTAACAAAGACTTTTAATCTGACTCCAGCAAAGTTTCTAAAAGCTACCAGAACCCATTTTCAGCAAACGCCTTCCACCTCTGGGGTCCAGCAAACTGACAGACCTGACGGCAAAGCATCAGCCATCCTGTCCGTAAAGCCAGCGGACACTGAAGCCTTGGGATCACCAGGGAGACCACTGGTTTAACCCCTGACCCAAGTGAGCTCACGCAGCAAAGAGCCTAACACATCAGCGACGTGTTAGGCAGCGATGGTTCATCCGAACTGTCTCTTCAATGGATTAGCTAAGTGACCCGGTAAAAGGTTCCAGAAAAAGGGTTTTGTTGTCAATGGATGCAAAGTAGCTTCTTTTTAAACATATTCATATGTTTGTTTAATAATTTTCTTAATGATTGGCTTTAAATTTCATCACTAAATTCTAATCAGATTTATTTACTTAAAGTCTTTAAGCTTTATCTCACTACTTTCTTTCAACATCTCATAAGTAAGCAAATTGTGTCCATAAATGAACTTATTTAGTCCTGTCCACTCAAAAATGTCAGTAAACTGTGTTATGATTAGGGGTTCGGGTGGAACCGAACCATTTCAGACTATGGACCCACATGCAGGGAGCTGGACACGGAGAGGAGTTCAAAAGGAAAAATATACTTATTTACAATAAATAAATGAAATGCTGTGCTGGGATGCCTGCAGTATAGGGAGTGGCCCGCCTCCTGGCTCTAAAATAATGGAGCTGCCGTTTCTGGGGTCATTCTTGAAGGATTCCGGGACGGCATGCCAATTTGGAGGTGTGATAGAATTGTATGACGGCTGAACGAGCCTCGGGAGGCACAAAGATACAGCCAGGAGGTCCTCCGCTGGGTTCTGGATGGTGAATCGGGGCCTCTTGGACTTTCTTACCCACTTCCCAGGTTGTGGTGATCGAGGGCTGGAACATCTGGGACAGAGCATCCAGTTTTCCATTTCATTTACCTGGGCAGAAAGTAATGGTAAACTTGAACCGGGTGAAAAACAACGCCCACCTGGCCTATCGGGGGTTTAACCGCTTTGCTGTTCTGATGTATTCTAGATTTTTATGGTCTGTCCATACTACAAATGGGGCGTTGGTCAGGCCGAAAGGCATAACCAGATACTTGAAATGACTGATTGGGGTGTTGAATGCTGTTTTCCACTCATCCCCCTCCCACAGTCGGACCAGGTGGTAGGTGCTCCTAAGGTCTAATTTGGTGAATTTGGTGGCCCCATGCAAGGAACTGAACACGGAATCAAGGAGAGGGAGTTAATACTGATTATGGACCATGATGTCATTCAGACCCCGAAAATCAAAGCAGGGGCGTAAGGTGCCATCTTTTTTCCCCATAAAAAAGAAGCCTGCGCAAGGTCCAGATCAACCCAGCAGCCAGTGAGTCCCGGATGTACGTCTCCATAGCTTCTTGTTCCGGGCATGACAGGTTATACAGGCGGCTGGAAGGTATCTCAGCACCCGGAAGGAGATTTATGGTGATATCATAGGGCTGCAGCCAGAATACGGAAGTCGACTGCAAATTCCGCTACGCTCCAGCGATCCTGACAAAGAGATAAGAGACGCTGAGCTGTGGTATATGCTTTGGTGGGATGATCAAATACAAGCCAGAGCTCATGAGCGAATTCATAGAACTTTTCAAACACTGGAGATTTGCTGTTCCAGAGAGCAGTGGCCCAAGTGCACGCATCACCGCACAGCAGATTCATCACGTAAGCGACTCGGCTTCTGTTGGAGGCATACTGCGAGGGTCGCTGAGAAAACGCTAGCTAACACTGCATCAAAAACCAGCACACGTTTCTACACAACCCACGAATGGTTCTGGATGACAAATAAATGGCTCAGGTTCAGAAGTTTCAGTTAACATATCATATAGCAGACAAAGACACTGATATTTGAGATGTGAAAAGAAGTTTCTAGTATTTACAGAAAGTGTGCAATAATTATTTAAACAAAATTAGGCAGGTGCATGAATTTGTCATTTTATTGATTTGAATACATTTAGCACTAATTATTGGAACACAAAATTGCTTTGGTAAGCTCATTGACCCTTGACCACCTCCTTACACAGGTGAATCCAATCATGAGAAAGGGTATTTAAGGTGGCCATTTACAAATGTTTCTCCTCTTGGCATTTCTTCAAATGACAACATGGGAGCCTCTAAACAACTCTCAAATGACCTGAAAACAAAGATTGTTCAACATCATGGTTTATGGGAAGGATATAAAAAGCTATCTCAGAGATTTCAGCTGTCAGTTTCCACTGTGAGGAACATAGTGAGGAAATGGAAGACCGCAGGCACAGTACGAGTTAAGGCCCAAATTGGCAAAATCTCAGATAAGCTGAAGCAAAGTATGGTGAGAACAGTCATAGTCAACCCACAGACCTGCTCCAAAGACCTACAACATGATCTTGCTGCAGATAGTGTCTCTGTGCATCTTTCAACTATACAGTGCACTTTGCACAAAGAGATGCTATAATGCAGAGGAATCCTTTTGAGAGTTGCTTGAGGTATGGTAAAAGCACATTTGGACAAGCCAGCTTCATTTTGGAATAAGGTGCTGTGGACTGATGAAACTAAAACTGAGTTATTTGGAGATAACAAGGGGCGGTATGCATGACTGAAAAAGAACACAGCATTCCAAGAAAAACACGTGCTACCTACAGTAAAATTTGGAGGTGGTTCCATCATGCTGTGTGGCTGTGTGGCCAGTGCAGGTACTGGGAATCTTGTTAAAGTTGAGGGTCATATGGATTCCAGTCAATATAAGCAGATTCTTGAGAACAATGTTCATGAATCAGTGACAAAGTTGAAGTTGCGCCGGAGCTGGATCTTTCAACAAGACAATAACCCTAAACACTGCTCAAAAGCTACTAAGGCATTCATGCAGAGGAACAAGTACAACATTCTGGAATGGCCATCTCAGTCCCCAGACATGAATATTACTGAAAATCTGTGATGTGATTTTAAGTGGGCTGTCCATGCTCAGAAACCAACAAACCTGAGATGTTTTGTAAAGAAAAATGGTCCAAAATACCTTCCACCAGAATCCAGATTCTCACTGGAAGCTATAGGAAGCATTTAGAGGCTGTTATTTCTGCAGAGGATCAACTAAATATTGATGTATTTTTTTCTGTTGGGGTGCCCAAATTTATGCACCTGCCTAATTTTGTTTAAAGAATTATTGCACACTTAAATCCTATAAACTTCATTTCACTTCTCAAATTTGACTGTGTTTGTCCGCTATATGATATATTTAACTGAAATTGCTGATCCAAACAACCAAATATTTATAAAGGAAAGTCATGGAAATCATCAGGGGTGCCATAACCTTAACATACTACTGTGTGTATGTATATATATATATATATATATATATATATACACTTTTCTCAAACAGGCATTAACATTTTCTCACTTTTCTCTCCTGTGTAAACACTCTCTATTTTCTTCTGGGCGAGAAGATTATAAACAGACACATGCAGAACACAATGCGCATGCTGTCCCTTCGCTCACTGCCTCCGGGGGTATGGATGTGGGACCCGCAAAGAATCCAAGTCATGGCCATGGAGCTCTGCGGCTGCGGTCACCGAGACCATGCAGCGGGCGCTGCAAATTTTTCCACAAGAAGTCTATCCTTGCAGGCTGGCGGAGTGCAAACACGGAGGTGCTTTTGTCCCGCGCCATGAGCGGCTCCATGGCGCATCCCTCCACTTCTCTTTCCATGAAAAAAACTCCTGTAACAGTGGAATGTGCCGAAAAAGTCTTGATGTCCACGTCTTCTGCCATTTTTGTGGAAGTCAGACGACGTCCCGGATCAACAAAGCCTTCACGTTGGAAATGATCTGGTTGTTTCAGCGGGGTGTCAGCCTGTCGATCAGCGCTCGGAGTGCGCCGCGCTCTCAGACGCTGTGGGCGGTCTTTAAACCGGCTGGAACACTCCTTAATCTGTGTAATCCCCATAAAATCGTCCCTGAAAGCCATTTGAATTTTCCGAACGGTGTCCACCCGGAGGTCTCTCACAGTTTCTGGAAAAATTTGATGCAGCAAAGCTCCAAATCGTTCAGACATTTATTCGCAATAAAAATCCGACGAGAGGGGTGGACCACTGCTCACACAACGCCTGCTCACAGGCGAATGATGCAACCGACAGGCGTGAAAAAACTCATGCATGCGCACAAAGGTTCAAGCTTGGCTGATGCAATCACACGTGATTCAAATCCATATGGTTTTTGCAAAAAATAAAAACTTTTCTAACAGACCTCGTATATACGAGGTCTGTTAGAAAAGTATCTGACCTTTTTATTTTATGCAAAAAATATATGGATTTGATTCATATGTTTTTACGTCAGCCAAGCTTGAACCTTCGTGCGCATGCGTGAGTTTTTTCACGCCTGTCGGTTGCGTCATTCGCCTGTGGGCAGGCTTTGAGTGAGCACTGGTCCATCCTCTCGTCGTTTTTTCATTGCGAGGAAATGGCGGAATGATTTGGGCTTTGTTCCATCAGAATTTTTCAGAAACTGTTAGAGACAGGCAGCTGGAAACCATTCGGAAAATTCAGATGGCTTTCGGTGAAAATTTTATGGGCTTCACAGAGATTAAGCAGTGTTACTACTGCTTTAAGGACGGCCCACAATGGCACACGGCGCGCTGTGCTCTGAGCCGCGATCGACAGGCAGAAACCACCAGATCATTTCTAAACGGATGGCTGTGTGGATCCGGGGACCGTCGTGTGCAATTTCTCTGGTTATCACAAGAGCTGGACATCAGCCATTTTCCGGCAGATTTCACTTTTAACAAGAGATTTTGTCATGGAAAGCCGCTTCACGCGTCACGACGGATTCGCTGATGGAGCGAGACAAAGAACACCTCCGTTTTGGAGTGTCAGAGGACAAGTTGGGACATGCCCAGCTCTCCACAATTTCTCTTATACTCACTCGACTGGTAAGCCACTGAAAGCCGAGATAGGCCATAAAATTTTCACCGAAAGCCATCTGAATTTTCCGAATGGTTTCCAGCTGCCTGTCTCTAACAGTTTCTGAAAAAATTCTGATGGAACAAAGCCCAAATCATTCCGCCATTTCCTCGCAATGAAAAACGACGAGGGGGTGGACCAGTGCTCACTCAAAGCCTGCCCACAGGTGAATGACGCAACCGACAGGCGTGAAAAAACTCACGCATGCGCACGAAGGTTCAAGCTTGGCTGACGTAAAAACATATGAATCAAATCCATATATTTTTTGCATAAAATAAAAAGGTTGGATACTTTTCTAACAGACCTTGTATATATATATATATAGGGCAGCATGGTGCTTAGTGATTAGCACTGTTGCCTCACAGTGAGAAGGTTGTGGGTTCAATTCCCACCTGTGGCCTTTCTGTGTAGAGTTTGCATGTTCTCCCCGTGTTTGCGTGGGTTTCCTCCCACATCCGAAGACATGCGGGTTAGGTGGATTAGACTCTTTAAAATGTGCTTGTGTGTCTGTTTGTGGCCCTGTGGCAGACTGGCGTCCTGTCCTGGGTGTATCCCGCCTCATGCTCGATGACTGCTGGGATAGGCTCCAGCTCCCTTAATTGGACTAAGCGGTTGAAGATGAGTGTGTGTATATATACATATATATACACACAGACACACACACACACACAGAGCAGGTAAAATAATTGTTAAAGACGTCATCATTTTTCTTAGTAAATATATTTCAAAAGGTGCTAACGACATGACGTTTTCACCAGATGGCAGTAACAACACAAGTAATCCACACATACAAAGAAATCAAACCATAGTTGTCTATAAATTAAGTTATCTGTAATAGTGTGAAATGACACAGGAAAAAAATATTGAACACCCGAACACAGGGGTGGGGGGGTGCAAAAAAGCATGGAAAGCAAAGACACCAGCTGAAATCTATCAATCATTAGAAAGCAATCCTGCCCCTTGTCAGTGCAAATTAATATCAGCTGGTTCAGTCCCAACTGATGGCCTATAAAAAGGTGTCTCATTGACAAGGTGTCACACAAGAAACATTTCATGATGTGTAAAAGCAAAGAGCTCTCTAAAGATCTTCACAACCTTATTGTTGCAAACATACTGATGGCATTGGTTACAGAAGGATTTCTAAACTTCTGAATGTTCCACTGAGCACTGTTGGGCCACTGGGACGTTACAACGTCCAATCAACACAAACAAAGCTGACTAATTTTGACATTATTTTATTTCTTTGTGGGTAACTGGATAATTTAATCGCCAAGACTTGGTGGGAGAGAGGAGATCTCACGGCGCAGCTGTTACAGAAGGACTTTTCTTCACCGTTTTAGACACTGTTTTGGATAATTAGGATGCTTTATGTGGATTATTTTCTTAATCAATCCCACTGAAACTCGCAGGTAAGAATTTATATTTACTACGTGTCTTTTACTCTGCCAATCAATGCATTAATGGACGTATTTCAGTTATTTAAGCCGCAGGGTTCAAAGTGTGTGAAAAAAAGCAGTATCTAATACTGAGATAAACTGTGACTTCTAATACTGTGTTTTCCTGCTTTTGAAAGATGATGACAGTGTTTGGGGTTGTTTTTGTGTTTGTGATCCTTGAATTTACCCAGCAGCCATGGTGGTGCTTAAAGTGAAACTGGTTTATCAGAAGTCAACAGTGTATTCTGATGTGGCCGCGTCTGAATCAATCCTAAAAGTTATCGGTTATCGGTTGTCTGTAATAAATTTTTTTATCAGTTTATTAGTTTACCGTCATAAAACATAACTTTTCAGTTATTGGATTAATGATTATCAAAGCTAAGTTTTTGGTTAGCTGTGCCCATTACTGCCATAAACTGGCCACAGCCATTGTGCTCCTCGCAAGATTTCTGAGAGAAGAGTGAAAAAAAAAAATCTGGAGTTGTCCAAGAGCCAAGGCCCACTTGTGGAGAGCAACTGAACAACTGTTTCAAAGAAAACAACAAGCAATCCATCACACACAAGCAATCATCACACAAGACTCCGTTGCTGAAGAAAAAGCATATTGTACCTCATTTCAAGTTTGCTGCACAACATTTAGACAAGCCTGTGTCACTGCACATCACCTCAAAACACCATACCAACAGTGAAGTTTGGAGAAGGGAACATCGGGATGTGGGTCTGTTTTCAGCATATGGCACTGGCAAACTTTCTATCATTGAAAGACCGATGAATGGAAAAATGTAGTCACCTCACACACACACACACACACACACACACACACACACACACACACACACACACACACACACACACACACACACACACACACACACACACACACACACATACATCCAGGTACATTTTGTTATTGCAAAACAAAATCCATTTGGGTTGTTAATGGTGTTTTCTCTTTCCAAGCCACAATACAGTATTGTTTCTCAATTCTGAATAGCCTGCAAAATGAAAAAAGTAGCCTGCAGTGATTCAGGAAGACATAAAATAAATGATGGGTGACTGCGCCATTCTGGATTCAGAATGAGACTCTAAGATGACGTCTCAGCTACCTTGCAAACTGTTTGGGTTTAGAGTGAAAATAAGGGGCAGGGTTTGATTTCACTGAAATGCTTATGAAGTCAGAAAATTTTAACAAAATGTGTCTATCCATGCAACAGTTTTTCACACTGCATTGTCTAATATGTTCTGCATCCAATTCTGTAAGTTTCCATCCTTGCATACTGCGCAGAACAACAGTACCGCCGTGTTTCACTCCTGACTCACTCCTCAGTGGCGGACACTTCTTCCAAGGGCACACTGGCCTGTATACTCACACTGTGCTCACAGTGTGGGCATCAGTGACGACTATTATTACACTATTATTAATCAATACATGATGCTGCCCACTCCGTTACCTGGTGCGCAAAATGGCATTGCAATAAAAAAAAAAAAAATGCAATCAGCACTGCCGTCATCTCCATGAACAGCCTCTCCAATTTCTTCCCACCCCTTTGAGGTAAAAAATAAGCCCCTTTGGCTGCTCCCTTGTTTTGCACTCTGGGTCACTACAGCAAATCTGATCTGTATGTTGATTTGGCACAAGTTTTACACCACTCCTGGCACAACTCCACATTACATGGAGAAATGCTGCAGGGGTGGGGTTTGAACCAGGAACCAGGAACGTTTGAACCAGGTTCTCTTCTGTGACCAGTTTTCCTGTGATTGCAGAGGATAGAGCAGTTTCTCCTGAAACCAGCTCTTCTCTGTCTGCAGAGGATAGAACTGTACGTCTCCTACAAAACATTTAACAGGTAGGCTCTAAATTCTTTAATATCAGACTTTAAAAATGTTTATTAACTGTTAAAGCATTATTCACTAAGCTTGCAATACTATGTTAGCGGTCTAAAAATTATCGGACCAAAATTTATCGGAAGATAACACTATGTAACAAATTTTTATTTTTGTTTTGTTCCTGGGTACACAGTGTGTTTTCCTAACCTGTTATGCCTTAAATAAATAGAAAATAGCTGTTATTCCACAGAAACTTTGCTTCTGTGATCAGGACAATGATATTTTGAAATTTGTCTGTTTTCAATAACTGCTAGAACTGTCCAGAATTTTCTAGAAGTTTCCAGAATTATCTAGAAATTTCAAGAAACTTTTAGAACTTTCTAGAACGTAAAAAATAAATAAATAAATAAAATCAAAGTTTTCGCTGAATGTAGTCATTTTTCCATTGACTTTAGACATAAGCAGTTGAAATATAACACTTAGAAGCCAGGAACAAAAATTGTGTTACATAGTGTAATTGATCCGATGATGGTTTTCAAAGTTATCTGAAAAGCTATAATCCGATAATGAAAACATTAGCTTTGTTAATTAGTGGATTAGCGGGACTGTGCCCACCACTGGTTGAGATATACTTTTAAAAAGTGTTTTTTTTGGACCATGACCTTGACCTTAACTTTTGACCTTGGCCAATTTCCCCATGTGGTATTAATAAAGGAATATCTGATCTTATCATATACCTATAAATGATACGCCAATATGATTGGATAAAATACTAAAGAATAAATAGCAATACACCCTTTTCGCAGACAGGTAATATTTTTCATACCACCCGAGTAATCAGCCAATCCGGACAGCGGAAAAATATTGGTGAGTCACTATTAATGATTTCTTATGTGTCCAACCTCGTAGGTTGATTGTTAAAATTAAATTAGTTAGTTCTAAAAGCCATCATAATTATTTATAGGAAAACGTTATAGTTTTTTTCTACTAAGGTTTGAACTTTGAGTGTTTACACAGGAGAGAAAAGTCAGAAAATGTTAATGCCTGTTTGAGAAAAGTGTATAAAGTGTGTAGTGAGGGGTTTTACAGCCTTAAAACATCTTTAATAATTGTAAAATATAACGCTGACTACTTTGCAGATTTCGCCTATCGCGGGTTTTGCAAGCTTCTTCTTCTTTTTTTTTTTTTAACAGCGCATTGTGTTCTGCGTCCTTATCAGGCGGGCCGGTCGCGGCACCGGTCGGCATCACCGCGATTGCTCTCACTGCCTCCGATGCGCTTAGCGGGCCACTCACTCCGCCCCTCTGTCTGCTGTGCCGAGCTGCATCCAACTCCAGCACCAGGTCCAGAGACTACGCTCTCTGTTTTGATGCGCAGCGCCTGCTGCATGGTCTCGGTAACCGCAGCCGCAGAGCTCTGTGGCCATGACTTGGATTCTTTGCGGGTCCCGCATCCGTACCCCCGGAGGCAGTGAGCGAAGGGAGAGCACGCGCATTGTGTTCTGCGTGCATTTATCATTTATAGGTATATGATAAAATTGTTATCAAGTTGTTTCGGCCTCAGGGTGTATGGTTTTCTTCAGGGTGTATAAAGCCTTATTCATTGGTGAACAACTTGATAACTGATATTATCTTGATAAATTTACTCCAAAATGCAAACACCTCCAGATATCCATCCAAGCAATATTTCCATCAAGTTTGAAGGAAATCTGTCCAGCTGTTTTTTTGAGGGTAATTACAACACTTTTACAACTTCATATTGTGTCATAGTTCATTTCATTTTCACTGGACATTCATAACTTGCAGGCTCAGAAAACGGAATTTAAACACTGGTAACATGCAATTTTGATTATTAGAAGAAACCTCAAGCAGACTAGCCTCAGATGAGTGACTATCTGCTTTTTCCATATTAATAATAGCATTAATAACTATGTATTTATGTTTAGTGATATTAAATTCTGTGGTTTCAAGGCCTTCACCCTTAAATGTAACATTAACCTTTTGTATGATCTTCTTGCAGCACATCTTCAGGAATGCACTTAAAAAGGAACCTAGCAGACATCACAAAGATTTTTGGTCCACTTTTAAATCGATTATCTATGACAATAAATAATGCAAAACCAAACAGGCTACACACAATATTTAAACAGCACAAAATTCACTCACACAATTTGTACATGCATAAATGATCAGCATCAACAAATCAGTCCATCCTAGAAAAAAAGGAAGCTGTAGCATTACAGAGTACATTTTTAGAATTGCTTGTTATTTAAAAAAAAACTGCAAACATAAAATCCTGCATAAATAACAACAGGGAAATAATTTTAAATGTTTTAATACATTAATTTTCTTTTTTTTTATTATATTTTTGTCTGTCAGGGAGTGCTGTAATATCTGCTTTCCAGCAGGGGGCTCTGTTTTGTGCCTACTTCCCATGGCCATGCCTGTTGTTTGTGAACGTTCAGAGACTTTAGAATTGTTTATACACATTTTTTTTCAAACCCAGCTATTGAAATCACTATATTGCAGGACACATACTCATTTAAATGAATTCACTAACTTTTGGCTTCATCAGGTGGTGACCTCCAATGTGCACTGAGCAGGCTTGAGAGTGTGAAGTGACTGGGATGAGAATCAGCACCTCCAAATCTGAGACCACGGTCGGAAAGTAGTGGATTGCCCCCACTTGGTCAGGGGAGTTATTACCCCAAGTGGAGGAGTTGAAGTATTTCGGGGTCTTGTTCACAAGTGGGGTACGTTGGAGTGTGAGATTGATAGACAGATTGGAGCAGTGTGAAATGTTGCAGACGATGTACCAGACCGTGGTGGTGAAGAAGGAGGTGAGCTGGAAGGTGAGGCTCTTAATTTGGCAGTTGATTTATGCTCATGTCCTCACCTATGGTCATATGGTCATGAGCTTTGGGTAATGACTGAAATAATAAGATCGCAGATACAAGTGGCAGAAATTACATTCTTTCATCAGGTATCTGGTCTTACATTCCTGGACAGGGTGAGAAACGCAACTATCCAGGATGAACTCAGAGTAGAGCCACGACTTCACATTGGAAGGAGCTAGTTGAGGTGGTTCAGGCATGGTGAGTATGCCCCCTGGTCATCTCCCTAAGGAGGTTTTTCAGGGATGTCCAACTGGGCAGATGCCCTGGAGAAGACCCAGGACACGCTGGAGAGATTATATTTCCTACCTGGTTTGGAAGCACCTTAGGATCCCTGGGAAGAGTTACAGGACTTAGCTGAGGATAGGGAAGTGTGGGATGAGGTGATTGCTCTGCTGCCACTGCAATCTGGACCCTAATAAGGGGCTAAAAATGAATGAATGAATGAATAATTCACTGATGGTTTTAACTGTTAACAGAGTAAAAAATTGTTAACAGAAAACATTTTCATGGCAGCCTTATACAGTCGTGCACTCTTATTGCACCATCATGTTGTGTACATACAGCTTCATATGGTGACCTTGTGTGTTTGTTTTGCTTCTGTTTTCAAACAAAACCACAAGAATGACATCATTTATACAAAAAGGTTTAACTGATTACTTTCAGCACAGTTGAAGTGTCAGCTCAGATTATCATGCTTTTGCACTGAGCTGTGATTTTACTTTTCACTACAACAGAGATAGCAGATAAACTCGTAAGTTGGAGAGGAAATGGCGTCTCACTAATTTAGAAGATCTTCACTTAGCCTGGAAAAAGAGTCTGTTGCTCTATAAAAAGCCCTCCGTAAAGCTAGGACATCTTACTACTCATCACTAATTGAAGAAAATAAGAACAACCCCAGGTTTCTTTTCAGCACTGTAGCCAGGCTGACAAAGAGTCAGAGCTCTATTGAGCCGAGTACTCCTTTAACTTTAACTAGTAATGACTTCATGACTTTCTTTGCTAATAAAATTTTAACTATTAGAGAAAAAATTACTCATAACCATCCCAAAGACGTATCGTTATCTTTGGCTGCTTTCAGTGATGCCGGTATTTGGTTAGACTCTTTCTCTCCGATTGTTCTGTCTGAGTTATTTTCATTAGTTACTTCATCCAAACCATCAACATGTCTATTAGACCCCATTCCTACCAGGCTGCTCAAGGAAGCCCTACCATTATTTAATGCTTCGATCTTAAATATGATCAATCTATCTTTGTTAGTTGGCTATGTACCACAGGCTTTTAAGGTGGCAGTAATTAAACCATTACTTAAAAAGCCATCACTTGACCCAGCTATCTTAGCTAATTATAGGCCAATCTCCAACCTTCCTTTTCTCTCAAAAATTCTTGAAAGGGTAGTTGTAAAACAGCTAACTGATCATCTGCAGAGGAATGGTCTATTTGAAGAGTTTCAGTCAGGTTTTAGAATTCATCATAGTACAGAAACAGCATTAGTGAAGGTTACAAATGATCTTATGGCCTCAGACAGTGGACTCATCTCTGTGCGTGTTCTGTTAGACCTCAGTGCTGCTTTTGATACTGTTGACCATAAAATTTTATTACAGAGATTAGGGCATGCTATAGGTATTAAAGGCACTGCGCTGCGGTGGTTTGAATCATATTTATCTAATAGATTACAATTTGTTCATGTAAATGGGGAATCTTCTTCACAGACTAAGGTTAATTATGGAGTTCCACAAGGTTCTGTGCTAGGACCAATTTTATTCACTTTATACATGCTTCCCTTAGGCAGTATTATTAGACGGCATTGCTTAAATTTTCATTGTTACGCAGATGATACCCAGCTTTATCTATCCATGAAGCCAGAGGACACACACCAATTAGCTAAACTGCAGGACTGTCTTACAGACATAAAGACATGGATGACCTCTAATTTCCTGCTTTTAAACTCAGATAAAACTGAAGTTATTGTACTTGGCCCCACAAATCTTAGAAACATGGTGTCTAACCAGATCCTTACTCTGGATGGCATTACCCTGACCTCTAGTAATACTGTGAGAAATCTTGGAGTCATTTTTGATCAGGATATGTCATTCAATGCGCATATTAAACAAATATGTAGGACTGCTTTTTTGCATTTTCGCAATATCTCTAAAATTAGAAAGGTCTTGTCTCAGAGTGATGCTGAAAAACTAATTCATGCATTTATTTCCTCTAGGCTGGACTACTGTAATTCATTATTATCAGGTTGTCCTAAAAGTTCCCTGAAAAGCCTTCAGTTAATTCAAAATGCTGCAGCTAGAGTACTAACGGGGATTAGAAGGAGAGAGCATATCTCACCCATATTGGCCTCTCTTCATTGGCTTCCTGTTAATTCTAGAATAGAATTTAAAATTCTTCTTCTTACTTATAAGGTTTTGAATAATCAGGTCCCATCTTATCTTAGGGACCTCATAGTACCATATCACCCCAATAGAGCGCTTCGCTCTCAGACTGCAGGCTTACTTGTAGTTCCTAGGGTTTGTAAGAGTAGAATGGGAGGCAGAGCCTTCAGCTTTCAGGCTCCTCTCCTGTGGAACCAGCTCCCAATTTGGATCAGGGAGACAGACACCCTCTCTACTTTTAAGATTAGGCTTAAAACTTTCCTTTTTGCTAAAGTTTATAGTTAGGGCTGGATCAGGTGACCCTGAACCATCCCTTAGTTATGCTGCTATAGACTTAGACTGCTGGGGGGTTCCCATGATGCACTGTGGGTTTCTTTCTCTTTTTGCTCTGTATGCACCACTCTGCATTTAAT
Source organism: Thalassophryne amazonica (assembly GCF_902500255.1). Lineage (NCBI taxonomy): Eukaryota > Metazoa > Chordata > Actinopteri > Batrachoidiformes > Batrachoididae > Thalassophryne > Thalassophryne amazonica. The sequence goes on along the minus strand of NC_047103.1, from coordinate 116,763,701 downwards.
CATTAGTGATTGATCTCTGCTCCCCTCCACAGCATGTCTTTTTCCTGGTTCTCTCCCTCAGCCCCAACCAGTCCCAGCAGAAGACTGCCCCTCCCTGAGCCTGGTTCTGCTGGAGGTTTCTTCCTGTTAAAAGGGAGTTTTTCCTTCCCACTGTCGCCAAGTGCTTGCTCACAGGGGGTCGTTTTGACCGTTGGGGTTTTTACGTAATTATTGTATGGCTTTGCCTTACAATATAAAGTGCCTTGGGGCAACTGTTTGTTGTGATTTGGCGCTATATAAATAAAATTGAATTGAATTGAATTGAACAGAGGCAGCGGCTCTTTACTATAATAACGCCTGTGGAGAAGAAAGTCAGCACTCACTCACCTTCAACCGCTTACTCCAATGAAGGGTTTTGGGGGGCTGGAGCCTATCCCAGCAATCACAGGGTGTGAGGCAGGGTAAACCTTAGACAGGATGCCAGTCTGTCATAGACAAACAAACACATTCACAGACAATTTAAGGTTTCCAATCCACCTAACCTGCATGTCTTTGGATGTGGGAGGAAGCCGGTGCACCTGGAGAGAACCCACGCAAACACGGGGACAACATGCAAACTCCACACAGAAAGGCCACAGGTGGGAATCGATCCTATGACCTTCTTGCTGTGAGGCAACAGTGCTAACCACTGATTTACTGTGCTGGCCTACCAGCAGTCAATTCACAGATAAACAGACAAAGGAGTTCAAATTTCAGATATCTGACCCATTATCAAAGCCAGAGTTCAAATTAGAACACACGTATGGAAAAATGAGAAAGACACGTTATAGTAGCTGCACTCAGTGCAGAGGAGGCTGATGTAAGAATAATATCTGTTTCTGTACAAACAAATGGGCGTGCATCTCTCTGATGTGGGGCAGAATCTGACCTCTGGGCTTTTTATTTATTTATTTTTTTGAACAGACAGATGCAAATGAAAGCAGCCCCTCCTCTCCCAGCTTTGTGCTCACATGTACTGTAAGCGTTGTTGGAAAGACATCGCAAGGTCACACAGAAAAAATGAATCTGTTGAAAGATCAGATTGTTCCTGTGGATCGAAAAATGAAATGCGATTCATAGAGCCAGGCAGGAGGAAAGAAATCAAAGTGAAATTGAAGGCGGTGAGGCTGAGGATGTGATGGAGGGATAGTATGTGGATGTCAAGGAAAAAAACAAAACAAGAACGACTACATACTGCTCCTGAAAGGCCAACAGAACAGTCACATCAAGGCAGTGCAGAGATGTACCTGCCACATGACAGAGTGAGAGATTACTCACCTCATCTTAGCATGAGTCATCATAACGTCAACTCTGTGCTACTTTGCAAGGCTCAAATCCTGCCAGATTACTTCAAGATGAGCACAAGTACACTGGAGTGTGAATGACTTGCAGCCACGTCCACACATGTAGTGACGGACGGGAAGTTAACTTTTGAGGAAGCACTTTTAAAATACGTTGCGGCCACAGAAGCAATTCCCGGCAATTTCTGAAATGTCTCCGTCTCCTCCAGAAAACAAAGGACAAACTATTTAGAGAAGGGAAAATTGGATACCCAACAGGAGGAGGAAGGAGGTAAAAGAGTCACGGTGAGTCTCAGAGGGGATACTCAAGAAGGGGGGAGAGAGAGAGGAAACAAACTACTCAGTGTCATATTTAAGTCCTGCTGAACCTCAGTCACTTTCTCAAAGGGAACAAGATCACTTGAAATAAAGGGCAAAATGATTTAGGGTGTGAGTTGAATGTGCGAAACATGCAGGCAGTGAGGTTTGCACCTTCACCGATGACTCCTATACTTACAGTATGCCACCTTCAGCCATGCACCCACTCACATGGCTAGTGTTCAACAAATGTCAACTTTGACTTTTTTCGCCCAGTGAGGTGTGAAGTGCATTGGACTTCAAGCAGTACTACACAGCGCCACAAAGTGGTGCCTTAACATGATACAGTTGTATGTAAAGGTTTGGGCACCCCTGATGATTTCCATGATTTTCCTTTTTAAGTCATTGGTTGTTTGGATCAGCAGTTTCAGTTAAATATATCATATAGCAGACAAACACAATGATATTTGAGAAGTGAAGTGAAGTTTATAGGATTTACAAAAAGTTAAATCATTCTTGAAACAAAATTAGGCAGGTGCATAAATTTGGGCACCCTTTAAGGTGGTATTTAAGGTGGCCATTTACAAATGTTTCTCCTCTTTGCATCTGTTCTAATGAGTGGCAACTCAAATGACCTGGAAACAAAGATTGTTCAACATCATGGTGTAGAGGAAGGATACAAAAACCTATCTCAGAGATTTCAGCTGTTAGTTTCCACTGTAAGGAACATAGTGAGGAAATGGAAGACCAGTACCAGTTAAGGCCCAAATTGGCAGGCCAAGAAAAATGCCAGATAAGCTGAAGTGAAGGATGGTGGAACAGTCATAGTCAACCCACAGACCTGCTCCAAAGACCTACAACATGATCTTGCTGCAGATAGTGTCTCTGTGCGTCATTTAACTATGCAGCACACTTGGCTCAAGGAGATGCTGGATGAGAGAGCAAAGCAGAGGAAGCCTTTTCTGTGTACACACCACAAACAGAGTCACTTGAGGTATGCTAAAGCACATTTGGACAAGCCAGCTTCATTTTGGAATAAGGTGCTGAGGACTGATGAAACTAAAACTGAGTTGTTTGGACATAACAAGGGGTGGTATGGATGGCTGAAAAAGAACACAGCATTCCAAGAAAAAACACTTGCTACCTACAGTAAAATTTGGAGGTGGTTCCATCCTGCTGTGTGGCTGTGTGGCCACTGCAGGTACTGGGAATCTTGTTAAAGTTGAGGGTCACATGGATTCCAATGAACATAAGAAGATTCTTGAGAACAATGTTCATGAATCAGTGACAAAGCTGAAGTTGCACCAGGGCTGGATCTTTCAACAAGACAATAACCCTAAACACTGCTCAAAATCTACTAAGGCATTTATGCAGAGGAACAAGTACAATGTTCTGGAATGGCCATCTCAGTCCCCAGACCTGAATATTATTGAAAATCTGTGATGTGATTTTAAGCGGGCTGTCCATGCTCAGAAACCAAGAAACCTGAGATGTTTTGTAATGAAGAATGGTCCAAAATACCTTCAACCAGAATCCAGACTCTCATTGGAAGCTATAGGAAGCATTTAGAGACTGTTATTTCTGCAAAAGGAGGATCAACTAAATATTGATGTATTTTTTTCTGTTGGGGTGCCCAAATTTATGCACCTGCATAATTTTATTTAAAGAATTATTGCACGCTTTCTGTCAATCCTATAAACTTCATTTCACTTCTCAGATATCACTGTGTTTGTCTGCTATATGATATGTTTAACTGATATTACTGATCCAAACAACCAATGATTTATAAGGGGAAATCATGGAAATCATCAGGGGTGCCCAAACTTTTACATACCACTGTATATGGTAGACTCAACACAATACATGTCATTTGGGACTTTCTCCAGCTATTTATCACTGGGAACTGCCCTGTGATGATACAATCAGTGGTGGGTACAGCTAAGCAAAAAGTTAGCTTTGATAACCATTAATTCGATAACTGAAAAGTTATCTTTTATGGCGCTAAACTGATAAACTGCTAAAAAAACAAAGATCTTTATTACAAATAACTGATAACCGATAACTTTATTTGGATGTGACCACATCAGATTACACTGTCGGCTTCTGATAAACCAGTTTCACTTTAAGTGCCGCAGAGGCTTCTGGGTAATTCAAGGATCACAACCACAAAAAGAATGCACGAAAAATGAATGAATAAAAAATTAAAACCCCAAACACTGTCATCATCTTTCCAAAGCAGTAAAACACAGTATTAGAAGTCCCAGTTTATCTCGGTATTACAGTATATACACTGTCATTTATGAACTAAAAGCTGCTGCTTTTTTCACACGCTTTGAATCCTGTGGCTTAAACAACTGAAATACATCCATTAATGCATTGATTGGCAGAGTAAAAGACACGTAGTAAATATAAATTCTTACCTGTTATTTTCAGTGGGATTCATTAAATTCTGAAGAAAATATTCCACATAAAGAATCCTGATTATTCAAAATGGTGTGTAAACGGCGAAGAGAAGTCCTTGCAGCTGAGATCTCCTCTCTCCCACCGAGTCTTGGCGATTAAATTATCCCGTGCCACAAAGAAATAAAATAAAATAATGTTAAAATTAGTCAGTTTTGTATGTGTCAAGTGGACGTTAACAGTGTAACGTCCAAAGTTAACCTGAACTACACTGCCCACAATGATCGCGGCGTCGACCGGCCAATCACGTCTTGCGCTTAATTATGACGACATCAACAAGCGTCATTAGGTACCTTCCAACATTACAGCACATTTTGCAGCAAGAGTCGGTTTCCCGAATGTAATCGTAGCTTCTAACTGCACACATTTTGCTATAAAGGTGCCATCACATGATGAATTTTTTTCTGTTAATAGGAAACATTTTCATTCCATCAATACGCATTAGGCTGCACGGTGTGTGATGGGGGCTGGGGTGGTGCTTGCGTGTAAATAGTTTATTTGTGTAATTTTTTTTGAATGCGAACATTTGGTGATGTGCACATTCAAATATGTTTTTATTATTATTATTAATGTCTTTTTATTTTTGCTTGATGGTGAGCTGCAGAGCTTCTTAACAGTCTTCCTGTGTTCTGTGTCAATAAACGCATGTGTAAATTGCAGATGTCACACTGTCAGCAGAGGCGCGCCTCACCTTTTTAACGTCAATGTGTGTGCGCTGGTTCTGCACGTGTGTGTATGGCCTCACATACACACGTTTCATAGCTGCCACAAACATTTTTCCAGTTTCATGATTAGTCTGTTTAACAGTGTACCGAATAAACTGTCCCTGCGTGTCTCCACGCCATTTCCAGTGATCTGTTGTAGAATTTCTTTTCTGTGTTCATGTTGTCTGATGTGACGTCATGGGGAATCCCTGCTCCAAGAGCCAATTTACACGAAATTGCATATTTAAAGGGGGCGTAGCCAGAGAGTAGGTGGGTTCCACGCTCAATTCCATGGAACGGAACGTGCGTGGATTCATGCCTACACACAGTTTCATAAATCTGAATATATTTGTGCTTACGCCAGATTCAGGGTTTTGACACACGCCAACTTTTAGTCGAAAGTCCACGCAAGTCTTTGTACATGAGGCCCCTAGTGTATTTTTGGAGTCCACCAGATGGCAATGATAATGCAAAAAAGGCTTGACAAGCACAGAAACTCCACAAATGTCACTCTCATCACTCATCTTCAACTGCTTTTCCGGGTTTGGGTCATGGGGGCAACAGCTCCAGCAGGTGACCCCAGACTTCCCTTTCCCATGCCACATTGACCACCTCTGACTGGGGGATCCCAAGGCTTTCCCTGGCCAGTGTGGAGATATAATGTCTCCACCTAGTCCTGGGTCTTCCCCCAGATGGACGTGCCTGGAACACCTCCCTTGGGAGGCACCCAGGAGGCCAGATGCCCAAACCACCTCAGCTGGCTCCTTTCAACGCAAAGGAGCAATGACTCTACTCCGAGCCTCCCACGGATGACCGAACATTTCACCCTATCTCTAAAGGAGACACCCGCCACCCTCCTGAGGAAGCCCATTTCGGCCGCTTGTACCCGCGATCTAGTTCTTTCAGCCATGACCCAACACTCATGACCATAGGTGAGAGTAGGAACAAAGACTGACCAGTAAATCGAGAGCTTCGCCTTTTGGGTCAGCCCCCTCTTCATCACAACAGTACGGTAGAGTGAATGCAATACCGCCCCTGCTGCGCCGATTCTCCAGCCAATCTCACACTCCATCGTCCCCTCACTCGTGAACAAGACCTTGAGGTACTTGAACTCCTTCACTGGGGTCACTGCAGAGTTGTTTGACTACCTCAGTGACTTCCACCAGGGAAATTGATGAAAATCCTCCATCACCTTCCAGCTCAGTGTCTACGTACAAAATTATGGTCAGATACAGAGCTGCAGCAAGCCCAAAAACACCACTTTGGGGCAGAAATAAAAATGCCTCTTTAGATGTAAACGTCATGCTGGGCAAAAAGCAAGAGTGGACATCCCTGACCTACGAAACTGGGCAGCTTTGACCAAGAAAATACTATCCCAGTAGACTAGTGTAATAATTTTAATCAGAAATTAGGCTCATGTATAGAGTCAGGCCGCACACAAATCAAGTCTGATGACTTGATGTGTGATATGTGTGTGATATGAAAATATACAGTTGATAAATAAGACTATATTCCTTGAAACATTCGTTTCATTTATGCAATCTGTACATGTTTTACATTAAGTCTCAATGTAGTTTAGCTTCATCCAAAGTTATAATGTTGGCCAACATAGTTTAGCCGACCTATCCAATCATTCTATAAAGACGGGATTTGTATCTGAGTTGGACAGCAGTGATGCTCTCATTGCTGCTGTGACATTGCCAAAGTTTAAAGTGCAATGGCTTATGGAAGAGGAGAGAAGATAAACTGTGTGAATACAGAGGGTCGTGCTTTATGATGCAGAGCTGGGTGCACGTAAGAATAAAAACCTGCTATATCCTACAGCACTGGCTCTGAAAAGGACTTCTTTGCTTTTGATGATGAGGAGGAAGGCGCTGTTTCTGTCAAAACTGACACAAAAGTCATTGAGTATTTGAAGTCAGTGTCAGCGATGGAAGTCCTGAACAGTTTCCCGAGTGTATATTCATGAAACTCAACACTGCTACCCCGTCCAGTGTGCCAGTGGAGCAGCTATGCAACCTAGGCAGTCTTGTGCTAAAGCTAAGAAAAAGTCAGCTGTCAGATAAACGATCTGAGAGACTCCTCCTCATGAGGAAGAACCACTGCTTTAGTGTAGACAATCATCAAATAACTAGTGTGACTAGTCTGAGTGTGAATGCATTTTTACCATTAGATGCAGTTCATGAGCAATGAAACTAAACATGTTTTCTTTTTTGTATTTGTCCTCATCTAATAATATTAGAAATGAAAGTGTATTATGTTATTTTTTAGCGAATTATTTTAATTTTGAGGCTGGTCGTGCTTTAGGTTAAGCCTGTTTCTTTCTATATCCTATTGTCCATTTTATTTATTGATAGGTTTATGTTTGCTGCAGTTATTTTTAAGTGATATAAGGCCATCCTCTTATTTTTGTTTTATTTACACTATTGATAGTAAAAGTAAGTCCCTTCGGCTGCTCCCTTGTCACCACAGCAATTCCACAGGTTTTACGCCGGATGCCCTTCCTGATGCAACTCCAGTACCAAAAAATTATTTCTTGGTGTTGATGAGAATGTGAAGAAACAAATTATCCCTTATCTTGAACTAAAACAAGGAGGCGTTATTAATTCTGTGTAATTACAAAACCTAAACAAAATGGGCTGACAGCTAATTAGAGCATCAACATGGCGTGAATTAGTTTTGCAGTTGAGATAAGCATTGATGTAGAATATATAGTAAACTCTATTTAGATTTGTTACAGTGGAAAAGATGATTCAATTCATAATTTAATCCAGGGACCAGGCACCAGTACTAGCTCAATAAATCAAAGTTGTCTGGATAGGATTAAATCACAAAATTGGGTATTTTGAAAGAAAACAAAACAAAGCAAAATGAAAGATGAGAATATTTGGTCAGGGGGGAGGTGCTCCCCAGCAGCAAAAATATGTAGTTTCAGAGTTTTACTTAGGGGTTCTTCCCATGAAGAGTGAGATGATGTAGAGATGATATCAATAAGCTCCCCCTGATTTTTGGGAGATGAAGTCTTTAGGCTCCAGGGGCCAAATGTACAAAGACTTGTATAGATTTCCTACTGAAACATGATGTACGTCAAAACCTAGAAACTGAAGTAAACACAAAAATATTCAGATGTATCAAAGTGCGTGTAGGCATAGAGCCACACATGTGCGGTTTGAACATCCCACTAATGTGGAATCAAGCACACATGCACATGCACTAAACTCCTCCCTGGCCACACCTCTATCTGAATATGCAAATTTATTCAACTACTTTGTGGCATGCTGACGGCACCATAAGTGTGGAGTGTTGTGTGTTTGATGATGACTGCCATTGTCTCTGTGTTAAGTCTAAAAGTTAAAGAACTTTTAGAGAAAATGTGTAAAAGTGGGGAAAACTGTGGGTTGTTTTTTTTTTTTTTTTGTCATACTGCTTCCCGCAATTTTAAATGAAAATTAAGTGTGTCTGTGTGTGTAAATGCTGAGGTCTGAGCAATGCACACACTGAAATAAAAAGATATTAGGTGCACGGTGGCTGACAGTGTGTGACATTAACATTACACACTTTTATTGACAAATACTGAACACAGTCACAGGCTTGTTAAGAGGCTCTCTAGTTAAGAAAAAGAAAACATACAACCCCAATTCCAATGAAGTTGGGACATTGTGTGAAATGTCAATAAAAACAGTATACAATGATTTGCTAATCCTCTTTAACCTAAATGCAATGAATACTCCACAAAGACAAGATATTTAATGTTCAAACTGATAAACTTTATTGTTTTTGTGCAAATATTTGCTCATTTTGAAATGGATGCCTGCAACACGTTTCAAAAAAGTTGGGACAGTGTTATGTTTACCACTGTGTTACATCACCTTTCCTTCTAACAACACTCAATAAGCATTCTGCCCACAATTCCAGTAACAGTGGTGTTGGTAATTGGAATTGGCTTATGAACCAATTGTCATTTGCAAGTAAATCCTCGCATTCCCTGAGTACACGCTTTGCGCATGCTTTTATAAGCCACCCATATAATTACAAACACGTGGGTGTGTTAATTGCTCATCAGTGTGTCTCTGGTGTGCACATCACTCTGATGACTTCCTGTTTTCACACTATTAATGGTTCCCTGCATCACCTGTACATGGCCACAGTGGAACAATAGGTGTAGAAACGTGTGTTACGGCAGCCAGGATTTTTGAGTGACAAACCGCACATTTCCACAGTCATTTCACTTTTGATACATCTGAACGTTGGCATGGAGACGGGCGCATGCCACATTTTTGTAGGTATGTAAACTTTGTGCATGAGGCCCCTGCTGAATCCTCCTGGCATTCACTAAGAAATTCAATATGGCCTCCACAGGTGATTTTGAAGCTTTAGTTAGCATAGCATTATAGAGCATGAAAATAGCAAAATTTCAATGCTTGTGATAAACCAACAAACTGATTAAAAAATTTAGCAGAAGCTACAGCTAACTGATAATATTTAGTATTGATTCGGGTACACTGTCAACTACTGAGAAGCCATTTTCAAGTTTAAGCATCACCAATGCTTCTGAGTAGAATCAAAGGTGATCACAAACCCAACACAAACAATGAATCAAAGCTTCTGTCTTTGTGCGCTCTGCCCACTGCTGTAATGAACAGTCATTTACATTCACATCATACAGTCCACCAGATGTGGGCAAAAGGCATAAACAGAAAAGCAGGTTTGACTTGTGGTTTGATTTCGATGTCGGTGTTCTATGCAAATCCATATGGGAGTGTAAATAGTATCCAACTGTCATATGGTCACCATTCTCTGTGTCACATTTAAATTTTCAGTTTTGCAAATGCCTTTTTTTTACAAATGAATTTTTTTTTCCATATTTACAATTACAGATTTATTTGTAAAAACCAACACCCACGTTACAGTATCTTGTATGTGTGTGTGTGTTTTTGCAACCAACCAACCAGTGATGAGGAGGCTCAACTTCCCACAATGCCTTTTGGCATCTGTGAGTTTTAATTCTCAAACTTTCAGAATTAGTGCATTACTTTAAAATTAAATGATATTTGTGATATTTTCACTTTGTAAAAATGACAGAGTTCGCATTAATACCAATAAGCCGTCCGGAAGTAGTTTGGTTTTTAAATCAAACCATAAGTCAAACCTGCTTTTCTGCTTATGCCTTTTGCCCACGTCAGGAGCACTGCATGTTGTGAATGTAAATGTCTTCTCTTCTCTTCTCTTTCCTTTCATTCCATCCATCCATCCATCCATCCATCCATCCATCCATCCATCCATCCATCCATCGTATGTGTGGGTGTGAATGTGTTTGTCTATATGTGGCCCTGTGGCAGTTTGGTGTCCTGTCCAGGATGTACCCTGCCTCACACTGTATGACTGCTGAGATCATCTACAGCCTCCATGTGATCCTTAATTGTAGTAAGCAGTTGTAGATGAGTGAGTGGATATTGTGCTTATTTTTGTCTGTGCATCCATACAGGGAGTTGTGCAGGTTAGGTGTGTCTCTAAGTGTGTATTTCTGCAAACCCATGTCTGTTAATGCCTTTGGTACAGAGGGGCTGCTCCATGTGCAGTACTTTAGTCTGTCAGGTGGAGGAGCAGTTGCTCTGCATACAGCTGCTGTTGCTTCTGATTGTTATTCAGCTCCTTAACATCATCTAAAGAACCTTGAATCTAAAAAAGATGTGCTTTAGTCCATCAGCTGCTGTAACACAATCACTTGCCGAAGAGACGTCACTGATATCCATCGACACAGTGAAGAGACAGAGCCAATATAAAACATCCCATAGTCATTGTTGCTATAGTAATCCTCTGCATCTCGCACTGGCACTATGCATGCTGTTGCTTCAGATGAAGAGCACAGTTTGCCAAGGTTATAGCTCTGGATAGCTTTGCAGCAAGAAAATGGATGTTGTTTCTGTGCAACACTTGGAAAAGCGACAAGGATAACCACGAGGACACGGCGAGGAAAGGATCGCTGTGTATGTGGAGCGCCATGCTGTTACAGCATCACACACCATGATAAAAGAGGTCATCGTACTTCTTTTTTTCTACCAGAAGTGCTTCTATTTTCAGCCTTTCTTCCACGCTGATCAGGGTAGTTATCGCCCAGGGATTATACCTCATCCATTATTCATGACTCAGCAGAAGTAATAACACTTTCTCCCAGGGCACAGCAACCACTTCTTCTTCTTAAGGTGTTTATGTTCCCAGTGGTCTCCATTATGAGTTATGAGCCATAATGTATTGTAAAGTGCAAAAGGAGGAAAGCGCTGTGTGCTGTGATAGAGTGTGAATACCAGCCAGCCCGAGCGTGCTTTGCTGCTGAGACGTAGTGGTGAAAATTCTGGTTAGCAGCCAGTTGAAGCACACAATGCACCACTTCCACAGCACCTATTTGTTGTGCACTGTGGTGTGAAACAAGCTTTTACACTCCAGGACTGATGCCCTTCCAGACAGCAGGTGTCCCTGCACTGCTGTTTGCTGAAAAAGAGAGGCCAGGAATCGAATCACATGTAGGACAAAGTGCTTCTGCTCAGACAGATCCAGTCTGTAAAGTTCAAGAAAGCTCATAAGTATTTGGACAGTGAAACTTTACGGGTGGGGGGAATCTCCATAGTTGATTTGAATTCATACAGTCAAGATGTGTATGTAAAGGTGCCTTGACACTTGCACGAATGTGATTCCCGCACTGGCACGCAATCTGGCGTGCCAATAAGTAAACTCATTGTAAATTGCACGTGTTCTGTGCACGGCTGCATGCAAGTACGCAAAGAAAATTCTGAAATGTTCAAAACTTCTGGCACAAATTCATTTTGTCAAATCAAATCAAATCAATTTTATTTATATAGCGCCAAATCACAACAAACAGTTGCCCCAAGGCGCTTTATATTGTAAGGCAAAGCCATACAATAATTACGGAAAAACCCCAACGGTCAAAACGACCCCCTGTGAGCAAGCACTTGGCAACAGTGGGAAGGAAAAACTCCCTTTTAACAGGAAGAAACCTCCAGCAGAACCAGGCTCAGGGAGGGCCAGTCTTCTGCTGGGACTGGTTGGGGCTGAGGGAGAGAACCAGGAAAAAGACATGCTGTGGAGGGGAGCAGAGATCAATCACTAATGATTAAATGCAGAGTGCTGCATACAGAGCAATAAGAGAAAGAAACACTCAATGCACTATGGGAACCCCCCAGCAGTCTAAGTCTATAGCAGCATAACTAAGGGATGGTTCAGGGTCACCCGATCCAGCCCTAACTATAAGCTTTAGCAAAAAGGAAAGTTTTAAGCCTAATCTTAAAAGTAGAGAGGGTGTCTGTCTCCCTGATCCGAATTGGGAGCTGGTTCCACAGGAGAGGAGCCTGAAAGCTGAAGGCTCTGGCTCCCATTCTACTCTTACAAACCCTAGGAACTACAAGTAAGCCTGCAGTCTGAGAGCGAAGCGCTCTATTGGGGTGATATGGTACTATGAGGTCCCTAAGATAAGAAGGGACCTGACTATTCAAAACCTTATAAGTAAGAAGAAGAATTTTAAATTCTATTCTAGAATTAACAGGAAGCCAATGAAGAGAGGCCAATATGGGTGAGATATTCTCTCTCCTTCTAGTCCCCGTCAGTACTCTAGCTGCAGCATTTTGAATTAACTGAAGGCTTTTCAGGGAACTTTTAGGACAACCTGATAATAATGAATTACAATAGTCCAGCCTAGAGGAAATAAATGCATGAATTAGTTTTTCAGCATCACTCTGAGACAAGACCTTTCTAATTTTAGAGATATTGCATAAATGCAAAAAAGCAGTCTTACATATTTGTTTAATATGCACTTTGAATGACATATCATGATCAAAAATGACTCCAAGATTTCTCACAGTATTACTAGAGGTCAGGGTAATGCCATCCAGAGTAAGGATCTGGTTAGACACCATGTTTCTAAGATTTGTGGGGCCAAGTACAATAACTTCAGTTTTATCTGAGTTTAAAAGCAGGAAATTAGAGGTCATCCATGTCCTTATGTCTGTAAGACAATCCTGCAGTTTAGCTAATTGGTGTGTGTCCTCTGGCTTCATGGATAGATAAAGCTGGGTATCATCTGCATAATAATGAAAATTTAAGCAATGCCGTCTAATAATACTGCCTAAGGGAAACATGTATAAAGTGAATAAAATTGGTCCTAGCACAGAACCTTGTGGAACTCCATAATTAACCTTAGTCTGTGAAGAAGATTCCCCATTTACATGAACAAATTGTAATCTATTAGATAAATATGATTCAAACCACCGCAGCGCAGTGCCTTTAATACCTATGGCATGCTCTAATCTCTGTAATAAAATTTTATGGTCAACAGTATCAAAAGCAGCACTGAGGTCTAACAGAACAAGCACAGAGATGAGTCCACTGTCTGAGGCCATAAGAAGATCATTTGTAACCTTCACTAATGCTGTTTCTGTACTATGATGAATTCTAAAACCTGACTGAAACTCTTCAAATAGACCATTCCTCTGCAGATGATCAGTTAGCTGTTTTACAACTACCCTTTCAAGAATTTTTGAGAGAAAAGGAAGGTTGGAGATTGGCCTATAATTAGCTAAGATAGCTGGGTCAAGTGATGGCTTTTTAAGTAATGGTTTAATTACTGCCACCTTAAAAGCCTGTGGTACATAGCCAACTAATAAAGATAGATTGATCATATTTAAGATCGAAGCATTAAATAATGGTAGGGCTTCCTTGAGCAGCCTGGTAGGAATGGGGTCTAATAGACATGTTGATGGTTTGGATGAAGTAACTAATGAAAATAACTCAGACAGAACAATCTGAGAGAAAGAGTCTAACCAAATACCCGCATCACTGAAAGCAGCCAAAGATAACGATATGTCTTTGGGATGGTTATGAGTAATTTTTTCTCTAATAGTTAAAATTTTATTAGCAAAGAAAGTCATGAAGTCATTACTAGTTAAAGTTAAAGGAATACTCGGCTCAATAGAGCTCTGACTCTTTGTCAGCCTGGCTACAGTGCTGAAAAGAAACCTGGGGTTGTTCTTATTTTCTTCAATTAGTGATGAATAGTAAGATGTCCTAGCTTTACGGAGGGCTTTTTTATAGAGCAACAGACTCTTTTTCCAGGCTAAGTGAAGATCTTCTAAATTAGTGAGATGCCATTTCCTCTCCAACTTACGGGTTATCTGCTTTAAGCTGCGAGTTTGTGAGTTATACCACGGAGTCAGGCACTTCTGATTTAAAGCTCTCTTTTTCAGAGGAGCTACAGCATCCAAAGTTGTCTTCAATTAGGATGTAAAACTATTGACGAGATACTCTATCTCACTTACAGAGTTTAGGTAGCTACTCTGCACTGTGTTGGTATATGGCATTAGGGAACATAAAGAAGGAAACATATCCTTAAACCTAGTTACAGCACTTTCTGAAAGACTTCTAGTGTAATGAAACTTATTCCCCACTGCTGGGTAGTCCATCAGAGTAAATGTAAATGTTATTAAGAAATGATCAGACAGAAGGGAGTTTTCAGGGAATACTGTTAAGTCTTCAATTTCCATACCATAAGTCAGAACAAGATCTAAGATATGATTAAAGTGGTGGGTGGACTCATTTACATTTTGAGCAAAGCCAATTGAGTCTAATAATAGATTAAATGCAGTGTTGAGGCTGTCATTCTCAGCATCTGTGTTGATGTTAAAATCGCCCACTATAATTATCTTATCTGAGCTAAGCACTAAGTCAGACAAAAGTTCTGAAAATTCACAGAGAAACTCACAGTAACGACCAGGAGGACGATAGATAACAACAAATAAAACTGGTTTTTGGGACTTCCAATTTGGATGGACAAGACTAAGAGTCAAGCTTTCAAATGAATTAAAGCTCTGTCTGGGTTTGTGATTAATTAATAAGCTGGAATGGAAGATTGCTGCTAATCCTCCGCCTCGGCCCGTGCTACGAGCGTTCTGGCAGTTAGTGTGACTCGGGGGTGTTGACTCATTTAAACTAACATAATCATCCTGCTCTAACCAGGTTTCTGTAAGGCAGAATAAATCAATATGTTGATCAATTATTATATCATTTACTAACAGGGACTTAGACGAGAGAGACCTAATGTTTAATAGACCACATTTAACTGTTTTAGTCTGTGGTGCAGTTGAAGGTGCTATATTATTTTTTCTTTTTGAATTTTTATGCTTAAATAGATTTTTGCTGGTTATTGGTATTCTGGGAGCAGGCACCATCTCTACGGGGATGGGGTAATGAGGTGATGGCAGGGGGAGAGAAGCTGCAGAGAGGTGTGTAAGACTACAACTCTGCTTCCTGGTCCCAACCCTGGATAGTCACAGTTTGGAGGATTTAAGAAAATTGGCCAGATTTCTAGAAATGAGAGCTGCTCCATCCAAAGTGGGATGGATGCCGTCTCTCCTAACAAGACCAGGTTTTCCCCAGAAGCTTTGCCAATTATCTATGAAGCCCACCTCATTTTTTGGACACCACTCAGACAGCCAGCAATTCAAGGAGAACATGCGGCTAAACATGTCACTCCCGGTCCGATTGGGGAGGGGCCCAGAGAAAACTACAGAGTCCGACATTGTTTTTGCAAAGTTACACACCGATTCAATGTTAATTTTAGTGACCTTCGATTGGCGTAACCGGGTGTCATTACTGCCGACGTGAATTACAATCTTACCAAATTTACGCTTAGCCTTAGCCAGCAGTTTCAAATTTCCTTCAATGTCGCCTGCTGTGGCCTCCGGAAGACAATTGACTATGGTTGCTGGTGTCGCTAACTTCACATTTCTCAAAACAGAGTCGCCAATAACCAGAGTTTGTTCCTCGGTGGGTGTGTCGCCGAGTGGGGAAAAACGGTTAGAAATGTGAACGGGTTGGCGGTGTACACGGGGCTTCTGTTTAGGGCTATGCTTCCTCCTCACAGTCACCCAGTCGGCCTGCTTTCCCGGCTGCTCGGGATCTGCCAGAGGGAAACTAGCGGATTCCTAAAAACACGCAAAGTGAATAACGTGTAAATAATTTAGAGGTGATTCAGCAGAGGGAGTGCTTTAGTTAAGGCACGTGAAGATAACACTGTGAAACAAATCGTTATCTAGGTAACTAGATCAATCTAACTGCGCAGATTAAACAGCTAACAGATACAGCAAAACACCGCTGTGCTCCGGAACAGGAAGTGATACAATACCGCAGTGAGAGCCAACCACCAGTAGAGGCAAGCCGTCATGGAAATGATACGGCTTGCCTCTACGGCTTGTGAACTAGATGTGTACATTGCGCAACCTATTTGAAAACAGTGTGCGTCAATGCATCTCATTTCCACAGCACATCAGAACGAGATGTTACATCAATAATAAACATAATTTTACAGATACATTATCTAACACATAAGAAGTAATAACAACTGAACTGTTTTACTAATCCATTACAATATATACATATTATAATTACCCTTGAGATGACTCCAAATGTGTTCTCCGGCGCACAATGCACACGACAGAAGCTGCAGTTGCAGCTAATTTCTCTGTGATTCTGGGAGCACTGAGAGATGGTTTCATCAGTTCTGAGAGCAAATGCATCATCAGCTACAAAATGATTATTTTATATAATGTGACATCAAACGGGACAAATCACAGCATCCAGTGGGTCGCACTGGCATGATGAATTGTGCAGCAGTGCGGGGATCAAATTTATGCAAGTGCTAAGGTGGCTTAAGTCATGGTACAGGCATTTTCAAGTAATGTCAAACATGAACATTTCCAAGTTCCTGAATATGTCTTGAAATTCATTTACATCAATCATTAAGAAATGCAAACAGAATGGTACTGTGTGGTAAATCTGGTGTAGGCAGTTCTCAAAATGTGAGAGATGGTGCCAGAAGGAGATTAGTGAGGGAAGCCATCAAGCCAAACACAAAACTCTGAATGAGGCTTGGGCTTTGCTCGATGAGACTGGAAAACTGTTGTTTCATTTCATCTGAGAGGGTTGGACTCGATCACTGAAATACACGAAGAAGTACTGTGGTTCAACATGTACCAATGTTACAGTACATCCTACATGAGTACTGTGTGACCGTGGGTGTTTGGTCTTGAGGCAATAAATGAACGAATATGTGTCTGAAGTGTTTTTGCAGGGTGAGATATATCATATCAATTTGTTCTCTGCCGGGGAGAGAGGGGTCACCCAGGGTGCCCATTTAGAACCTTTCTGCTCTCAGGGGATGATGCAACAACAACTAGGGTACCTTAATTGAGAGAGTGGCGACATGATGAGTTGAAAAAAACAACCTCATGGTGCCATCTTGGTTCCAAGATAGCGTTCACTGTTAATCTGTCTTCATGGAAATCCAGCTATTTTATTTACAGTGTCATGCAAAAGTATTCAGCCCCTTCACACATTTTAATTTGTTTATGGCATGTCAAATACAAAAAGTAAATCAGGCTTCTCAATATAAAACTTTCTAAAATTATCTTCCTTAGACTCAAACTGAAAATAAATCTCTACAACTTGATATAAATTAATTAAAAATATAAAAGCCAAGATGATGAGTTGCATAAGTAATCAGCACCCTTTGGTATGATACCTGTAAATAATCAGAGGAGGATTTTATTAAAAAGAAGACTGGAAAGTTCAGCTACAATTTGCCAGAAGGTACATCTGAGATGCAAGCCTAAATTTAATGTTTTGGTGAAAGAAAATCCTCCTCTGTACCACTTCATCATGAAGCTGTATAACTGTGGAAACAAAATGCAAAACATGCACTATGCACAATTTCTCCAATCACAGCGACAGAAGCCTGCAGCCTCTTCTGGGCTGTCTGGGTCTCTTGGTGGCTTTCCTCACTCTTCTCCTTCTTGCACAGTCACTCAGTTTTTGGAGAACGGTCTACTCCACACAGATTTACCAAAGAGTACCATACTGTTTGTATTTCTTCATAACTGATGTAAATAAAGTCCAAGACATATTCAGTGACTTGTAAATGTTCATGTATCCATCCCCTGACTTGTCTGAAGAAAACTGGCAATTAAACTGATTATTTACAGGTATTATACAAAGGAGCAGTAAGGAACCAAAGAGTTGTATCCAAAAGCTTCAATTCGTCATGGTTCTTCCACACAGAACTGTCCACACTTAACGCTGCTTGCAGCTGCTGGACAGCAGGAAGGTCTGCTGGCTGCTAAAGGGCTGATGTCCTGGCTGGGTGAGTGAGTGAGCTACGCATGCTGGTCCACTGCCAGAGATGAGCTAACACAGCTATCTGACTGGGCTGTTACAGCCATGATCATATAATATTACAGACAGACTTTGTAAATCATGAGGTGGACTGACAGTATACCTGAAATATGAAGTTTATTACAGCTGTGATAGGCCATTCTGCTGTGTGAGCTGATCCATGGCTGGGTGACGGTGTTTTCAGTTGTAAGATCCCACGGCAGTCGTAGCGCCACCTGCATGCGCAGAGGGCACTTGAACCGGCTCTCCGTCACAAGGGTCCGCTTCGACGGCTGATTAAGTTGGTGGCGAGGAGATTCATCTAGCTGCTCACTGCCTCCATCTGGACGTCCACCCCACTGAAGCTGGACTCGCACCCTGGTCGAATAGCCTCCACTGGAACCAGGATACCAACCGGCCACGCCCGTTAACGGCAGCTCTCACTCTAATGGATCAGGGCTCTTGAAAAGTTGCTAGAATTATTTTTTAGCAGTCCATACAAAGGACCTCAGGGATGTGTTTATTTTTGTTAAACCAGACCAGCCTTTAAGAACCCAATGTGCTTCATTTTTACACCTTGAGGAGATTTAATAATCCAATGTCCAGAACCAGCACTTTAAGCAGTTTGGGAATTTATTGCGGATTATGCAAGTGCAGGTAACATAGTTAACATGGATTATATTTATGATGATAATACAAAATTGATTAAAATAGGATTAGAAATATGATTGGCAGAAATTACTTGATTCTAGCATTCTAAACTGATCACTCACTTTAGTGGGGACTGTTCTGATTGTCTAAAAGTCTTTTGGAGAGGTGAGAGTATGAGGATTTGAGATGACGCTCCCTGGCCAGGGGACCTTGACCTCAGATTGATGAGTTGAAAATCCTCTTCAGTTGACTACAGCCAACCTAAATCCAACTACAGTATGCCGAATGATATTCCTTCTTCATTTGACAACAGTCAACCTAAATCCAACATCCGTATGCCGAATGTTGGCTTACCTTTAGGCGGCAGCTGCTGGCCAGAACCGATGCCGTCTGCCGAGTGTCGGTCTGTGGGTCATTGGGAACAGAGAGAGAAATCTTAGATCAATTATCACACACAGATTACAGGCCAGTGGTTATCTTCCCCGTCTGTGGCTCCGTTCCTGGATTGACCATGTGTGCGCATGTAGAAATCTCTCTCCTTGATGTTTCCCGCTCCAAAACGCTCACTCTCGATGTTAAAAAGTCCAGTTGAGCACCACAGGCTGGTCAGCACCTATGTATTCCTTTGGAGCCTTAGCAGATGTCTGAAGAATAACATAGCTTCCCGTTTTCAAGCTACTTTTATAGCACATTGTCCTCTAGTCGCCAGGGAGTAATGACTCATAACCCTACACCTCCCTCTCAGCAACTCAGTTCCTGTTTTTCTCTTAAACGAATTCAGCCTGTCCTCACACTTTGATTCTTTAAACATATAATCATCATAACACAGGTTCAATCATTATTAATCAATAATTACAACTTCAATCATTTCCCAAGTCAGATTTTCTTACTCCTAAAACAACACTTTACCTTCCTTGCTTTTGATTCTTACACATTATTAAAAATAACTCATATAATCCATCCATCCATCCATCCATCCATCCATCCATTTTCTTCCGCTTATCCTAGGTCGCGTTGCGGGGGCAGCAGCTCAAGCAAAGCCGCCCAGACTTCCCGATCC
This sequence comes from Thalassophryne amazonica, assembly GCF_902500255.1. NCBI lineage: Eukaryota > Metazoa > Chordata > Actinopteri > Batrachoidiformes > Batrachoididae > Thalassophryne > Thalassophryne amazonica. The sequence goes on along the minus strand of NC_047103.1, from coordinate 116,743,995 downwards.
ACACACACATCCCCCAGCTCCTCCGGAGGAACCCCGAGGCGTTCCCAAGCCAGCTGAGAGATGTAGTCCCTCCAGCGTGATCTGGGTCTTCCCCGGGGCCTCCTCCCAATGGGACGTACCCGGAACACCTCTCCAGCGAGGCGTCCAGGGGGCATCCGGAAAAGATGCCTGAGCCACCTCAACTGGCTCGTTTCGACGTGGAGGAGCAGCGGCTCAACTCCGAGTTCCTCCCGAGTGACAGAGCTCCTCACCCTATCTCTAAGGGAGTGCCCAGCCACCCTGCGGAGGAAACTCATCTCGGCCGCTTGTACTCGCGATCTTGTTCTTTCGGTCATGAGCCAAATCTCATGACCATAGGTGAGGGTCCCAACGTAGATTGATTGGTAAATCGAGAGCTTTGCCCCCCTGCTCAGCTCTCTCTTCACCACTCTTCGGTCCGATACAGCGACCGCATCACTGCAGACGCTGCACCGATCCGTCTATCGATCTCACGCTCCATCCGTCCCTCACTGAACAAGACCCCGAGATACTTAAACTCCTCCACCTGAGGCAAGGACACCCCACCGACCTGAAGAGGGCAAGGCATCTTTTTCCAGTTGAGAACCATGGCCTCAGATTTGGAGGTGCTGATCGTCATTCCGGACGCTTCACACCCAGCTGCAAACTGCCCCAGTACACGCTGAAGGTCTTGGTTTGATGAAGCCAACAGGACCACATCATCCGCAACAGCAGAGATGAGATTCTGTGGTTCCCAAACTGGACCCCCTCTACACCCTGGCTGTGCCTAGAAATTCTGTCCATAAAGGTAATGATTACAGCCATGATCATATAATATTACAGACAGAATTTGTAAATCATGAGGTGGACTGACAGTATACCTGAAATATGATGTTTATTACATCATATTTAAACATATAAATATGTTTATATATGATGTAATCCACACATACCTCCCCCAGCTCCTCTGGGGGAGGTCATCCATCCATCCATCCATCCATGGATGGATGGATGGATGGATGGACAACCGGCGCTGGAGTTTGGAGACATTCATCCAGAACCACGTACTCATCTCCACTCACTTGTCATCCTCAGGGGGCTGTTTCACAAGAAGTGGCAGCTCCACTGGTAGTTCCAAATGGGGCGGGGTTGTTTCATATTCCCCAGAGGATATTCCTTTGGGGAAACGTGGAGAACATGGTGAAGTGGGGGTGATAGGTGTATAACAAGGTGCGACTGGTGAAGGTGTGTGCCGTGATGTATCCTCCTGTTGATGTAAAGCTTCAGTAAGGATATTCTCTGACTCAGGCTGTCCAGGATGTTCTTCCAGCAATGCTTGTGTGAGAGCATCCAGACACCAGCTCATCAGCCAGAGACGTCTCATGACCACCATAGAAGAGTGTGACTGAGGTGGCGTTGCCATCCCTGCTGTAGTTGAGGGAGCTGTTCTCGGGAAGCATGCAAACCATAACAGCAGGAGTAATTGACTAACCATGGACAGCCAGTATAATGCTGATAATATTCCCCATCCTAAGTTGTAGTCCTGAGTTTGTAGAGCCAGGGTTTCCTGCGCTGCACTGCTCCAGTCAAAGTGGCTACGCATGTCAACAGGGTTAAGGTCATCACAGTTTCACACACAATGTTGGCTATTACTGCTCGAGCATAAAAGATTGCTGTCATATCTAGCACCATCCAAACTTTAACAGAGGTATATTGCCATATACCCCAACAGTCAAAATGGAGATTAAGATGGCCAAGGATGTGAGTGACAAACAAGGACAGTCCTAAGTCACTCTGATGTCGATACAGGTTGATAAACGCCAATCTGATACATCCATGTAACAAAGTTACTATTCGTAGTGGTTGTCGTAGGTCCCAGCGGGTGACACAGCAGTATAGCAGCCATATTAACAGAAGTGCGATAAACTCTACTCACTTTGAAGATGGTAGCATTGGCGTTGTAAGTATTGTTGGACATTGTAGATTATGCTTCCTTTTTTTTAAACTTATCTCCTCAAGGTCTAGCTGTTATGTAGATACTTCCTTTTCTTTCACTCTCCCAGGTTGAAATGAGCAGGGCGTGTCCAGGCGTCAAACTTTGTAAGCTTCATTGCTCCTCCCCTAGCGGAGGAGGGACTTCTTCTCACCATCTCATGTGCTCCTCCCACACAAGTGTAGGGCGGCTGCGAGACCTCCCTTCAACAATGCATATCCGATTACTGCGGCGATAATAATTCCCAATATGATTAACAGATTGTTGGGGAAAGTGTAGGGACACAGACCCACAACAGGGGGTGTAAATGAACGGACAATGGATAAGCCAAAAATATAACAATTTAATGTTGTGGAATGTGCACAACGGAATACAGACAAATGCAGATTTGGAACAAAGTCAATGATACAAAGGTGACGTGTGGGCAGGAACGAGGATAGAAGACGTCTGTCCAGAGAAGAGCCGGGTCCCACACGATTTCCACTGCCAGCGGACCTGAAGCACACTGGAGCCGCCAAGTCCTGAGTCCCCAGGTGGCCACCGTCTCCAGCTGTCAGATCTGGTACTGCTGGCAGGAGCAAAGACAATTTATGGTGGGTGTGTGTGCACACCCAGTAAAACGATCAGCAACACAGTTCAGTTCCTTATGAGTGGTTAATCTCCACCTCCAACACAGGAACAATCAACGTGCAGTGCCTGAGTGACTACTTATCCGAGGAGCGAAGCGCGTCATCTCCTCCCAGCTTCCAGCTGCTAACCAGTCAACAGGTTCGCCTGCAAAATGTCCAGAACGATTGTGTGCGTACGGCACCAAAAACTATGGCTGAGTGTTTACCTTGAAAGTAGGCTGATTTCTCGGCAGGGAGGTGGAGTTGCTGCCCAGCTTTTATGGGTGGATGGTGATGATGAGATGAGTGACACCTGTCACTCCAGGCTGCTCCTGGGAGGCGGCTGCGCCCTCTCGTGCCTGAAGCCCGCCATTCAGGCAGGGCGCCCTCTGGTGGTGGGCCAGCAGTACCTCCTCTTCTGGCGGCCCACACAACAGGACCCCCCCCCCCCCCCAATGGGTGCCTCCTGGCGCCCGACCAGGCTTGTCGGGATGACGGTGGTAAAAATCGGCCAGGAGCGCTCCTCGGGTCCATAACCCTCCCAGTCCACCAGATACTGGAATCCCCGGCCGTGTCGACGGACGTCCAGGAGCCTGCGCACGGTCCAGGCAGGCTCCCCCTCGATGATCCGGGCAGGAGGCGGCACCGGTCCGGGGGTGCAGAGTGGTGAAGTGCGGTAGGGTTTGATCTGTGAGACATGAAATACTGGATGAATCCGCTGGCTGGACTGAGGACTTTGAGTATGGTGTAAAGTCCAGTGAAGCAGTCTTTCAGTTTTTGGGATTCCACGTTGAGGGGTATGTCCTTGGTGGAAAGCCAAACCTCCTGCCCAAGCTAGTATGCAGGGGCCGGGGAACGCCGGCGGTCCGGATGTACTCCAGATTCCGATGGTCCGTGAAAACCGTGAACGGTACCGCAGCTCCCTCCAACAGGTGTCTCCACTCCTCGAGAGCCTCTTTCACCGCTAGGAGTTCCCGATTGCCAATGTCATAGTTCCGCTCTGCCGGGGTCAACCTGCGGGAAAAATAGGCACAAGGGTGGAGGACCTTATCGGACTCCCTGCTCTGGGACAGCACGGCTCCTATCCCTGAGTCAGAGGCATCCACTTCAACTATAAACTGGCGGTTAGGATCGGGCTGCACCAGAACTGGTGCAGTCAAGAACCGGCGTTTCAACTCCCTAAACGCGGCTTCGCACCGAACCGACCAGGTGAAGGGGACTTTAGTGGAGGTAAGGGCCGTCAAGGGGCTAACTACCTGGCTGTAACCCTTGATGAACCTCCGGTAGAAATTTGCGAAGCAGAGGAACTGCTGCAGTTTCCTACGGCTCGTCGGTTGGGGCCAATCTCTAACCGCCGCAACCTTGGCCAGATCAGGGGCGACGGAGTTGGAGGAGATTATGAACCCCAAGAAGGACAAAGAAGTGCGGTGGAACTCGCACGTCTCGCCCTTCACAAACAACCGGTTCTCCAACAACCACTGAAGGACCTGACGTACATGCTGCACATTGAGTCTCAGGATCCGGGGAGAAGATTAGAATATCGTCAAGGTATACGACGATGAACTGATGCAGGAAGTCCCACAAGACGACATTAACCAAAGCTTGGAATGTCGCGGGCGCATTGGTGAGGCCGAACGGCATGACCAGGTACTCAAAGTGACCTAACGGGGTGTTAAATGCCGTCTTCCACTCGTCTCCCTTCCGGATCCGAACCAGGTGATACGCATTCCTAAGATCCAATTTGGTGAAAATTTGGGCTCCATGCAAAGGCATGAACACTGAATCTAGCAGGGGTAGCGGGTATCGGTTGCGAACCGTAATTTCATTCAGCCCTCTGTAGTCAATGCATGGACGGAGTCCGCCGTCTTTCTTGCCCACAAAAAAAAAAACAGCACCCATCGGGGAGGTGGAGTTCTGGATCAGCCCGGCAGCTAAAGAGTCCCGGATGTAGGTCTCCATTGATTCGCGCTCAGGACGTGAGAGGTTGTACAGCCTGCTGGATGGGTACTCAACGCCCGGGATCAAATCAATGGCACAATTGTGCAAAGACGAGCGAACACTGCATTAAGAAGTCTGCGCACGTCTCTACACAACCTCCGTACGGTTCTGGGGGGCTTATGTATGCTTAAGGGAACGGTGGGGGGGGGTTCGTTGAACGACCACTGGAATATCTGTATTCGGCACCAGGTCAGCAGGAGGAGGTGCTGCAGCCACGCCCCATGTGGGCGCTTCCACCTGTGCGGTAAGAGCCTCCATCCTGTGGTTGAGTATTGCGCTCTGCTCGGTCACTAAGTCCAACCGAGCAGTGAAGGTGGTTAAGATTCGCTGCCACTCACCTAACACGCCTCCTGCTGGTGCCTGTGCACCCTGCTTTTCCATTGTTTGTTCAAACGATGGTTGACGCCCCTCAGAGTCCATAACGCTGGCAGAGAAATCCTGTTGGCGAAAGTGTAGGGACACGGACCCACAACAGGGGCGTAAATGAACGGACAATGGATAAGCCAAAAATATAACAATTTAATGTTGTGGAATGTGCACAATGGAATACAGACAAATGCAGATTTGGAACAAAGTCAATGATACAAAGATGACGTGTGGGCAGGCCCGAGGATAGAAGACGTCTGTCCAGAGAAGAGCCGGGTCCCACACGATTTCCACTGCCAGCGGACCTGAGCTGCCAAATCCTGAGTCCCCAGGTGGCAACCGTCTCCAGCTGTCAGATCTGGTACTGCTGGCAGGAGCAAAGACAATTTATGGTGGGTGTGTGTGCACACCCAGTAAAACGATCAGCAACACAGTTCAGTTCCTTATGAGTGGTTAATCTCCACCTCCAACACAGGAACAATCAACGTGCAGTGCCTGAGTGACTACTTATCCGAGGAGCGAAGTGCGTCGTCTCCTCCCAGCTTCCAGCTGCTGACCAGTCAACAGGTTTGCCTGCAAAATGTCCAGAACGATTGTGTGTGTACGGCACCAAAAACTATGGCTGAGTGTTTACCTTGAAAGTAGGCTGATTTCTCGGCAGGGAGGTGGAGTTGCTGCCCGGCTTTTATGGGTGGATGGTGATGATGAGATGAGTGACACCTGTCACTCCAGGCTGCTCCTGGGGGGCGGCTGCGCCCTCTCGTGCCTGAAGCCCGCCATTTAGGCAGGGCGCCCTCGGGTGGTGGGCCAGCAGTACCTCCTCTTCTGGCGACCCACACAACACAGATATGGCCAAAGATATCCAAGCAAATGCCCAATCCAGCCTGTCACAACATCAAGACCTTCTTTGATGACTTCTGTTTCTTCAAAGAATGTGGTGATGGCTCCTCCAACCACTATCTGTGTCTTTTCCCATCAAGAATGATCATGTTCACTTCTTCCTGTACCACAGCGCATCCAGTGTTCTGCAGGTAATTGACAAGTGCCGTTATTGTAAATCTGATTTCATCCCAACAATTTGTAGCCAACAAGTTTTTGACCTTCACATAGACTTCTTCTGAAGGCATATCCTTGTGCCAGCATTACTATAGCATCACCAACAAATGGCACTATATCACCCACTTTTTTCTTCCTTCTGGTCATTCCATGACCCAGAATAGCTCTGGCACATCCAACGTTAGGTGGAAATGCTCTTCTCCATACACCGGCTTTGTTCTTTTTCCAAACTGTTTGATGTCCGTATGTGTCATACTTGCCACTATAGTATGCATCACAATATCCTTCCCAGCCAGGAACATCGCTACAGTTTTGGCGGGCAAGACTTATCGTACATGTGGTGTACATGTCTTGTCACAGATCATTCTCCAAGGTCACGGTGTAACATAGGGTAACATTTTGGTCTCCAGATAAGGCCAGGCCAGGTGGATCTGTCTCTGTAATAGACTGTGGCAATGTGTTGATATTTTACCCAGTAATTATTACTTTGATCTAAGCAAGGAAAAACCCAATCTTCAACTTCATATTTCTCTATTCCCCATCATGTGACATCCCAGCGTCGCTTAGCTCTTTCTTGCCAGACTTGAAGAGTCCCCTTAATAGTTAGATTTTGCTGTACCTCTGTACAATTATGCAGCCATACTACCCATTTTCCGTTCTTAATTTGATTTATGGGACATTGTGGACATTTACCAGCACCTTCAGCCAGATTACTATGGTATTCTGTCTCTTGTAAGGTGTCATAGATTTTCTTTGCCACACATTGATCAATCTTCTGAAAGTCTCCTTGTTGTACAGATAACAGTTCATCGGGTGTTGGTAGTTTTTGCACATAAAACTTTGATGTATGTGGTCCCCAAAGACTTTGTCCAGTCCACTGGTAACCTTTCAGGAAGTTCCCTTAACATGCTGCAAAGAAACTACCCATACCCATGGGAAGGTGTTATTAAGCCACTCATCATAATAGACATCTTGTATTTGCCACCAGGCAATTCTCTTTATCAGATCCGTAACTGGGGTGAGCATCATGTAATACTGAGGTGTACAATTAGCAGATCGATTCCAAAAACATGCATTCAAATATTGCAGTTGCTTCTTCACACAGTGCTCAGTGATGTTTCTCAATTTTCTTAGGTCTTTATTCTTCATGGGTTCGAACTTTGGTTCTATTATCCTCAGAGTGTGCTCTGCTGGTGGAGTATTGATTGGTGTAGCTTTTCCTGGTGTGGGTGTTGGTTTTACTTTCCTCACTGACAATGTCGGTGGGGTTGCCACCGGTGTAGACAGTGATACATTTGGTATGGGGATTGTCATAGTTTGTGGGGTTGCTGCTGATGTTGATATTGACCAGTCTGGCGTGGGGACAGTAGTAGGTTGGTATCCATTTTTAGGTATTCTTCTCTTGGTATTATCGCAGGTGAGGTTATAATTACCCCAATGCTTCCATGTAGGCATTATCATGCTGCAGACATCTTGTCTTATGGATGCTGGAAAAACGGCTTCTTTTTCCCAGTAACCTGCTCAATAGCCTAATAGTACTCTGCATCCCCACAAGCAATACCAGGCTGGCTCGCTGGGTTCAAGTCTTATCCAGGTGCAACCTACTTCCCTTTGTTCTTTTTGTTTTAAGCGTAGAATGTGTAACATGATTACCTCTTATAATAATAATAATTTAATAATTTATTGATTTATATAGCGCCAAATCACGAGTAATCACCTCAAGGTGCTTCACAAACATCATTTAAAAGCAGAATAAAATTAAATAAGATTAAAACACAATAAAAAATTTAACCATAAAAAGGTAAAAGAAGTGAAATAAATAAAAGGAATAAAAAAAGAGACACACAATCATATAAAATACTAATGATAAAACGGAGAACAAATGTGTCTTCAGCCTGGCTTTAAAAGTCTCCACAGAGTCTGACTGTGGTATCAGCGCAGGCAGATCATTCCACAAAGCTGGGGCGCAGTGATAAAAAGCTCTGTAACCCGCTGACTTTTTCTTCACCCTCGGGACACACAATAGTCCTGCACCCTGTGAACGCAGAGCCCTTGCCGGCACATAGGACTCAACCAGGCCGGCCAGATAGGGGGGTGCCAGTCCGTGAACAATTTTATAGGCCAATAGTAATACTTTAAATAGTAATACTCATCCTCTTGATGCATGACCTGTATGTCTTGAAGAATTTCTGCTCCGGTGGTTAGGTTTTGGTAGGTAGTGATGTTTGGGAATTCCTTACTTTCATTCAGCAGTTTCAGCCATTTCATACTTTGCATCTGCTGGGTGAGATTCTTTATCTTGTTCCATCTTGTTGTAGAATTCTGGTCCCATATCATGTAGATCAGGAGTGGCCAAGTTCGGTCCTCGAGAGCTACCTTCCTGACACTCTTAGTTGTCTCCCTGCTCCAACACACCTGAATCCAATGAAAGGCTCATTAAAAGTTTGCTAACGAGTCTTTCATTGGATTCAGGTGTGTTGGCGCAGGGAGACAACTAAGAGTGTCAGGAATATGGCTCTCGAGGACCGAACTTGGCCACCCCTGTCCTGGAGGGCTTTCTTCTGTTCTGGGGTCAATCTGTCATACTCCTCTTTGGGGAGATAATTCCCACTACGGGGCGTAGGTGTAGGTCGTGGTTGTTGTGATGGATTTGGTGGATATCTCGGTCAAGAGTTCCACTGTCCAGTTGTTGGTCTTTGACTGTTCTTCTGCGGTGTTTGATATTGCTGAGGGGGAGCTTGATACTGTTGAGATGGGGGTGGTCTAGGTGTGGGATTTCTTTTTCCCCTCCTGCAGGTCTTTGTCCTGATTTTGGTGTGCTTTCCTTCTTCCTTTTTCTTCATAGAACTGCTGTTCCAGCTCCCAGCTCTTTACTACCACATTCATCTGTGGGACTGTTGTTCCATCTATTGGCATCTTCACGAAGGTTATCTCTCCTCTTCTACCTTTACTAACCTCCCTCAATGCCCTGACGTAACGTTGCAGTGAGATTGTCTGCTTCAGCCCATGCCACACCCGAACCAATGTTTGGCCTTTGTCCAGCCCGGCTCTTGCCCGGGCAATGTAAGAATCTTCATCATTAGGGTCTTCCAGCATCAACCTGGCATAGTGGTCCCTTGCTTGTTCGCCCAAACTGATGGGTTGACTGGTGACTTGCCCTAACCACATGGATTTACCTTCCTCACTGTTAGACGCTTTATTGATCAGGGGCCACACTTCTTTCAAATATGCTTTTAGGTCCTCATTAGGTTCTTTTTCCCACACAAGCAGCTTCAATTTCTTGAACTCCCTAAAATATCTCCCTTCGGCCTGGAACTCAATCTGACTTCTTTGCTGGTACTGACTCACAGGAGCTGATTGGACAGTAGATTGGGATCAAACTACCTCACCATCATCCTCCAGATTTTCTTCACTGGTCTCCCTCAATACCTGTCATGACCAATGCAAGGCTGCTGTTTTCATCTTCCTTACCATCATATCATGAGCGACCCCCTAACAAGCCATTCTGAAATTAGCCATTAGATCTCTATAGGCAGTTAATGTGGGATAGAATGGCCACATAAGAATATTAGCCCACTCACCCACTGTTGCTGTCACCTCAAGTGTCTTTTTCTCTTTTTGTTTCTCAATCCATTCTATTGGGATTTCATATTCTGTTTGTACCACCTCTGGGGCATAAGCCTGTTGCTTGTCTTGGATCGCTATCGGATTAACTTGGATGTTTCTGGCTATCCTTTGAGAGGCCATATGAATCTTATACATTCCTACCTCCTTCTTTCTCCCCTTGTAACGTCCAGTGTGTTGTGTGGGCCGCCAGAAGAGGAGGTACTGCTGGCCCACCACCAGTGGGTGCCCTGCCTGAAGTGCGGGCTTCAGGCACGAGAGGGCGCTGCCGCCACGGACACAGCCGGGGGTGACAGCTGTCACTCATTATCTCTTGACAGCTGTCACCCATCTACTCTACATCATCTCACTCCATAAAGACCAGACGTCATCTCCACCTCGTTGCCGAGATATCGTACTTCTTTGGAGGTAATAGACTCAGCCGTTTGTGTTTTGGAATATATCTGTATATTGTGAGTGTTTGCAGGAGTACCGGTTCCTCTTTCTGTGGAAGCTGAGTGAGTGCAGGACGGCACTCTTTTCCCCTGAGGAATCACTGCGGTACTCTACAGAATATTGAGTGAGAGGTGGAGGTGGCATTCCCACCGTTGTTGTTACGGGGTGTACACACACCCACACTTGACTGTTTGTTCTTCGCCAGCAGTACCAGATCCGACAGTCGGGGACGGTGATCACCTGGGAATTCGGGACTTGGCGGCTCCAGTATTCACCAGGTTCGGTGGCGGCGGAAATCGTGTGGTTCCGGCTCTTCTCAGGACAGACGTCTTCTATCCTCGAGCCTGCCCACACGTCACCTTTGTGGATTGACTGTAATCATATTCTGAGGTTGTCTGTATGTTCGTTGTGCACCTTCACAACATTAAATTGTTATTTTTTGGCTCATCTATTGACCGTTCATTTGCGCCCCCTGTTGTGGGTCCGTGTCACTACACTTTCACAACAGGATATCTCGGCCAGCGTCATGGACTCCGAGGGGCGTCACCCCGCTGTTGAACAACCAATGGGAGAGCAGGGAGCACAGGCGTCTGCAGGAGGTCGTGATTGGTGAGCTGCAGCACATTCTCACCGCCTTTACGGCTCGGTTGGATCAAATGACCGAGCAAAACATCCTCCTGAACCGCAGGGTGGAGGCTCTCTCCGCGCAGGTGGCGGCGAGCGCTCAGGGCGCTGCTGCAGCTCCTCCTCCTGCCGACCCTGTGCAGGATATGAACGTTCCAGTGATGGTTCAACAACCCCTCCCACCATCCCCTGAAGCATACATAAGCCCTCCTGAGCCGTACGGAGGTTGTGTGGAGACGTGCGCGGACTTTCTCATGCAGTGTTCGCTCGTCGTCGCACAACGTCCCGTCATGTACGCGTCAGATGCTAGTAAAATAGCTTATGTGATTGCTCTGCTTCAGGGGTAAGGCACGCGCCTGGGCTACGGCGCTCTGGGAACAGAACTCACGGTTGTTATCAGCATACACTGGGTTTGTGGGGGAGTTCAGAACAGTGTTTGATCACCCTAACAGAGGAGAGACCGCTTCAACAATGCTGCTGTCAATGCGACAGGGGCTTCGGTGTGCAGCCGAATATGCAGTCGACTTCCGCATCGCGGCTGCGAGGTCCAGCTGGAATAACGTTGCGCTCCGCGCCGCCTTCATAAACGGACTGTCATCGGTCCTGAAGGAGCATCTGGTAGCTAAGGAGGAACCGCGGGATTTAGATGGGCTTATCGATCTCGTTATACGGTTAGACAATCGGTTGGAGGAACGCCGTCGGGAGCGAGGCGAAGGACGTGGCCGGATACGCGCCGTCCCTCTCCCTTCCGGGTTCGAAAAGGGGCAGCCCTCCCCACGCTCCACAGCCGCAGCGCTCCGTGGGGCAACAGCTCCCCCTGCTGACGTTGTTAGGGAAACGCACATGGCCAAAATGAGGAGGCTGATCCGCGGGGAGTGTTTTCTCTGCAGCTCAAAGGAGCACATACAGAAAAACTGCCCCAAACGGCCACAACAACAACCGCCCTCAGAGACTGGGCTAAGGGGGGGTAAAACATTCACGTGGGAACACACACAGATTGCCACACGACTCCCAGTTACAATCCTGAGCGGGGATTTAACCCTTCAAGCCCCAGCACTGGTGGACACGGGATCAGAAGGGAATTTGCTATACAACAGATGGGCAAGGGAGGTAGGGCTCCCTCTGGTGGCGCTTCCTTCGCCATTGCAGGTGCGGGCACTAGATGGCACCCTCCTCCCTTTAATCACACACAAGACACAACCAGTAACTCTGGTGGTGTCTGGAAACCATCGGGAGGAGATTGAGTTTTTTGTAACTCCTTCTACCTCCCGCGTGATTTTGGGCTTCCCATGGATGTTGAAGCACAATCCCCGGATTGATTGGCCATCTGGGGTGGTGGTTCAGTGGAGCGAAACCTGCCATCGGGTGTGTTTAGGATCCTCGGTTCCTCCCAGTGTACAGGCTAAGGAGGAGGTCAAAGTCCCTCCCAATCTGACGGCAGTGCCGGTTGAGTACCACGATCTTGCTGATGTCTTCAGCAAGGATCTGGCACTCACCCTTCCCCCGCACCGTCCGTACGATTGTGCAATTGATTTGGTTCCAGGCGCTGAGTTCCCGTCCAGCAGGCTGTACAACCTCTCACGACCTGAGCGCGAATCAATGGAGACCTACATCCGGGACTCATTAGCTGCCGGGCTGATCCGGAAGTCCACCTCCCCGATGGGGGCAGGTTTCTTTTTTGTGGCCAAGAAAGATGGCGGACTCCGTCCATGCATTGATTACAGGGGGCTGAATGAGATTACGGTTCGCAACCGATACCCGTTGCCATTGTTGGATTCTGTGTTCATCCCCCTGCATGGAGCCAAAATCTTTACTAAGCTGCATCTTAGAAATGCGTATCACCTGGTTCGGATCCGGAAGGGAGATGAATGGAAGACGGCATTTAACACCCCGTTAGGTCACTTTGAGTACCTGGTCATGCCGTTCGGCCTCACCAACGCCCCCTGCGACGTTCCAAGCCTTGGTTAACGACGTCTTGTGGTACTTCCTGCACCGATTCATCTTCGTATATCTGGACGATATTCTCATCTTTTCTCCGGATCCTGAGACCCATGTCCAGCATGTACGTCAGGTCCTGCAGCGGTTGTTAGAGAACCGACTGTTTGTGAAGGGCGAGAAGTGCAAGTTTCACCGCACGTCTTTGTCCTTCCTGGGGTTTATCATCTCCTCTAACGCCGTCGCCCCTGATCCGGCCAAGGTTGCGGCGGTGAGAGATTGGCCCCAACCAACAAGCCGTAGGAAGCTGCAACAGTTCCTCGGCTTCGCTAATTTCTACCGGAGGTTTATTAAGGGCTACAGTCAGGTAGTTAGCCCCCTGACAGCCCTGACCTCTCCAAAAGTCCCCTTCACCTGGTCGGATCGGTGCGAAGCCACGTTCAAGGAGTTGAAACGATGGTTCTCTACTGCGCCAGTTTTGGTGCAGCCCGACCCTCGCTGCCACTTCGTGGTTGAAGTGGACGCCTCTGACTCAGGGATAGGAGCCATGCTATCCCAGAGCGGAGAGACAGATAAGGTTCTTCACCCGTGTGCCTACTTTTCATGCAGGTTGACCCCGGCTGAACGGAACTATGACGTCGGCAATCGAGAACTCCTTGCGGTGAAAGAGGCTCTTGAGGAGTGGAGACACCTGTTGGAGGGAGCGTCTGTGCCGTTCACGGTTTTCACTGACCATCGGAACCTGGAGTATATCAGGACCGCCAAGCGGCTGAACCCCAGGCAAGCCCGCTGGTCACTGTTCTTCGGGCGTTTTGACTTCCGGATCACCTATCGCCCCGGGACCAAGAACCAGAGGTCAGATGCCTTGTCCCGGGTACATGAAGAGGAGGTCAAAACCGCACTGTCAGATCCACCGGATCCCATCCTGCCTGAGTCCACTATCGTGGCCACCCTCACCTGGGACGTGGAGAAGATCGTCCGGGAGGCCCTGGCACGGAGCCCGGACCCAGGAACAGGGACTTGGCGGCTCCAGTATTCACCAGGTTCGGTGGCGGCGGAAATCGTGTGGTTCCGGCTCTTCTCAGGACAGACGTCTTCTATCCTCGAGCCTGCCCACACGTCACCTTTGTGGATTGACTGTAATCATATTCTGAGGTTGTCTGTATGTTCGTTGTGCACCTTCACAATATTAAATTGTTATTTTTTGGCTCATCTATTGACCGTTCATTTGCGCCCCCTGTTGTGGGTCCGTGTCACTACACTTTCACAACACAGTGCGTAGTTCTGGGTACGAGGCCTCTCTTTCTCCTACCACTGACAGTGGTTCATCCTCTTCTGTTTTGCGTGGATTAACCTCCTCTTCTGCCTCCCCATCCTGATCTTCTTCTATGTCAGATTCACAGAGAGAACTTGGCTCCCTTAGCTGGGACTCTCTGCTTTGCATTGTTCCAGCTACTTCATCGTCCTCAATGGGTCGAGGTATGAATGTAGGGTCCTCTCTTTCATTATCCATTAAAGGGGGCTTTAGGACCACTTTCCCTCTGTATACTGAGGTACTAGGTTGAGGGGTAGCTTGCCCTCCACATGAAATTTGTGTTGGGATTTGCTGAGGAGTTCTGCTTCTACCTCTCTGTGCTTGTACTGCATGAACTGACCTCCCTTCACTTGTCACCTCTGGCATAGACCTCATCATCAAAGGAGGGCTAGCTGCTACTTTACTAACCTCAACCTTAGATTTTACTGGACTGTCCCTGGTTCCTCCAAAATTTATGGCCTCGAGTGTCCTCCTCATTTGATCTTGTTCCTGCACCCTGCTAGTAACCACCACAATCTCTTTTATCGATCCCCACATTCCAGAGGTCTTATGGGTGATAATCTCCTGTGATAATTCCTCTTCCTTGAAATGATGACTCGTGCCCGCACGAGGGTCTTTAGTCTTTAGGTCCCCCAATCTTCTGAGTTCGCTGAATGATGAATGATAAGGGACTTTACCTGGTACCTCTGGGAAACTCATCCTTCTCTCCACTAGCTTATTGGTCTGCCTTCGGACCTCCGGTGTCACTCCTCTGGTACTCTGGAGGTAAGGCAACAAAGCTTGTCCGAACCAGATCTATGCTATCTACTATCTAAGAAGCATAATGAATTCTGAAGTGCATTGGGCCTCTGAGATTTAACCATTTAGTCATTCGGGCACATCAGAGTGCAGAAGGATAATGACCAAAAACATACTGCCAAAGCAACCCAAGAGTTTCTCAAGGCAAGGAAGTAAAATATTCCTCAGTGGTTAAGTCTATTGCCTGGCTTCAACCCAATATGTTCAGTTGACAGCAAAGGATTTTCATCTGAACACTCAGAAATAGTCATATACTTATAATTATTTTCATCTTAAATTATTTTTGGCCTCTGAAAATGCAGGTGCTGAGTAATAACAATGACTAATTTCTTAATAATTAATGTGATTTTTTGTTAATGTATTAATTAGATTCATTACAGTTAAAGCAAGAAGATTACACTTCAGTTGCCTGTCACTGATATTCATTTTTTATATATATTGTATATTGACATATTATGTTGACATATAGCAATATTTACTATGTATTTGATATAATCCGATAATGTACCTTTGGGACTATTTTAATGTAATTAGTTTTTTAATTGTTCTTTCTTCTTTCCTATCATAATACTGACACTTGTTCATTTTTGCAATAGCTACATTATTAATATTATTATTATTATTATTAGTAGTATTATTAGTATTATTATTATTATTATCATCATCATTATTAATATTGCAGCCTGTTTGCTCTGTGTAAGCCTGATACTACAAATGGCATCTCTGAGGGAATTTACACAATTTTGTGCAATGTTTGTGGTCGTTCGCTACCTCTCGCCTCAGACGCAGGGCAGCACCCACATTTGACTTCATTTTTGTGAACAGATCAAAAAACATGCATGATAAGCTTCCTTGCCAAATACTCAGGCAGGCATCTCATATTCCTCTCCATGTAGTCTCAGCGACTCAGAACATGCACATAATATTTCTTTACTATATTTTGTTATTAATTACAGTGCTTTTATTCCATGCCTAAATTCGGGGAATTTGTCCCAGCCCCACACATAATAGCAATATAATAGCAGTCTGCAGCCGTCCTGAGTACTGTGTGCACAAACTGTCATTATTTCAGCCACACCAGTGGCGCTCAACATCTGTGAGGGTGCAGTGCAGCATTTGCGTACAAATTCGTGCACCTGCAAAAGCCGCACTAGTGCTGCTCAACTTTCTTGTGTGTGTTTCACGGAGTATCAGTGGCTTTCGCACAATATCTGTGCACACTGGCAAGGACTTGTGGCCGCATTTTCGCCGCTACTCTGGATAGCATACGGACGGCAGATAACGAAGGACCAATTCAGTGAAATTTAAATGAAAAAGTTGCCACCTATTTGCCTATTTTGGTGTGATTTTTGTGTTTTTCTCTACTTTCCGCTCGTCACAGCCCAGTAAGACACTACCCTAAGCAGAGTGGGGCCTGGTTAGTATTTGGATGGGAGACTACAACCCCTGGCAAAAATTATGGAATCACTGGCCTCGGAGGATGTTTTCAGTTGTTTAATTTTGTAGAAAAAAGCAGATCACAGACATGACACAAAACTAAAGTCATCTCAAATGGCAACTTTCTGGCTTTAAGAAACACTATAAGAAATCAGGAAAAAAAATTGTGGCAGTCAGTAACGGTTACTTTTTTAGACCAAGCAGAGGGAAAAAAATATGGAATCACTCAATTCTGAGGAAAAAATGATGGAATCATGAAAAAACAAAAGAACGCTCCAACACATCACTAGTATTTTGTTGCACCACCTCTGTCTTTTATAACAGCTTGCAGTCTCTGAGGCATGGACTTAATGAGTAACAAACAGTACTCTTCATCAATCTGGCTCCAACTTTCTCTGATTGCTGTTGCCAGAGCGGCTTTGAAGGTTGGAGCCTTGTCATGGACCATTTTCTTCAACTTCCCCCAAAGATTTTCAATTGGATTAAGATCCGGACTATTTGCAGGCCATGACATTGACCCTATGTGTCTTTTTGCAAGGAATGTTTTCACAGTTTTTGCTCTATGGCAAGATGCATTATCATCTTGAAAAATGATTTCATCATGCCCAAACATCCTTTCAATTGATGGGATAAGAAAAGTGTCCAAAATATCAACATAAACTTGATGATGTAATGACAGCCATCTCCCCAGTGCCTTTACCTGACATGCAGCCCCATATCATCAATGACTGTGGAAATTTACATGTTCTCTTCAGGCAGTCATCTTTATAAATCTCATTGGAATGGCACCAAACAAAAGTTCCAGCATCATCACCTTGCGCAATCAATCAATCAATCAATCAACTTTTTTCTTATATAGCGCCAAATCACAACAAACAGTTGCCCCAAGGCGCAATGCAGATTCAAGATTTATTACTGAATATAACTTTCATCTAGTCATCCACAGTCCACGATTGCTTTTCCTTAGCCCATTGTAACCTTGTTTTTTTCTGTTTAGGTGTTAATAATGGCTTTCGTTTAGCTTTTCTGTATGTAAATCCCATTTCCTTTAGGCGGCTTCTTACAGTTCGGTCACAGACGTTGACTCCAGTTTCCTCCCATTCGTTTCTCATTTGTTTTGTTGTGCATTTTCGATTTTTGAGACATATTGCTTTAAGTTTTCTGTCTTGATGCTTTGATGTCTTCCTTGGTCTACCAGTATGTTTGCCTTTAACAATGATGTCTTCCTTGGTCTACCAGTATGTTTGCCTTTAACAACCTTCCCATGTTGTTTGTATTTGGTCCAGAGTTTAGACACAGCTGACTGTGAACAACCAACATCTTTTGTAACATTGCGTGATGATTTACCCTCTTTTAAGAGTTTGATAATCCTCTCCTTTGTTTCAATTGACATCTCTCGTGTTGGAGCCATGATTCATGTCAGTCCACTTGGTGCAACAGCTCTCCAAGGTGTGATCACTCCTTTTTAGATGCAGACTAACGAGCAGATCTGATCTGATGCAGGTGTTAGTTTTGGGGATGAAAATTTACCGGGTGATTCCATAATTTTTTCCTCAGAATTAAGTGAGTCCATATTTTTTTTCCCTCCGCTTGGTCTAAAAAAGTAACCATTACTGACTGCCACAATTTTTTTTTCCTGATTTCTTACAGTGTTTCTTAAAGCCAGAAAGTTGCCATTTGAAATGACTTTAGTTTTGTGTCATGTCTGTGATCTGCTTTTTTTCTACAAAATTAAACAACTGAATCTTGGAGTCATTTTTGATCAGGATATGTCATTCAAAGCGCATATTAAACAAATATGTAGGACTGCTTTTTTGCATTTACGCAATATCTCTAAAATCAGAAAGGTCTTGTCTCAGAGTGATGCTGAAAAACTAATTCATGCATTTATTTCCTCTAGGCTGGACTATTGTAATTCATTATTATCAGGTTGTCCTAAAAGTTCCCTAAAAAGCCTTCAGTTAATTCAAAATGCTGCAGCTAGAGTACTGACGGGGACTAGAAGGAGAGAGCATATCTCACCCATATTGGCCTCTCTTCATTGGCTTCCTGTTAATTCTAGAATAGAATTTAAAATTCTTCTTCTTACTTATAAGGTTTTGAATAATCAGGTCCCATCTTATCTTAGGGACCTCGTAGTACCATATCACCCCAATAGAGTGCTTCGCTCTCAGACTGCAGGCTTACTTGTAGTTCCTAGGGTTTGTAAGAGTAGAATGGGAGGCAGAGCCTTCAGCTTTCAGGCTCCTCTCCTGTGGAACCAGCTCCCAATTCAGATCAGGGAGACAGACACCCTCTCTACTTTTAAGATTAGGCTTAAAACTTTCCTTTTTGCTAAAGCTTATAGTTAGGGCTGGATCAGGTGACCCTAAACCATCCCTTAGTTATGCTGCTATAGACGTAGACTGCTGGGGGGTTCCTATGATGCACTGTTTCTTTCTCTTTTTGCTCTGTATGCACCACTCTGCATTTAATCACTAGTGATCGATCTCTGCTCCCCTCCACAGCATGTCTTTTTCCTGGTTCTCTCCCTCAGCCCCAACCAGTCCCAGCAGAAGACTGCCCCTCCCTGAGCCTGGTTCTGCTGGAGGTTTCTTCCTGTTAAAAGGGAGTTTTTCCTTCCCACTGTAGCCAAGTGCTTGCTCACAGGGGGTCGTTTTGACCGTTGGGGTTTTACATAATTGTTGTATGGCCTTGCCTTGCAATATAGAGCGCCTTGGGGCAGCTGTTTGTTGTGATTTGGCGCTATATTAAAAAAAATTGATTGATTGATTGATTGAATGAACATCCTCCGAGGCCGGTGATTCCATAATTTTTGCCAGGGGTTGTTGTCCAATAAATAAATGACTGAGGTTCAACAAAATTGTTACCAAAGGTTTTTCAACTGATTTAGGTAGCAAATGGGCTCTACTAGCCAGAATAAAAAAATCTGCCATGATCTGGGTGGTGCTAATACCTTAAATTCACAAAAATCCAAGATGGCCACCGTGGTTGTGAAAAGTGCCATAATTTCCTTGTTATTAAAGCTAGAAAGGCAAATAAGGTGTCTAAACCTATGTTTTTGATGTCAAGGAAGTCTTTTTCATTGATATTTTTTACCTAATTTATGGTCTGTATTATGATATTTCAAAATTCACAAAAAGTCATAAAATATTGTGGTACAAATTGAGTTTATTTATGCAGTTAAATGTAAAAAAATACAGTCTATTATCATCCTACATACATTCACACAGACAAGATGTGAAGCAAACATTTGTAAACTAGCACAATCTCTTGTAAATTATAGTATAAACCTATCATCTAACAACAAATAATCTAGTATGTTTATGCAAAGTGGTCACAGTGAAATTAAAAATTCTCCCATCAAGTTTAGCTCTGACACTCGTATACTTGGATCAAGCATTGACAGTCATACTAGTCTTCCAGAGACTCTGCTTCTGTGGTTCCTGCAGCATTGGAGCAGGTTATGCCCTTGCAGTAAACAAACAAGCCAGGGTACATGGCAGTCCATTCTTGCGACAGGAGCAGATGTTTCTGTCACACTTGCCTTGGCAATTGCATATGACAAGTTTCAACAATGAGGCTGGTGCAGCTTCCTTTTGCATCTTCACTGGTTTGAGCCTCTCAGCATGTTGGCCCTCATGCAGCAGCCAGCCCCACTTGGTTGGATCAAGATGTTTGCCAAGCAAGGTCTGAACCTGGTTATATACTCGGTAGCTGTGGTACCTGGTTGCATCACAGGTTGGTGGGAGAGATTCGGGGGGCAGATACACCGATCTTGAGGCCACCTTGCTGCTGAACTTGGCTGCCCTCTCAAAGTCAAGATTATTGCCAGACTTACAGCCATACAGCACTTCTAGAGCAGCCTGACCATGCCTGTTAATGTTTTCATGGCTTTGATCTGCCTTCAGGAAGACCCTAGAGTGGTTCTTCAGTTGATGGCATTTGCTTATTGCCATCACCTTACCAACTCCATGTGGCCTTGACACAGTGTCACAACCTGTCACAGCATATAGGAAGAGTACTGAGTCACCAAGGTCAGCATCTAGTTGTTCTTATAGGGTGCAGATGTTGATGATCTTGTTGGCTGTCTGCAGGAACATGGGATGATGTTAGATGGTGCAGCAGCAGGACCAGCAGGTCTGTATCATCCCCAACAACTGCCACTGATCTCCTTCTGGCCATGGTGCATGCTGTTGTTATGATGTCATAGTCTGCATCACCAGGGCTGTGGTGAACCTCAACACCAGCTTTCTCCAGCTCACTGTCGATGAAGTGCAGGAACTTCTGTTTGTTCTTTGTGTTGGTGAGGAAGGCCTTCTTCTTCATTGTGAGGTGCATGTCTGGCCTGAAGTTCACTTCTGCCCCAATGTGCTGGGAGTTTGCACTTCTTCTCTGATGGGCTTCATCTTTGGTTGATGGACCACTTGCATAGCCATCAAATACTACAACAGCATGGTTATAATGACGATGTACATACGGCACATACAGAGTCGACAGATTGATATATGTTGTGTGACTGGGCCACGGCAGCCATTGCAAGAGTGCACCACCATCAAGGACATACACCAAATCATCTGGACAGCGACTCACTACACAAGATGACATCTTCTTTACCAGGCCTGTCAGGAGACTTGCCTTGTCAGGCAGACGCATCAGTAGATTCTTGTCAAACAGTGCTACAGGATAAGATGACAACTCATATGTGAATAAGGTTTGGGTGTCAACAGTCCCCGTACCAGCCACAACAAGGCGTTGGAGCAACTGTTTGGGGTCTATCTCCAAGCGTTCACCTTCAATAGTGATGTAAATGGAGGAGGCAAGTGTGATGACTTGATCCCTCTTGCAAAACTTGTATTCTGCAACAGATTTGCCCTGCATAGATTGCAATATGGCCTGACCAACTGACTCTGCATTGTCGACATTCACAGACTTGTCAGACTTCTACACGGTTTTCAGAGGCTGAAAGATAACACCACCACCACATATTATGCCACCACCAGAAGCACTATATAATACTTAACATAAGACTGGCTCACTGTAAATTAAATTTGTACATGATTAGCCATGACTTACATTCATTAAAGTACATATGTACATACAGAGACTATCTGCACACTCATCATCATCATCTTCATCTTCTTGCTCATCCATTGTGGCTGGCACATAATCATGTGCCTCTACAACCATGTCTGATTCAACTGCCTCAACAGGATTCTCTAAAAAAATAACCAGGAACACAGTTCACAAAAACATCTGCTGAAGATAAAAACATAAAACACATAATACAGTGAAACAATGGGGAGTACTAAAATCATGTACAAAGACCTTAACTGGAAAAACTACCTTGTACAGGATCATCAGAGCATGATTCCCCTTCTCTGACGACACATGGTTAATGTGACACTAAGCATCTGTGCAGTAGTAATGGTGTTCAGAGCAGAGTCCACCAGCAGATGAGCCCTCACAGCACGTGACACTGCCTTCCCAGACAGCATATGCTCCACACTGCCCTCAGCATACACCTGAGACATCACCTCCTTCAGGCCAGAACCCGCCATCAGAATGCCTATGGATCCAAGGAAGCTCATCTCTGTGTGGAATCCACCCAGGATGAGTATGATGCCATGCAAGGGACTGTCTCTTGGCTGGGCCTCTATGACCATATTAGCTATCCACCACAACTGCTGGTCGAAGGTGATCACTGGAGTAGTGTTGTAGCGACTGGCATGGTCAACTACATACTCCAGTGTGGACCGTACACAGGTGGGGTCTGATGGTGTCAGGTCTATCATAGGTAGAAATATGTCTGAGCATCTTCCAGGATGTGGCAGATTGTGATGAAGCATCTGCATGTAGCCTGACCACATGGGTGGTGGTTGTGGGAGGTGGAAGGCAACTGCCCACATAATATCCAGGTTGGTATTCCACATATCCTGCTGAAAGACCTGAATACTTTGGTAGACAATTTCGGACAGAACTGTCTTGGGATCCTTCTGTTCCACCAAACTGACTTTGGACAGGCGTCTGATGACCTCCATGTCCACCTTGAGTCGTGGGATCTGTCTGATAGTCTTGATAGCTGGAGTGAATGTCACCATTTGTCCTATGACATGAATTGACCCATGGCCATCCAAGGTCCGAGAGGCATGATCTACATTGTCGGCCTGGTACTGCAGGAAGGACCATGACACTTCTTCTGGCAAATCAACTCCTTGGACTGCTGCAGCATTGGTGCAATATTTGTTGGCTTCTGAGTATGAAGAACAGAAGCCAAGCTTGTTGATCATATCCACCAGGTCCCTGTGCCCGTACTTGTGTTCCAGGTAATTTTATTTGTAATTGTTTCCCAATTTGAATTAATGTTTTGGGTAAGGAAAGTACTATGTACTATTATCTCCAAATATATAAGAAGCAGTGTAAATTTATTAACAGAAATGACTTCCTTGACATCAAAAACATAGGTTTAGACACCTTATTTGCCTTTCTAGCTTTAATAGCAAGGAAATTATGGCACTTTTCACAACCATGGTGGCCATCTTGGATTTTCGTGAATTTAAGGTATTAGCACCACCCAGATCATAGCAGATTTTTTTATCCTGGCTAGTAGAGCCTATTTCCTACCTAAAGCAATTGAAAAACCTTTGGTAACAATTTTGTTGAACCTAGGCCTTTTTTCAGCTTTATTTACTGGACTAGACCTCTTTGGAAGACAATGGGCTGTGTGTGTTTCTTCAGGTAATAGTGAAGTTGTGTGAAGATGGGCATGCAGCATAAACCTGTGCCAAATCCCAATGCAGATCTGTGGTGGATCCGCTGTGGCAACCCCGTACAAACAAGAGCAGCTGAACGTATAACAACAACATAATTGTTATTATTATTCAGTGTAGTTTTATGCCATCACTCAAGTCTCTGGCTGATTCCTCTTTTTTTTTTTTTGTCTCTGTGCTTTGACAGTGAAGGATTAGAACGAAATCATGTGTGGAAGAGGCAAAACAGGCGGTAAAGCCAGAGCCAAGGCGAAGACTCGCTCCTCCTGTGCTGGATTGCAGTTTCCAGTCAGTGTCCACCTTCTGCTGGGGGAGGGGGTGCAGCTGTGGGTCTCAGAGCCCCCATTTACCTGATGGCTGTGCTGAAGTGTCTGGCCGCTGGGATCCTCGAGCTGGACGATGGCATTGCTCGGGACAGTGGGAAGACTCGTATTATTCCCCGTCACCTGCAGCTAGCTGTTCGCAACAACGAGGAGCTCATGAACAACGTTGCCGGCTGGTTCGGGGACCTCAGTGGTTGGGTGCTTGAATGCCCTTCCTCGGCGGGTGGTGGACGCGATCGGATGGGGGCTGCGGTCCAGCACAGGGTGATTTTGTTCTAATCTTTCGCTGTCAAAGCACAGAGAGAAAAAAAGAGGAATCATTCAGAGAGTTAACTGTTGACATGAGTTTTCTGTTGACAGGAGCCTCACTTTACGCTCCATTCGCAGCCTTATAGGGAAAAAGGATCAACAGTTATGATAAATCCGACTTCAGAAATCGAATCTACATATCTGAATTGTCCTAAGCACAAGTTTTCATGTCTTAAATGTAAATAAAGATAATTATAGTGGGCGATTTTATCATCCACACAGATGCTGAGAATGACAGCCTCAACACTGCATTTAATCTATTATTAGACTCAATTGGCTTTGCTCAAAATGTAAATGAGTCCACCCACCACTTTAATCATATCTTAGATCTTGTTCTGACTTATGGTATGGAAATTGAAGACTTAACAGTATTCCCTGAAAACTCACTTCTGTCTGATCATTTCTTAATAACATTTACATTTACTCTGATGGACTACCCAGCAGTGGGGAATAAGTTTCATTACACTAGAAGTCTTTCAGAAAGCGCTGTAACTAGGTTTAAGGATATGATTCCTTCTTTATGTTCTCTAATGCCATATACCAACACAGTGCAGAGTAGCTACCTAAACTCTGTAAGTGAGATAGAGTATCTCATCAATAGTTTTACATCCTCATTGAAGACAACTTTGGATGCTGTAGCTCCTCTGAAAAAGAGCGTTAAATCAGAAGTGCCTGACTCCGTGGTATAACTCACAAACTCGCAGCTTAAAGCAGATGACCCGTAAGTTGGAGAGGAAATGGCGTCTCACTAATTTAGAAGATCTTCACTTAGCCTGGAAAAAGAGCCTGTTGCTCTATAAAAAAGCCCTCCGTAAAGCTAGGACATCTTACTACTAATTCACTAATTGAAGAAAATAAGAACCCCAGGTTTCTTTTCAGCACTGTAGCCAGGCTGACAAAGAGTCAGAGCTCTATTGAGCCGAGTATTCCTTTAACTTTAACTAGTAATGACTTCATGACTTTCTTTGCTAATAAAATTTTAACTATTAGAGAAAAAATTACTCATAACCATCCCAAAGACGTATCATTATCTTTGGCTGCTTTCAGTGATGCCGGTATTTGGTTAGACTCTTTCTCTCAGATTGTTCTGTCTGAGTTATTTTCATTAGTTACTTCATCCAAACCATCAACATGTCTATTAGACCCCATTCCTACCAGGCTGCTCAAGGAAGCCCTACCATTATTTAATGCTTCGATTTTAAATATGATCAATCTATCTTTATTAGTTGGCTATGTACCACAGGCTTTTAAGGTGGCAGTAATTAAACCATTACTTAAAAAGCCATCACTTGACCCAGCTATCTTAGCTAATTATAGGCCAATCTCCAACCTTCCTTTTCTCTCAAAAATTCTTGAAAGGGTAGTTGTAAAACAGCTAACTGATCATCTGCAGAGGAATGGTCTATTTGAAGAGTTTCAGTCAGGTTTTAGAATTCATCATAGTACAGAAACAGCATTAGTGAAGGTTACAAATGATCTTCTTATGGCCTCAGACAGTGGACTCATCTCTGTGCTTGTTCTGTTAGACCTCAGTGCTGCTTTTGATACTGTTGACCATAAAATTTTATTACAGAGATTAGAGCATGCCATAGGTATTAAAGGCACTGCGCTGCGGTGGTTTGAATCATATTTATCTAATAGATTACAATTTGTTCATGTAAATGAGGAATCTTCTTCACAGACTAAGGTTAATTATGGAGTTCCACAAGGTTCTGTGCTAGGACCAATTTTATTCACTTTATACATGCTTCCCTTAGGCAGTATTATTAGACGGCATTGCTTAAATTTTCATTGTTACGCAGATGATACCCAGCTTTATCTATCCATGAAGCCAGAGGACACACACCAATTAGCTAAACTGCAGGATTGTCTTACAGACATAAAGACATGGATGACCTCTAATTTCCTGCTTTTAAAGTCAGATAAAACTGAAGTTATTGTACTTGGCCCCACAAATCTTAGAAACATGGTGTCTAACCAGATCCTTACTCTGGATGGCATTACCCTGACCTCTAGTAATACTATGAGAAATCTTGGAGTCATTTTTGATCAGGATATGTCATTCAAAGCGCATATTAAACAAATATGTAGGACTGCTTTTTTGCATTTACGCAATATCTCTAAAATTAGAAAGGTCTTGTCTCAGAGTGATGCTGAAAAACTAATTCATGCATTTATTTCCTCTAGGCTGGACTACTGTAATTCATTATTATCAGGTTGTCCTAAATGTTCCCTGAAAAGCCTTCAGTTAATTCAAAATGCTGCAGCTAGAGTACTAACGGGGACTAGAAGGAGAGAGCATATCTCACCCATATTGGCCTCTCTTCATTGGCTTCCTGTTAATTCTAGAATAGAATTTAAAATTCTTCTTCTTACTTATAAGGTTTTGAATAATCAGGTCCCATCTTATCTTAGGGACCTCATAGTACCATATCACCCCAATAGAGCGCTTCGCTCTCAGACTGCAGGCTTACTTGTAGTTCCTAGGGTTTGTAAGAGTAGAATGGGAGGCAGAGCCTTCAGCTTTCAGGCTCCTCTCCTGTGGAACCAGCTCCCAATTCAGATCAGGGAGACAGACACCCTCTCTACTTTTAAGATTAGGCTTAAAACTTTCCTTTTTGCTAAAGCTTATAGTTAGGGCTGGATCAGGTGACCCTGAACCATCCCTTAGTTATGCTGCTATAGACTTAGACTGCTGGGGGGTTTCCATGATGCACTGTGTTTCTTTCTCTTTTTGCTCTGTATGCACCACTCTGCATTTAATCATTAGTGATCGATCTCTGCTCCCCTCCACAGCATGTCTTTTTCCTGGTTCTCTCCCTCAGCCCCAACCAGTCCCAGCAGAAGACTGCCCCTCCCTGAGCCTGGTTCTGCTGGAGGTTTCTTCTTGTTAAAAGGGAGTTTTTCCTTCCCACTGTCGCCAAGTGCTTGCTCACAGGGGGTCGTTTTGACCGTTGGGGTTTTTACGTAATTATTGTATGGCCTTGCCTTACAATATAAAGCGCCTTGGGGCAACTGTTTGTTGTGATTTGGCGCTATATAAATAAAATTTATTGATTGATTGATTAAAGTCGGCCAGAGAATCAACAGTGATTACAAGCGCAGAGCATGCATTTTCCACTGACAGTGAGAGACCGCTGCAGCGCTTCAATCTTTCAAGATGGCGGGGCCCGATCCGCTCGGTGCAGGCCTTCTGTACAGCTCGACCCTATCTAGTAAATCTGTGAGCGGCGCCTGAAGTGCTGCTCTGTGTGGGACATCGTTGTCATCTATCTGATTCAATTTCTTCATGCTTCAGTGAATCATAATTCATCTCAAAGTGCAATACAACAGTAAGGTCTGGATCTTACTTTATAAGCAAACTCACTTCCAGTGTCAGGGTTAGCTAATGAGACAACACAAACTCTTCTAACATTAACATGTACAGATTTCTTTGTTGTTTTTGTTTGTTTGTTTTGCACGAGCATTTGAGTGTTTTTTTTCCAAAGAATCTTTGCAAAAAGATCATGCTGGGATTTTGTTTTGTTTTTTTTTGTTGTTTTTTTTGCTTTTATTTAAGTTCTAGTGGTTGCAGTGAAAATTGTTGTGTGGTTTATAAATAAAGCAAAGCTGATAAATTCATTTCTGTTTACATGAGTTTCTTTTAAAAGAAGACAGAAGATGTGGAAGACACAGTGCATCTGGAAAGTATTAACAGCACGTCGCTTTTTGTAGATTTATGTGATTATCATTGCTGCCATTCAAAAACCAAAAATGTGCACAAAGCAACTCACCTTTGCTATGATGATATGAGACATGTCTTATGATGATCTTGTTCATAAACCCCACAGCAAAATATTTGTATCCCTAACAAAAAAGTGGTAGATGTCCATCTACTGATAATCAGGGACATATTTGCATGCCAGCAACCAAGGGCGTAGGTTTGGTCTCAGCTTTGGTAGGGACAATACCACACACCCCACCCGGCCCCCCTGCACACCACCACCACCCCTAACCCACTCATACCATTAGACGCACAAGTACAGCATAATACATAACATATGACGACATAATGTTGAATAATTTAACACTTTATTTACAATATTAAGTGTGTAGGCAAACAAACAAATAGCTTAAATAACAAAATTGCACCCAAAATCACGAATCTATTCTATAGGCCTACACCTGAGAGAACAAGACAACAACAACAAAAAAAAAATACTTGTGGAGCTAACAAAAAAAAAAAAAAAAGTTTTTGCAAACAAGATGTATAATCTATTCTCTTCATCAATAATGCAGTTGTAGGTATCTGGCAACCTAATTTGCCAAAAAAAAAAAGGGATTTCCAATGATATATATGGTGTATTACGGTAAACATAAGCCTGTGATGTCATAACACAGAGGAAAAACACAGAAGTTTTACACTAGTGCGCCGCTGATTCTCATTACCGTAAGTTCTCATGTAAGCCCTCACTCTGAAAAATTTCAACACTGACAGCAAGCCAAGAACCCGTGCTTTCCAACAGTATGCTATATGTTGCATATATTACAGTAAAGTGCGTTCGGTGACTTTTGAAACGAGGGAAAAGTATGAAAAAGAGCGCAAAAGTGACAGAAAAGTACATAGACAGACAGCAAACATAAATGTAGTAATTTTTGAGGGTAAAAGGCAGGGTATTAGTGTCATTTGTGAAGGTGTGCGTGCGTGTTTGTGTGGGTGTGCAGTTTATTTTCAGTGTGGCGCACAGCATTGTTCGCAACCCCTCCCCCCCCGCGCTTCTTGTTTTTCTGCACCGGAGCAGTGTTGCCAGATATGAAATATGAAACTATCGTACCAAAACCTCAAAATTATCGTATTTTGTGAGAAATTATCGTACACAAACAAAACGCATACAACGTAGCTATTTTAGCGTTTTTTTTTTTTAATTTACAAAGAATTTTATGTCACATTTTTAAACAGTAATTATATTAATGGGGAAACTATGGCACAAAAAGAACGCAAATGCACAAGCAAATGCACTACCAGACTGTGAAGTAACACAAACGTGTTAATTACCAGACTAGAAAGAGTCGAATTCAACCTCGAATTGAACACAGAAAAAATGTTGACACCTCCATAAGGAACTTGAACTTTTTTTTATTCTTCTTGTATATCTCTTTGCTCTTGTGTTTTGTTCGTTTGTTATTGCATTTGTTGAAATACAGTTTCGAAAAAAAAAAAAAAAAGATGTTGGTTGGGGAATCTTCCTGTCCTGTCCTGCAGAGATTGGATGGGAACTCATTACTTTGTATGGGGAGGGGGCGGGCTTTCAAATGACTGTCCCGGCAGCCCAAAGCCAGCAGCAGCCCTGTGTGTGGTGTGTCTTTGATGCCGCCTGAGTGCAACGCCTGCAAAATGATTCTTGGGTGTCAGAGAGAGATGCGTGTTTGGGCAACCAACTGAAATTATCATACATATTTGGGTTTTTTCCCATTATTGATCGTACATCGTACAGAGGGCAAAACTATCGTACAAATACGATAATTATCGTACATCTGGCAACACTGCACCGGAGCCACCCATCCTCTGCGCTCCGGGACCTCCCACTTTACAAATTAAGCACTGCCTGCCACGAGATGCGCTTTGTTTACGTCCATGTGAGAAGAACGTGAGCCAATGAAATTGCAACATGGGTAACCCTGTCATTCTGGCACGTCGAAAACACAAAACGTGACGACTAAAATAGTATCGAGTTCTCAAAAAAATAGTGAATGATTTTGTTATATAAACAAAAATGCTAAATATTGGTAGGGACTATTTTGCCATCCCAAAATATTGGTTGTGACTTGTCCCTATGGTCCATATGCAAACCTACGCCCCTGCCAGCAACACTAAAAATAGAGTCCTGAAGGCCAGTCCACACAATGTTTGTCCTAGACAGTGCATCCAGAAAGTATTCACAGTGCTTTACTTTTTCCACATTTTTTATTTTACAGCATTATTCCAAAATGGAGTAAATTCATTTTTTCCCTCAAATTTCTACACAGAACACACTATAATGACAATGTGACAAAAGCTTTTTTGAGATTTTTGCAAATTTATAAAAAAAAAAAAAAAGAAATCACATGCATAAATTTTCACACGTTTTGCCATGAAGCTCAAAATTGAATTCAGGTGCATCCTGTTTCCACTGATCATCCTTGAGATGTTTCTACAGCTTAATTGGAGTCCACCTGGGGTAAATTTGGTTGATTGGACATGATTTGGAAAGTCACACACCTGTCTACATATAAGGTCCCACAGTTGACAGTACATGTCAGAGCACAAACCGAGCATGAGGTCAAAGGAATTGTCTGTAGACCTCCAAGACAGGATTTTCTTGAGGCACAAATCTTCAAAATCAGAGATTTTGAGCATTTCAAAATTTTCTTTGCGCACTTGCATGTAGTTTACCAAGGTTTAGAACGAGTTTACAAGTTTACTCTCTGGCACAGCAGATTGCGTTCCAGTGCACGGATCAAATTCGTGCAAGTGTCAAGGTACTTTTAGTCAGGGAGGTTACCAAGAACCTGATGGTCACTCTGTCAGAGCGCCAGCATTCCTCTGTGTGGTAGAGAAGCCAGACGGAAGCCACTCCTTAGTAAAAGGCACATGGCAGCCCACCTGGATTTTGCCAAAAGGTCCCTGAAGGACTCTCAGACCATGAGAAACAAAATTCTCTGGTCTGATGAGACAATGATTAAACTCTTTGCCATGAATGCCAGGCAACATTTTTGGAAGAAACCAGGCACCATCCCTACAGTGAAGCATGGTGGTGGCAGCATCATGCTGTGAGGATGTTTTTCAGCGGCAGGAACTGGGAGACTAGTCAGGATTGAGGGAAAGATGAATGTAGCAATGAACAGAGACATCCTGGATGAAAACCTGCTCCAGAGCGCTCTTGACCTCAAACTGAGATGATGGTTCATCTTTCAGCAGGACAATGGCCCTTAGTACACAGCCAATATATCAAAGGAGTGGCTTCAGGACAACTCTGTGAATGTCCTTCAGTGGACCAGCCAGACCCCAGCCCTGAATCCAAGTGAACATCTCTGGAGAGATCTGAAAATGGCTGTGCACCGACACTCCCCATGCAACCTGATAGAGCTTGAAAAATGCTGCAAAGAGGAATGGGCCCCAAAGATAGGTGCTCCAAGATGGTGGCATCATATTTAAGAAGACTTAAGGCTGTAATTGCTACCAAAGGTGTATCAACAAGGTATTGAGCAAAGGGTGTGAATACTTATGTACACGTGTGTCATGGTTACCCCGATCCCTGGTTTTATTCTGTTTTTAAACCTGTTGTCATGTGTTAGTTTTTCCCCCAGATGGCACCCTCTGTTGAGATCTACACCGGCTGCTCCTTACCGCTCATCTCTACCACACACCTGGAGTGTATGAGCGGCTGATAAGTGGCAGACTATATAAACCCAGACTTTCTGATCAGTAGTGCCGGATTCTTGATTGGTGTACCTTTCCTGGGGCCAGGTTTGTGACAGACTCTTGCATGATCCATGACCCATGATCCAGACCGTTCGATGAGGACCAATCCTGATTGATTCGCTGTGATCTTGACCGCATCTTCTTGTCGCTCCCATGTGGGTAAGACATCAGAGCTTCCAGCAGCAAAACTCAAGGTAATCTGGCCAACTCTCTAATTCTCGTATTAGAGCGAACAGTCTTTCCTGATGTTCCAGCTGCTTTCCTGAGTGGTTCCAATGCTACCCTGGTTCCTGGCCCCTGGATCCTTACACAACATGTCACCTTGGAACTCCTTGGCTATCAGCTCAGAGCATGGCTCTGCTTCACGTTAGTTAAGTTCCTTCTCAACGCAGTGGGATCTTGTTCTCACTCGTTCCTGTCTGTGACTGTGCTAAGACAAAAGAACTGTTCCAAGAACTCTTCCTAAGAACTGCATGAAATCTGATATTGAACTGTTAAGATCCCAGCTGTCTAAGTCCTGCTTAAATTGGAACTGTGTCACAAACACGCAGCATTTAACCTCAGACCTTTGGAGACTATTTAATGAACTGTGAACTCTTTCTAAACAGTAAACCTTATTGCCTAAGGGAAAACAAAACCTTATTGACTATGAAAATAGGGAGCTGAGTATCCTGAGCCAGTCTTGAAGGAGAACTGCAAATAGAGGTTCAGGGACCAGGACCAGGTGGACTTCGAGACCAGGAACTAAAGGAAATGAGGACACAGATGGTGAGTGAATGCACTCATAACACTGGAAGCCATAAACAATCACTGTTCACAGAAGGCTTAAAATAGGGTTATTCACAGTTCAGGGAATGTTCTCCTTTTAGGCCATAAGGAATGGAATGGCAAACCTGCTGCCTTGTCCCGGTTATACCTACCCACTACTTCCATGACCGCCAAGACTCAGGACTGACGTGGGAAGTCAAAATGATAGTCCTGGAAGCTCTGTCTCGCCACCCTAATCCAGGTGGGGGACCTCCTTGACGTACATTTGTGCCCCCTGAGGCATAATCTGCAGTGATTCAGTTTTTTGATATCTCCATGTTGGCATGCCATCCAGGAATTCATAAGACCCTAGATTTGATTTGTGTTGCTACTGGTGGCTGTCAACCCAAGCCAATTTCCTCAGCTTTATTCAAGCCTGTACTGTCTATGCCCATGGGAAGACACCTCACAGGCTCCCCGCCGGGTTACTTCAACCTCTTCCTGTACCTGGACGCCCTTGGTCCCACATTGGGCTAGATTTTGTAACAGGACTACCGGCCTCCCATGGGAAGACCGTGGTCCTCATGGCCATGCACCATTCTCTAAAGCTGCCCACTTCATCCCATTGGAGAAATTACCTTCAGCCCAGGAGACTGCTGATCTCCTGGCTCATCACGTCCTCCGGCTGCATGGTATTCCCCAGGATATAGTGTCCGACCGAGGTCCTCAGTTCAACTCGCAGGTGTAGAGGTGTTTCTGTCATGCCCTGGGGACCTTGGTCAGCCTCTCCTCTGGTTTTCACCCAGAAACAAATGGACAAATGGAATGAACTAATCAAGACCTAGAGACCGACCACTGGTGCGTGTCCGCTGACCACCCTATGGACTGCTCTCATCTTCCCTGGGTTGAATCCACCCATAACAGCCAGGTATCGTCTGCCACAGGCTTATCACCTTTGGAAGCCTCAGTAGGCTACCAACCCCCCCTTCCACGAGCAAGAACAGGAACTCTCAGTACCATCAATTCAAGATCAGTTTCAAAGATGCCATCAGGTGTGGAAACGAACACAGACTGCACTCAAGGACACTCAAGTTTAGACCCGTAGCCATGCAGACCGGAGGAGGACCCCAGCCCCAGATTACCAGCTCGGACAGGAGGTTTGGTTGTCCTCTCGTGACATTTCCTTGCAAACTGAATCACCCAAACTGTCTCCCAGGTTCATTGGGCCTTTTGTAATCGACAAGATTGTTAAGCCCACAGCCATACGTCTACGTTTGCCTCTGTCCTTACGGATTCACCCAGTGTTCCATGTTTCACGACTCAAGCCTGTCTTTTACAGTGACCTCTGTCATCCCGGACCTGCTCCTCCTCCTGCCCGGACAGTCGATGGCCATCCCACCTGGCCCTTCAACAAAATCCTGGGTGTCCGACTTTAAGATAAGATAAGATAATACTTTATTGTCAGATCAGAGATCCGAAATTTGTCTTACATATTCAGTAGCTCCGTTACAACACTGTGTTACATCACCTTTCCTTCTAACAACACTCAATAAGTGTTTGGGAACTAAGGACACTAATTGTTGAAGCTTTGTAGGTGGAGGCATGCACAACTTCAGTTGTTCAACAGTCTGGGGTCTCCATTGTTACGTTTGAATCACAAGTTGACCAACTGTGGTGCGCAAGAGGTGAAAAATGAATTCCTCAGATGAAGATGAAAATACTTCTAAAACAATCTATGGTATCCAGAGCTCAATGCCTGAAAATATTTTTGAAGTAACTGTCTTCATTGCAAAATTATAGTGCACTGAACTAAACGTTAAATTCTGAAATTGGCTATGTACGGACACTACATGCTGTTGTAATAGGTCTCTTGTACGTGATTATATTATCAGTTTTTAGGTTGTGATTGTAGTGTTCTTTGTTTGTATTGTCAGAGATACATGTGACCATAGTTCTTGGTATGGAATGCAATCAGCATATAAGGAATTATTCATGATTTCACATGGAAATGGCTCAAAATGTATTTTTTATATGGTCAAAAATAGAACACGACATCATTTCTGAAAAAAGTAACTTTATTGCTTAACTTGAAACATCCATCCCCAAAGTGGGAATACACATAGTAATACATATATTAAAAGAACTGTCAAAATTGTTTAATGCGACCTCTGCTACCATATAACAGAACTGAAGTTATCTATGTATGGACACTACACAAAAAAATCTAATTATTCAAAATCATGCATTATTTTTTTTTATTTGTGTATTACTAAAATGTATTTGCTGAAATATCAATGGTTTGCTGTTTACTATCCTGATTTTAGCACAATACATGATACTATGTACGGCCACTACACTATGTACGGCCACTACAGTTTCCAACTGTTAGTGCCCCAATGTTCACTTCAAATGAGAATTGAAAAACAATTTTTCTGTTATGAATAAAGACTAAGCTAGACTACTGTTACATACCATTTGATCCACTGACATCCTTTGGGTAGAGGATTCTCCAGGAAGGGGCGTAGCACCAAATTTTGGGCCCTAGGTACTAGCCATACTGAAGACCCCCCCCCCCCCCCGCACTGTTATGTTCTTTTTTAATAACGCAAACACCAAATTTCTAATGTGTAGTCAAACCAGGTCTAAATCATGTATAACTTAGATCACATCTGTGAGTCAGAACCCTTTTTAAAGTTGGGGGAGCAGTATTGAGTTGGGGGGTCTGGGGGACCAAATTGCACCATTTTCTAGAAAAATGGTGCAATTTGGTGCATTCCCGTCTGTTAAAATGCACAGGAATACACCAAATTGCACTATTCCTGTTATGTGTCGGATGCAGCCCGGAGAACCGACCAGCGTTTGAAGGACCCAGTATAAAATAAGCAGAGCACGGTACAAAGGATAACAGAGTTTAATGAACATAACAGTGCTGTGAAAAAATATGCGCGGTCTGGCGTGGTGGTTTTGCGGTGCGCTCCCAGCAGCGCCAACGGTCCGGAGCCAGAACCAACCCAGACCCAAGGACCCCGCCGACACCCCCCAGGTGGCTGCGACAAACTGAGTCTGTGAAAGAAGGAATCATTATGTGAGTCCACACTCAACACACAGAGAGAACGCTCAAAGGTGCACAAACAGCAAACACTTCCTGGCTTAATTACTAATCAGCTTCCCACCCTGCAGGCATGGAACACCCAGTTCACAAAACTCCACTGCAGAGGAAGCTGATTACACGACCAACATACAGCTCAATATAATAAGGTGTGAGGGACACCACATTTACTGACTGTATAAATGTTAGTCACAAAATCTAACGTACCTCAGGAAGTGTGCTGACGAGCATGAGACCTCACCCCCTCCTCTTTCACAGACCATGCATCAAACCTGGACGTTCTCTGCATCCACTGATGATGAGATGGCTCCCGAGACGACGATCTCACCTGTCTGGTCACAAGGTCGAGTCTCTGGCAAATACACACTGTGTACTCCAGTCTTAAATGCCACCATGTTCCAATCCATGTAGATGCACCACAGCTGTGAGTCCTGACGAGCCGCAGGTGATCAGCCTCAGGTGATCAGGGTGAGGTCCTGATAAACTCAGCTACACAGCCACTCAGTCCCAAATGCGAGCCACCTGGAAGGAAAAACAAAAGACAGGACAAAAGACAGAAACAAAAAGGCAGCCAGGCCCCCCAGCCATACAACAGTACCCCACCCTCACGGGAAGCCTCCCGGCGACCACACAAACCTGGCCCAGGAGAAACACCCCCCTCCAGGGACCATGGCTGGAATCCATGGTATCCGCCTTCGTCTTCCAACAGAATGGTTGATGTCTTCTCCTCTGGCTGCATCTTTGCCTTTGTTTCTGTCAGTCACTTAGCACAGGTGTGGCCAGGAGTTCTTAAACCTGTGCGATCAGCCTTTGTCCAACCATGTTCACAGTCTGATTAGTCATAAAACAAAAAAGACAAACACAAACAACCAAAACACCCCCCCCCCTCCCCAGGGGACCGTCCCATCAAACCCCGGGAAGAGGAGAAAAGAAAAACACAACCCAAACTTAAGGTTACGAATAAAAATGCTAACACCCCCCCCTCCCCTCCCCAGAGGACCGTTCCATCAAACCCCGGGAAGGGGAGAAAAGAAAAACAACCCAAACTTAAGCTAGCAAATAAAAACACTAACACCCCCCCCCCCCTAACGACATGTAGGGACCAACACCCCCCAGAGGACATCCCGCCAGCTCCAGGAGTAATAACCACAGCCGAGGTCCCTCTGGGATCCAATGTCACCCACGGGGACTCCCAGCGCCTCCCAGAGGACCATTCCATCAACCCCAGGAGACGCCTCCCCTCATGACCAACGGACCCAGCCCCGGCCGTCTATGGCTAGATGGACCCACAGCCCTTTCCCCCCCAGAGGACACCACAGTCAAACCCTGAGGGCGGAAACTGGGGGGAAAAAACAAAAGGAG
This sequence comes from Thalassophryne amazonica, assembly GCF_902500255.1. Classification (NCBI taxonomy): domain Eukaryota; kingdom Metazoa; phylum Chordata; class Actinopteri; order Batrachoidiformes; family Batrachoididae; genus Thalassophryne; species Thalassophryne amazonica. The sequence goes on along the minus strand of NC_047103.1, from coordinate 116,707,748 downwards.
AAAAAAAAAACATACCAACAAAACAACCCCAACCCCACCCCCTTGGCGCAGTGGAAACTGGAAGCACATCCAGTGTCACCAACCGTGACTATACCCCAGAAGCCAACCGGGAGGAGTGGAACAGCGGTTATGGCAGACGGCACAAAACGGCGCCACTCCTCCGACTTCCAAACTAGCCACCAGCTGCGGGTATATCCCACTGCCCCAAACCTCAGCCACGCCGATGGCAGATGGCTCAAAGGCGCGCTGAAGCCGGAGGTGGAACAGGGAATCAACAAACAAAAACCCCCCCCCCCCCCCCCAGGTGCAGAGGTTACCTGGGAAATGCCCAGCATAACCAAACTGCACCACTCCAGCAACGCCGACACTACGGCTCACACGGCTGGAGCCAGAGGAGAAGAGAGGGAACAAAAAGAAAATACCCCAAACCCCCCCCTCCCCTCCCGGGTGCAGAGGTTACCTGGGAAACGCCCAGCATAACCAAACTGCACCACTCCAGCAACGCCGACTCTACGGCTCACCCGGCTGGAGTCAGAGGAGAAGAGAGGGCATAACAAAAAACAAAAAAAAAAAAAAGAAAAAACAAAAAACAACCCAATTACCCCCCAGGGGACCGTCCCATCAAACCCTGGGGAGGTGAAACTAAAAGAAAGACTAACAGACTAACATAAAGTTGCTTGGGTCCTTTTTTGTTGCTCCAAACAGGCTGCAGGGTCACAACCCCAGACACTAATAGTGGAAAACAAAAAATAAAATCCCACACAAAAACCAACTCAAAAAACACCCACAAGAAACGAACCAACACAAAACTAATCAGTGGTTTATACCGTCAAGCTCAAACAAATCGAACACACCTGTTCCAACTTAAGAGCTTAACGGTAATGTGACTCAGTCACTACAAGAGGGAGCCAGAGTGCTAAAAATGAAAAACCCTCTTTGGTGACAGAGAAAACAAACGAGCTGCTTTTCTGTGCGCAGCTGTGAGCAACACACAACCAAAAATGTGATTCAACTAAATAACACCGGAGCTGACACAACAGACGCAGTAGCTATCATTACCCGGGGAAACGGGGCTACGACTGTAACACAGGAAGCACCGCAACCCGTGCCACAGAGCTCCGCCGTGCGCGTTCACCCATTACAGACCCACTCCTGCAGCTCCCGTTTAAACCTCTTATCCGGTCGAAGTGTGACGCGAAGCCATCGCCAGTCACACTCCACCACGACCCACGGATAAGGCACACACAAGAACACGGCTGCATGAGCGCTCAAATCAGTATTCAGTAATGGGTTCTCCAACGCGCACCATCCGGGTGGAGAGCACCCACAACTGATCCGGATAACTTCTGAACGTCTGCTGCCGCCTTCCCGGCGCGTTACCGTCTCTGCTACCGCTGGGTCCGTGATGTTTGGCCAGAGACTACTGTTATGTGTCGGACGCAGCCCGGAGAACCGACCAGCGTTTGAAGGACCCAGTATAAAATAAGCAGAGCATGGTACAAAGGATAACAGAGTTTAATGAACATAACAGTGCTGTGAAAAAATATAAAAGTGCGTGGTCTGGCGTGGTGGTTTTGCTGTGCGCTCCCAGCAGCGCCAACGGTCCGGAGCCAGAACCAACCCGGACCCAAGGACCCCGCCGACACCCCCCAGGTGGCCGCGACAAACCGAGTCTGTGAAAGAAGGAATCATTATGTGAGTCCACACTCAACACACAGAGAGAACGCTCAAAGGTGCACAAACAGCAAACACTTCCTGGCTTAATTACTAATCAGCTTCCCACCCTGCAGGCATGGAACACCCAGTTCACAAAACTCCACTGCAGAGGAAGCTGATTACACGACCAACATACAGCTCAATATAATAAGGTGTGAGGGACACCACATTTACTGACTGTATAAATGTTAGTCACAAAATCTAACGTACCTCAGGAAGTGTGCTGACGAGCGTGAGACCTCACCCCCTCCTCTTTCACAGACCATGCATCAAACCTGGACGTTCTCTGCATCCACTGATGATGAGATGGCTCCCGAGACGACGATCTCACCCGTCTGGTCACAAGGTCGAGTCTCTGGCAAATACACACTGTGTACTCCAGTCTTAAATGCCACCATGTTCCAATCCATGTAGATGCACCACAGCTGTGAGTCCTGACGAGCCGCAGGTGATCAGCCTCAGGTGATCAGGGTGAGGTCCTGATAAACTCAGCTACACAGCCACTCAGTCCCAAATGCAAGCCACCTGGAAGGAAAAACAAAAGACAGAAACAAAAAGGCAGCTAGGCCCCCCCAGCCATACAACAGTTCCCATCTGTTAAAATGCACAGGAATGCACCAAATTGCACCATTTTTCTAGAAAATGGTGCAATTTGGTCCCCCACACCCCCCAACTCAATATAACTAGCTTTCAAGCTCACCTCTCTTTTCAAACAGTTTGGTTAGCAGCTGCTTTCCCTCATTTAGTTTTCTTTCCCTGTCCTTTTTTCTCTTCTTTTTTGAAATCCGGACTTTGATTTTTTAGGAAAGATACATTTTATTTCAGCATAAACACTAGGGCTGCAACTAACAATTATTTTACTAATCAGTTCATCGGTCGATTATTTTTTCAATTAATTGTTTTATTTTATTTATTTTTTTACTTACATGTGAGTTTTGCCATTATTTTTTTGAGTTATTAAAAGGCCTTTGTCACACAACATCAACGTTTGATCTTGTAACAAAGTTATGTTATATTCTTGTCAAAAACATACCTGGAGTAGTGTTTTGTTTTATTTTGCACATACATACATCACCGACACACCACAAAGAGATTTCTATCAGGTTTAGATGCCTACAGCAACTAACTCAACCACTGACAACATATTACAGCAAGAGTCCACGAAAGTATTTTAAAGGCCTGATGAAAGTGTAATATGTTATATTTAAGAAAATATTTTCATGAAAAAAGACACAAATGTGCAGTTTACTGCATTTGATTTTTTTCTTGTGTAAAAACACAGCTTAGATGTGGTTTGACCAAGACAAATTGTCATTAAACTTAATAAAACAGGGATAAAGTGGAGGTTTGAGAGTCACTAGGTGTTCACAGGAAACAGTTATTTCTATATTTATTCATGTTCACTGTTAGTTGGTTTAATCTTTTCTGTTTTGTTTTATCAGATTCTTTTTGTCTGTTTCTCTAAAACTGTATTGTGGCATTATTAGTTATTATTACTATTATTGTTGTTGTTTCTATTATTATTATTATTGATATATAAATAAAAATAAATAAAATATTACAATTTGTAATACATTTGACTCTTTTATGACAACAAACGCTGAGCCATGAATTATTACACAGAAAACAAATGTGCTGACAGCTGCAACAGCTTAATGCTAACTTCAACATTGAAAATGCCATAGACATGCTAACGTGTTAGCATTGGTCCCATTTTTAAGTTATAAAATACATCTATCAACTGTTTCAGAAGACCATAACAGGTCAGATTAACATAAAAAGGTAAATGTTACTCACAGACATATGCTCTTTGGGGTTTTAGTGGGGAAAAATTAATATTAAGCGAAATAAAACACTGAATCAACAAAGCATCGATCTGCAAATCACTGCTTCGATTGGTCCAAGGTTCAAAGCAAAGCCGCACTGCAGAAATGGTTGATTTATATGGAAGAAACAAAACATTTGTGGTAAAACAAAGTTATTTAACAACTAATTGATGACTAAATTAGTTGACAACTATTTTAATAATCGATTAAATCGATTAGTTGTTTCAGCTCTACTAAACACCTCCTCTTTCTGTCAGATCCCGTTTGGGATGTGTGTGTGTTGGGGGTGGGGGGTGGGGGTGAGTCAAGTGCCACCTGTGTGCGCCTGGACTAAACCATTGTACAACTGCAGGGGTGAGAAGGGCCCTCAGAGATCTTTCAATATTATTGATAGAGCAGAATTATGTTTCGCAACATTTATACATTTATTCTAATTATATTCTTTTACAACATGAATTGTATGGACATTAATAACATGCAACACAAAAATGTATTTAATGCCAGTTTTTTGTGGGCCCCCCCATGCTCTGGGCCCTGGGTACATAGTACCCTTTACCCCCCAGTCCGACACCCTGTCTCCAGGGCTATGTACGGACACTACAGGATTTTGGTGAACAAAAGGTGTTGTCACAAAACTCAAATTTTTGGGAAAACAAACAATCCAAATTCAATGATATTCAACATACTGTTAATACAACTGCAACTCCTCAATATAAATGAACAACAACCACTTTATTTGAACATATTTCATTATTTCAAGGCCAAATGAAAAATTGTAACACTGCAGGTTTATCTGAAAAAAACATAGTCTGAAATTAAATATTGTTCTATGTTCATATAGGTATGTCATCATGGTTCAGATTGGTTGCTGTGCCTTGCTGAACCTCAAGTAATGTTGTATCAATTGAATTGAATATTTTGCATGCACCAACATAACGGTAAAATCCCCCAAATTAGAAGCACATACGAGGTCTGTTAGAAAAGTATCCGACCTTTTCATTTTTTTTCAAAAACCTGATGGATTTGAATCACGTGTGCTTGCATGAGCCAACCTTGAACCTTCGTGCGCATGTGTGAATTTTTTCACGCCTGTCGATTGTGTCATTTGCTTGTAAGCAGCCTTTGTGTGAGGATGGGTGTAGTCTGTCATCGTTTTTTCTTTGCAAGGAAATGGCGGAACGACTGGAGCAGCGCGACTGCATCAAATTTTGCAAGAAACTGGGTGACAGCCAGGTGGAAACGATTCGGATTATTCAGACGGCTTTCGGTGACGATCCTATGAGCATCACACAGATTAAGGAGCGGTACAACCGGTTTAAAGACGGCCGCACAACGGTGGAGAGCGAGGCACGCTCCGGGCGGCCATCAACATGCAGAAATGACCAGAGCATTTCCAAAGTGAATGCTGTGGTGATGTGGGACCATCGTGTGACTATCTGAGAAATTGTGGAAGAGGTGGACATTAGCACTTTTTCGGCACATTCCACTGTGACAGAAGATTTTGCCATGAAGAGTTGCAGCGAAATTCATGCCAATGGGTTCGGCACGAAGCTGATGGCGCAGCAAACGCACCTTCGTGTTGAAGTCTCACAGGACATGTTGTGACATGCCCAGCTCTTCCACCATTCGGAAGATTCAGACGGCTTTCGGTGGCTTTTCAGTCGTGTGACTATCCGAGAAATTGTGAAAGAGAGGCCCAGAGAAGGTGGTGGCATTTCTGGATGTTGATGTATGGCTTTCGCTTTGCATGGTAGACTTTTAACTTGCACTTGTAGATGTAGTGATGAACTATGTTAACTGACAATGGTTTTCTGAAGTGTTCCTGAGCCCACGCGGTAAGATCCTTTACACAATGATGTCGGTTTTTAATGCAGTTCCGCCTGAGGGATCGAAGGTCTCGGGCATTCAGTGTTGGTTTTCAGTCTTGCCGTTTACGTGTAGAAAGTTCTCCAGATTATCTGAATCTTCTGATTATATTATGTAGATGATGGAATCCTTAAATTCCTTGCAATTGAACATTGAGAAACATTGTTCTTAAACTGTTGGACTATTTTTTCATTTTTTCATTCTATTTTTTGATCCTCACACCATCTTCGCTTCTAAATGGCTGAGCCTTTTGGGGATGCTCCTTTTATACCCAATCATGACACTCACAATTAGTGTCCTCAGTTCCCAAATACTTATTGAGTGTTGTTAGAAGGAAAGGTGATGTAACACAGTGGAAAACATACCACTGTCCCAACTTTTTTGAAACGTATTGCAGGCATCCATTTCAAAATGAGCAAATATTTGCAACAAAACAATAAAGTTTATCAGTTTGAACATTAAATGTCTTTTCTTTGTGGTGTATTCAATTAAATATAGGTTGAAGAGGATTTGCAAATCATTGTACAGTGGTCCCTCGTTTATCGCGGGAGTTACGTTCTAAAAATAGCCCGCAATAGGCGAAATCCACGAAGTAGTCAGCGTTATTTTTTACAATTATTATAGATGTTTTAAGGCTGTAAAACCCCTCACTACACACTTTATACACTTTTCTCAATCAGGCATGAACATTTTCTCACTTTTCTCTCGTGTGTAAACACTCTCAAAGTTCAAACCTTAGTAGAAAAATAAGACCAACCTGTTTTCAGGCCCAAACATTTGTTTGAGAAATAAAAATAGAACGTTTTCCTATAAATAATTATGACTGAGTCATACCTTGCTGCAGGTGTCTTTTTCCAGGTGAAGAACACAGTTATGGGTAGTTGTTGGCACTCTTTTTTCTTCTGGGCGAGAAGATTCTTATAAACAGACACGCAGAACACAATGCGCGTACTCTCCCTTCAGCCAGCTTGATGAGGATGCAGAACACAATGCACTGTAAAAAAAAAAGAAAAAAAAAAGCATGCAAAATTGGACTAAAAAAATCCACAAAACTGCAAGGCTGTGAAAGGTGAACCGCGTTATAGCGAGGGACCACTGTATTCTGTTTTTATTTACATTTTACACAACCCTAATTCCAATTTCATTGGAATTGGGGTTGTAAGCCTTCTGTGAACCTTGACTGTTGAAGGCTTCCAGTGTTATGAGTGCATTCACTCACCATCTGTATCTTCATTTCCCTTAGTTCCTGGTTTCAGAGTTGTGTGTTGGTCTGGTCCTGGTCCCTGAACCTCTACTTTCAGTTCTCCTTCAAGACTGGCTCGGGATACTGCAGGCCCCTATTTTCACTGCCAGGAAGTGGGTCACTCTCCATTCTGCAGTCACCCCCAGTGCAGCATCTTTATTTTGTCCTTACAATAAATATCTTTCTTTTGTAAATCACTCCATGTCTTGCTCCCTAGCATTTGGGTCCATTGCCTGAATCGGTCCGGGTATGTCCGGACTTCTAACCATAACAATGTGATTTCGTTTTTTTTTTTTTTTAATAGTTACAAGAATTTCAAAAAAAGCTTTTTTATCTTATCATTATGGGGTGTTGTGAGTAGAATTTACTCAGTTTTGGAATAAGACTGTAACAAAACAAAATGTGGAAAAAGTGAAGCGCTGTGAATACATTCTGGATGCACGATGCCTATGCGTCACTGTCTGCCACAAAAAAGGATTTTGCTCTTAGGATGCAGAATTTTGGAATATTCGCTGCAGTACACAATTTATTTCAGCCATTTTCTATTCAGCATGGAGGTATACGTCTCATGGCATGGTTTGATGACACCACTGCATACCTTCTACACCATCTGCTTTCTCAATGAACATGGCATTTTATAGACATTTTGTGGTCATATACGTATTTTCAACTGCAGTATTTCACATAGATTTGGCTGTTAATGATCATTGATAAAATGATGTCTGGAAATCACCTGGGTGTTTTTTTCTTTTATTTAGTCAGCACAGATACATTTTCTTCCCATTGCCTGTTTTCAAGTGCATGAGCAGAGGCTGCCAGTAAAATGTGCAAAGCTCCTGCTGATACCTATTTTTTCTGAATGCACATCAAAATAAATCCATTTTAATGTGAAAGAAGCAGTAGTGCCCTACTGTGAAATGCTGACTACATCACTGTTGTGCTTTGCTAATGTGAGCAAAAACTCAATAAAGCTGTCTGAAAAACAGTTTGAAACACTGTCGTGTTTTGTTGGGAAATAATTTTGAATGAGCAAAATACGATATTCACTAACGAGCAGCAATTAAAAACATTGTACCAAGTCTGACATTATTGTACACTGATTTTAATGCATTAACCTCAGCAAATACTGTAGAGAACAAGTCAGTAATAAAGATGACAAACTTACTCTCCCTCCTGTGTTCACAGGACAATTAGTGAAATCCTGCAAAATATAGATCAAAGATATTCTGCTGAAATTCAAATTGGAAAACAAGTTGTCACCTTGGTTCAAGTTGCAGAGGGGCACGAATGTCTATTTTCTCCTTCCTTGTTGGCTACTTTATTGAACCTCTGGCAGCAGCCATACTTTAGATTAAAAATATGAAAGAAGCAATGACACTGTTGTTATCACAAAATAAGCATTATGCTCATGACAGCTTATTGTCTTCTCTACATTATTAAGTGAACTGAATCATTCATTCATTTCCTGCCACTTATGCACATCCAGGTCATGATGGCTGGAGACCAAGAGGGTCATCCCAAGCTTCTCAATCCTTGGTCAAGCCCTTTAATACTTTCTGGGGTATTCCAAAGTGTTCCCCAGCTAGCTGGGAGCTATAATCCCTCTAGCATGTCCTGTGTGTTCCCTGGGGCCTCCTCCCAGTTAGACATGCCAGCAATACTTCCAAAGGGAGGTGACAAGGTGACATCCTCACAAAATAACCCAAACCACCTCAGCTGGCTCCTTTCAATGCAAAGAAGGAATGGCTCGAGCTTCTCACCGTGTCCTGGAGTGTAAGCCTAGGTACCCAACAGAGGAATGTCATTTCTACTGTTTGTATCCATGACCTTGTTATTTCATTACCAGTGGTGGGCACAGTTCCCCTAATCTGCTAATTATCAAAGCTAATATTTTCATTATTGCATTAGATTTTCAGATAACTTTGAAAACGATCATCGGACCAATTATCTTCCGATAAGTTTTGGTCAGTGGTCGGCACAGTTCTGATAATCCGATAACAGATAATTATCAAAGATATTGTTTATATTATCGGATTATATTTTTAGATAACTTTAAAAACCATTATCGGACTAATTATCTTCCGATAAAATTTTGTCTGATAACTTTTAGACCGATAATGTAGTAAACAAAGCTGAACAGTGGCAAACATTTTTGTAATTTATAATCAGTTGAGCACCTATCTGTTAAAAGTTTCATAACAGATGTATAGGTTTATCCTCTGCAAACAGAAAAGAGCTGCTTCCAGAAGAAACTGCGCTGTCCTCTGCATGCAAAAGAGAACTGGTCACCAAAAAAAAAAAAACAACAAAAAAACCCCCATTTCCTTTAATACCATATTGATGTGCTGGCAATATCACCAAAGTCATCCAGAGGCATACATTTTTAAATTATGGTTCAAATTTTAACCAAACTAATTTTGGACAAATTGTTTAAAATTACTGTCATGTTTGAAGTTTTAGAAATTGAAAATATCAGATATATGTTTTAGTTTTAAAGTAATGTGCTAATTTTTAAGGTTTTAGTGAGCACATGCTGTGCCCAGCAATGCATTATGGGTAGGATAGGGTAATCTCAGTACGTTCACAACATGACAAATGCATTTGAGACACTCTGTTCAGGCTCCACAGGCAACAGCATGGAACTCTAGTGCCTAAAACTCTTGTGAATATATTCTCTGGGTTTATAGACATTGTTATTGTATTTGCATTTGTTAAATTCCACACATCTTAAATGTAGCAGACACGGATTATCTTGAATTTTGTTTTGGCATATTTTCAAGGCCTCTACTGCCATCTACTGGCCAGTAGTGTTCATGGCAGTTCATGGCAGTAAGTATTCGTCCTGAAGCTGGGCAGACACTGTATGATATTTTTAATCACTGTATTCGGTTTCAGTTCAAACTGTACAACAGAACTGCATGGTGTAAAAGTTCAGAGTGCACAATTTATGTTCTCACACACATTGTACCTTCAAAAACCACAAGTCAAACTCATGTTTCCAAAAGCAAAATGTAAGCTTTTTTTTTTCAAACTTAATTTACAAAAACTCTTGTTGGGAGACATAAAAGTTTAAAAACAAAACAACAACAACAAAAACATTACAAGACAGGTCTGCAGTGTTTGCACAGGCACAGTGCGAGCGGTTGGATGCTTGTAGCTCTTCAGCAGCAGGATACCCTCACAACAGCCGACCAGAATAATATCAAACAGGTTTGATTTTCATTCGACCATACGATCAGCGATCAGGAGGTGGTCGTGAGATGTTAAACGCTGCTTGTTACTCCATGTACACTACACGATGCAGGACGTGCGATTAACCTGAAACTCGGTCCAAACAAATTCTCGCACGAATGAAAAATCATCTGAAAAAGGGACAAAACTCGCACAGTGTAAAGCCATCATTTATGTGTCGACAATATTGAGTGCACGTTTTACACTATAATAAAACGTGCGTGCATCATAAAACATGCATGCATGACACTTCCAGGGCTCCGTAAAAATGCCTGTTTTTACAAATAAAAAAATGGAATATTTTACAAAAGCACATTTATCTGTAAACACCAACACATGACACATGTCACATTAACGTGTTGGTTTACATAATGAATGAACCAATCACTGTTTAGCAGAAGCACTTTTACCCCGGACTCGCTGCCTCCGCCGAGCAAGCAGTATTCTGCAGGATGGAACACACCCCTCACCTTTTTTCTTTGCTTCCATCCGGCAGGCGTTATCGGGCCTTTAAAGCCCACACCACAAGGCTGAAAAAACAGCTTCTTTCCTCGAGCTGTTACAGAACTGAACAGACACACCCAAGCTTCAGTTGGAACAATTGCATTATTCTAATTAAAATAAGTATGGACATGTGCAATAATTGTTTTTAATTATTTTTAATTTTAGGTATATTTATTACTGTTTTTATGCTATTTAAGGGGTTTATTAAGTTGGGTAGTTTTACTGTTAATTGATGTTTTAGAGGGATACGTGCAATATGGGACATGTGCAGCATGGGATAAGTGTAATATGGGATAATGACAATGTGGGATTAGTGCAGTATGAGTTATGTTTGTCTCAGAGTTTGCCCCCCCCCAATCTCCTGATGTTTTTTATCAATATTTATTGAAGTATGTGTATGGGTGAGTGTGTTTGAGGGTGGTCATTGTTTTTGAGGATGCACAAGTAAATTTCGTTGTGTTGATCGGTGAGCAATGACAATAAAGGTGATTCTGATTCTGATCCTTTGCGATCTGTCTGTGTTTGTTACAAAACCTAAGAATTAGTGCATTATTCAACACTAAAAGATATATGTTATATTTTAACTTTGTACAAATGACCGAATTGACATTAATGGAGTTATTCTATCAGTATTCACACCAAACCATAAGTCAGCATGACTTTATTTTCCAAGACCTCCGCCTGACCAGAGCATTGTGATTAGTAGAGAACTGGCTTTGTATCTGCTCTCAGGGTGTTGCTGTGTTGGAAGCTGTATACAATCGTTTTATCTTTATCAAAGATAACTTTTCAGTTAACTTTGATAACAGACAATCAGATAATTTTTTGGTTATCTGTGCCCACCACTGGTTTTGGTCTGATAATTTTTAAACCGCTAACATATTTTTGCAGGTACGGTAAACAAACCTTAACAGTTACAAACATTTATTAAGTCTAAAATCAGTTGAGTATCTACCTGTTAAATGTTTTGTAGCAGATGTGCAGCTTTATCCTCTACAAATAAAGGAGAGCTGGTCCCAGAAAAAAAAACACTCTTTTTTTGTTCTGCAGACAAAAGAGAAATGATCATTAAAAAAAAAAACCTCATTTCTTTTAACCCCATACTGATATGCTGGCAATATCACCCAAGTCATCCAGAGGCATACAGTTTTAACTTATGGTTGAACTATTAACCAAACTAATTTCAGACAGTTATTTAAATTGTCACATCTGAAGTTTTATAAAGTGAAAATATCAAATATATGTTTTAAAGTAATGCACTAATTTTGAAGGTTTTAGTGTGGCCATGCTGTGTCCAGGTGCATTATGGGTAATCTCAGTACATTCACAACAGAAGAAATGCATTTGAGATGCTCTGATCAGGCTTCACACAGACAACAGAATTAAACTCTTTGTATATTGTGCCTAAAACGCTCGTGAATATATTCTCTGAGTTTATAGATGTTGTTATTGTGTTTGTTTTATGTAAAAATGCCAGAAGAAGCCCAGGTTGCTTCTCCATTATTTTCATTTGGAATCATTGCAATTGATTCCTGTTTGCTCTTTAACGTCTTGCTTAGGTCATACACTGTCTGTTGCTTTTGTTCCAGAGTAATATATATAAAATGTCTGAAATTCAGTTTGTGTTTATTAAATTCCACGCATTTTAAATGTAGCAGACACAGATTATCTGGAATTTTGTTTTGGCAAGTTTTCACAGTCTCTACTGCCATTCTGCTGGCCAGTAGTGTGCATGGCAGTCATATTTTTGGAAGTCATATTTTCATCACCTCGGACAATAAATGCAAAGCCAAGGCTGTAATGAAGCTCAGCAATGACCCCAGTGCAGTGAACCATAATGTTGGTTAGTGTCCTAAAATATCCTCAGAGAGGTACAAAAACATTATCCAGAGCCAGGCAATCTTCATGTACCAAAGTTCAGTTAATTTCTTTCTAAGCGCTAGGTAATGGACTTGTCTAAAATACAGAAAAACCGAGAATAGTAACCAAGATATTTCAGACCAACGTGTCCATACAGCAGGTGTAAACAGGAGTCCAGAATGGCAGCAAGGTTCGATAGTGCAGAGTCCAACAATTATGACTGCAACGCTATCACAAGGCAGGAGGCAAAGAGGTCCAGAATGATACCAAGGTCAAATCAAATCAAATCAAGTTTATTTATATAGCACCAAATCACAACAAACAGTTGCCCCAAGGCACTTTATATTGTAAGGCAAAAGCCATACAATAATGACAGAAAAACCCCAACAGTCAAAACGACCCCCTGTGAGCAAGCACTTGGCGACAGTGGGAAGGAAAAACTCCCTTTTAACAGGAAGAAACCTCCAGCAGAACCAGGCTCATGGAGGGGCAGTCTTCTGCTGGGACTGGTTGGGGCTGAGGAGAGAGAATCAGGAAAAAGACATGCTGTGGAAGACAGCAGAGATCAATCACTAATGATTAAATGCAGAGTGGTGCATACAGAGCAAAAAGAGAAAGAAACACTCAGTGCATCATGGGAACCCCCCAGCAGTCTAACTCTATAGCAGCATAACTAAGGGATGGTTCAGGGTCACCTGATCCAGCCCTAACTATAAGCTTTAGCAAAAAGGAAAGTTTTAAGCCTAATCTTAAAAGTAGAGAGGGTGTCGGTCTCCCTGATCCGAACTGGGAGCTGGTTCTACAGGAGAGGAGCCTGAAAACTGAAGGCTCCGCCTCCCATTCTACTCTTAAAAACCCTAGGAACTATAAGTAAGCCTGCAGTCTGAGAGTGAAGCGCTCTATTGGGGTGATATGACACTGTGAGGTTCCTAAGATAAGATGGGACCTGATTATTCAAAACCTTATAAGTAAGAAGAAGAATTTTAAATTCTATGTTAGAATTAACAGGAAGCCAATGAAGAGAGGCCAATATGGGTGAGATATATGGGTGAGATAGGCTTTTCAGGGAACATTTAGGACAACCTGATAATAATGAATTACAATAGTCCAGCCTACAGGAAATAAATGCATGAATTAGTTTTTCAGCATCATTCTGAGACAAGACCTTTCTATTTTAGAGATATTGCGCAAATGCAAAAAAGCAGTCCTACATATTTGCTTAATACGCGCATTGAAGGACATATCCTGATCAAAAATGACTCCAAGATTTCTCACAGTATTACTAGAGGTCAGGGTAATGCCATCCAGGGTAAGGATCTGGTTAGACACCATGTTTCTAAGATTTGTGGGGCCAAGTACAATAACTTCAGTTTTATCTGAATTTAAAAGCAGGAAATTAGAGGTCATCCATGTCTTTATGTCTGTAAGACATTCCTGCAATTTAACTAATTGGTGTGTGTCCTCTGGCTTCATGGATATATAAAGCTGGGTATCATTTGTGTAACAATGAAAATTTAAGCAATGCTTTCTAATAATACTGCCTAAGGGAAGCATGTATAAAGTGAATAAAATTGGTCCTAGCACAGAACCTTGTGGAACTCCATAATTAACCTTAGTCTGTGAAGAAGATTCCCCATTTACATGAACAAATTGTAATCTATTAGATAAATATGATTCAAACCACTGCAGCGCAGTGCCTTTAATACCTATGGCATGCTTTAATCTCTGTAATAAAATTTTATGGTCAACAGTATCAAAAGCAGCACTGAGGTCTAACAGGACAAGCACACAGATGAGTCCACTGTCTGAGGCCATAAGAAGATCATTTGTAACCTTCACTAATGCTGTTTCTGTACTATGATGAATTCTAAAACCTGACTGAAACACTTCAAATAGACCATTCCTCTGCAGATGATAGTTAGCTGTTTTACAACTACCCTTTCAAGAATTTTTGAGAGAAAAGGAAGGTTGGAGATTGGCCTATAATTGGCTAAGATAGCTGGGTCAAGTGATGGCTTTTTAAGTAATGGTTTAATTACTGCCACCTTAAAAGCCTGTGGTACATAGCCAACTAATAAAGATAGACTGATCATATTTAAGATCGAAGCATTAATTAATGGTAGGGCTTCCTTGAGCAGCCTGGTAGGAATGGGGTCTAATAGACATGTTGATGGTTTGGAGGAAGTAACTAATGAAAATAACTCAGACAGAACAATTGGAGAGAAAGAGTCTAACCAAATACCAGCATTACTGAAAGCAGCCAAAGATAACGATATGTTTTTGGGATGGTTATGAGTAATTTTTTCTCTAATAGTTAAAATTTTATTAGCAAAGAAAGTCATGAAGTCATTACTAGTTAAAGTTAAAGGAATACTCGGCTCAATAGAGCTCTGACTCTTTGTCAGCCTGGCTACAGTGCTGAAAAGAAACCTGGGGTTGTTCTTATTTTCTTCAATTAGTGATGTCCTAGCTTTACGGAGGGCGTTTTTATAGAGCAACAGACTCTTTTTCCAGACTAAGTGAAGATCTTCTAAATTAGTGAGACGCCATTTCCTCTCCAACTTACAGGTTATCTGCTTTAAGCTGCGAGTTTGTGAGTTATAGTCAGGCACTTCTGATTTAAAGCTCTCTTTTTCAGAGGAGCTACAGCATCCAAAGTTGTGCTCAATGAGGATGTAAAACTATTGACGAGATAATCTATCTCACTCACAGAGTTTAGGTAGCTACTCTGCACTGTGTTGGTATATGGCACTGGAGAACATAACAAAGGAGGAATCATATCCTTAAACCTAGTTACAGCGCATTCCGAAAGACTTCTACTGTAATGAAACTTATTCCCCACTGCTGGGTAGTCCATTAAAGTAAATGTAAATGTTATTAAGAAATGATCAGACAGAAGGGGGTTTTCAGGGAATACTGTTAGGTCTTCAATTTCCATACCATAAGTCAGAACAAGATCTAAAGTATGGTTAAAGTGGTGGGTGGACTCATTTACATTTTGAGCGAAGCCAATTGAGTCTAATAATAGATTAAATGCAGTGTTGAGGCTGTCATTCTCAGCATCTATGTGGATGTTAAAATCGCCCACTATAATTATCTTATCTGAGCTAAGCACTAAGTCAGACAAAAGGTCTGAAAATTCACAGAGAAACTCACAGTAACGACCAGGAGGACGATAGATAACAACAAATAAAACTGGTTTTTGGGACTTCCAATTTGGATGGTCAAGACTAAGAGTCAAGCTTTCAAATGAATTAAAGCTCTGTCTGGGTTTTTGATTAATTAATAAGCTTTAGTTGAAGATTGCTGCTAATCCTCCCCCTCGGCCTGTGCTACGAGCATTCTGACAGTTAGTGTGACTCGGGGGTGTTGACTCATTTAAACTAACATATTCATCCTGCTGTAACCAGGTTTCTGTAAGGCAGAATAAATCAATATGTTGATCAATTATTATATCATTTACTAACAGGGACTTAGAAGAGAGAGACCTAATGTTTAATAGACCACATTTAACGCTTTTAGTCTGTGGTGCAGTTGAAGGTGCTATATTATTTTTTCTTTTTGAATTTTTATGCTTAAATAGATTTTTACTGGTTGTTGGTGGTCTGGGAGCAGGCACCGTCTCTACGGGGATGGGGTATTGGGGGGATGGTAGGGGGAGAGAAGCTGCAGAGAGGTGTGTAAGACTACAACTCTGCTTCCTGGTCCCAAAACTGGATAGTCACGGTTTGGAGGATTTAATAAAATTGGCCAGATTTCTAGAAATGAGAGCTGCTCCATCCAAAGTGGGATGGATGCCGTCTCTCCTAACAAGACCAGGTTTTCCCCAGAAGCTTTGCCAATTATCTATGAAGCCCACCTCATTTCTTGGACACCACTCAGACAGCCAGCAATTCAAGGAGAACATGCGGCTAAACATGTCACTCCCGGACCGATTGAGGAGGGGCCCAGAGAAAACTACAGAGTCCGTCATTGTTTTTGCAAAGTTACACACCGATTCAATGTTAATTTTAGTGACCACCGATTGGCGTAACCGGGTGTCATTACTGCCGACGTGAATTACAATCTTACCAAATTTACGCTTAGCCTTAGCCAGCAGTTTCAAATTTCCTTCAGTGTCGCCTGCTCTGGCCCCTGGAAGACAATTGACTATGGTTGCTGGTGTCGCTAACTTCACATTTCTCAAAACAGAGTCGCCAATAACCAGAGTTTGTTCCTCGGCGGGTGTGTCGCCGAATGGGGAAAAACCGTTAGAGATGTGAATGGGTTGGTGGTGTACAGGGGGCTTCTGTTTAGGACTACACTTCCTCCTCACAGTCACCCAGCCGGCCTGCTTTCCCGGCTGCTCGGGATCTGCTGGGGGACATCTAATGGCGGCTAAGCTACCTTGGTCCGCACCAACTACAGGGGCCTGGTTAGCTGTAGGATTTTCCAAGGTGCGGAGCCGAATCTCCAATTCGCCCAGCCTGGCCTCCAAAGCTACGAATAAGCTACACTTATTACAAGTACCATTACTGCTAAAGGAGGCCGAGGAATAACTAAACATTTCACACCCAGAGCAGAGAAGTGCGGGAGAGACAGGAGAAGCCGCCACGCTAAACCGGCTAAGAGCTAGTAGATGCGCTAAACTAGCGGATTCCTAAAAACACACAAAGTGAATAATGTGTAAATAATTTAGAGGTGATTCAGCAGAGGGAAGTGCTTTAGTTAAGGCACGTGAAGATTACACTGTGAAACAAATCGTTATCTAGTTATCTAGATCAATCTAACTACGCAGATTAAACAGCTAACAGATACAGCAAAACACCGCTGTGCTCCGGAACAGGAAGTGATACAATACCGCAGTGAGAGTCAACCACCAGGTCAGCAACACAGAGTCAGTAAACAGGCTTGGAATGAAAGAAAGCACATCCAATCTGGTGACAAGGAACATTTTCATGGAATTTATAAAGGATGTAAACCAGTTCAACTCAAAAGTGCATGGACAATAACCTGGAAGCCAAAACAAAGATGCGGAGAGTGTCAATGTAAGAGCTCTACAGGTAAACATCACTAAATACAACACAGTCTCACAGCCAACTCATCGCATTTTGATGCAAAAGGTTCAATTTGGCTGAACATCAATGTGTGATGAGTTGGGTAGCACCTTTGTGCCACCAGAACTAAAAAATGCTGTTGTGGTTTGAAGTTTACATGCACTCCTCGTGGACATGAATGCCATGGTAATTTTGGGCTTTTAATGATGTCTTTGAATTGTTCTTTTGCCTAGGTGAAATGATTATACAGCATACATCATTAACAACTTAAAAACAAACAAAAAACTAAACAAGAACTAGTTGCCTAAATTTGAATTTATTTTGTATCTTCTCTAATCCACACAGGGCCAAAATTATACATACAGGCTCAAATGTGTACATACACCCCACCAAGGACCCCTTCACACATAACATGATTGAAGCCGACTCGCACATGAGGGAGGAATTGCATGCTATTTGTGAAAAATCAGAGCCACCTCTAACGCCTCATACACCTGTCGCCACAACCCTTCATGCACACCAGCGGCTGAAAGACAGTGAGACAGCCCTGTGAGAGCCCGTTTGACCCCTCTCTTGCCAGGTGTCGGTCAAATTTCAGGTGCTACACAGAAACATCCAATACCATTCGCGGAGCACTCAGAAAATGTGAGGCCATTCACATAGTCAACACGAAAATAATGAGCAAGCGACTACTTTCGAGCTGGCTGTGAAATTTTTCTCAGGGCCCCCATGTTTTCCATTACGCAGAATCGATTTGTACAGTTATGTTGGTGATTCCAGGTCAAGGTCATTGATAAAGGTCAAGGTCATTCTCAAATTTTACTATTTTTCACATATTTTTTTGTGCTTAACAGGACATTTTAGCACCTGAAATGATACAATTTAGTTTGTGACTGCATCAACTGATAGACCATATTGTTAGCATAAAGTTAATTGCTAACATGCACAGTTTTAAATATCTTCGCATTCTGTGAGGTTATCAAATCGAGATTTCTAAATGCAGAAGTTGAAAAATGTGTTGTTTTTTTTTATACCAATATACATTTACCATAAGATGTGTCACATGTGTAATCAGAATATTGCAGTGTTAGCCGACGCCAAGACCTTGTATCTGGGGCTTTGTCTGAATTTGTGCTTTGTGCTGAGTATTCCTAGTTTTGAAATGTCAGGGCCATTGAATTTACAGTGAGAATTCTTGAGATGTATAGCTTGGTAAATATTGAATAAATCATTATTGACTCATTATTGAATCATTATCACTGTTGACTTAGTTCAAGAGGTTGACAAAATGTTGGACTGAAAGGTCACGTTGTTCTTGTCTTGTTCATATGACCATATTTGTGTGTTGCTTAGACAACCATATCTTTGTACAGAGCACTGCCAGCTACGTATCAAAAACAGAAATACAATTTCTAATTAATTTGCAGTCTTTGGTTTCAAAGATATATGTCATTACCTTGGTAAGCTGACACAAAATGTATACTAGCTTTATCAGTTTTAAGAGAAAAATTATCCTTGCACAATAGTAGTTACAATATAATAGGAGACTGTGAATGTGTACTTTTACATTTTTGAGTTTGTAAACTTGTAAACTTTGCATATTATGGTATGAGTGGAAAAATATCTCTTTGTAATAAATGTATATTGGTATAAACAAATTTAACACACGTTTTTCATCAACTTCTGCATTTAGAAAGCGCAATGTTAGAAATAACTTTATGGCAACAATATGTTCTATCAACTGATGTAGTCATAAACTAAATTTGATCATTTCAGGTGCTAAACTGTCCTGTTAAGCACAAAAGACACATGTGAAACATAAAATTTGAGAATGACCTTGACAGGTATGAATGACCTTGACCTATAATCACCAAAATAACAATATAACTCGATTCTGCATAATGGAAAACATAGGAAAGCAAATCTTATTTGCTGAAATAACCAGAAAATTGACTGAATTATGAGAAATTTCCTGCTCACCCAGATTTGGCCTTGAATGTGCTTATCTATAGGATTCAAAACTGTCAATTACAGAAATATAAGGAAATATGCCACAGAAGTGGTTTTTGAAGGTCACTGACACCCTACATGAAGAATCACACTCAATTTTTCGATCTACTTGTTGAGAATTGAAAACGGATATGTCAAAGTTGGCCATTTTTACTATATTTTTAATGTAACACAATCTGAGGCCATTTTGACATCAAATTTTGAACTGACCAAAGTAAAATTTTGCCTGATGGACAAACGAACTTTGCCATTCCTAATCAATCTACTTGAAGGGTATACAGTAGTGTTCAGAATAATAGTAGTGCTATGTGACTAAAAAGATTAATCCAGGTTTTGAGTATATTTCTTATTGTTACATGGGAAACAAGGTACCAGTAGATTCAGTACATTCTCACAAATCCAACAAGACCAAGCATTCATGATATGTACATTCGTAAGGCTATGAAATTGGGCTATTAGTAAAAAAAAGTAGAAAAGGGGGTGTTCACAATAATAGTAGCATCTGCTGTTGATGCTACAAACTCAAAACTGTTATGTTCAAACTGCTTTTTTTTAGCAATCCTGTGACTCACTAAACTAGTATTTAGTTGTATAACCACAGTTTTTCATGATTTCTTCACATCTGTGAGGCATTAATTTTGTTGGTTTGGAACCAAGATTTTGCTTGTTTACTAGTGTGCTTGGGGTCATTGTCTTGTTGAAACACCCATTTCAAGGGCATGTCCTCTTCAGCATAAGGCAACATGACCTCTTCAAGTATTTTGACATATCCAAACTGATCCATGATACCTGGTATGCGATATATAGGCCCAACACCATAGTAGGAGAAACATGCCCATATCATAATGCTTGCACCACCATGCTTCACTGTCTTCACTGTGAACTGTGGCTTGAATTCAGAGTTTGGGGGTCGTCTCACAAACTGTCTGCGGCCCTTGGACCCAAAAAGAACAATTTTACTCTCATCAGTCCACAAAATATTCCTCTATTTCTCTTTAGGCCAGTTGATGTGTTCTTTGGCAAATTGTAACCTCTTCTGCACGTCTTTTATTTAACAGAGGATTCTTGCAAATAAATTAGCTTCACACAGGTGTCTTCTAACTGTCACGGCACTTACAGGTAACTCCAGACGGTCTTTGATCGTCCTGGAGCTGATCAATGGGTGAGCTTTGGCATTCTGGTTATTCTTCTATCCATTTTGATGGTTGTTTTCCATTTTCTTCCATGCGTCTGTGTTTTTTTGTCCATTTTAAAGCATTGGAGATCATTGTAGATGAACAGCCTATAATTTTTTTGCACCTGCGTATAAGTTTTCCCCTCTCCAATCAACTTTTTAATCAAACTATGCTATTCTTCTTAACAATGTCTTGAACGTCCCATTTTCCTCAGGCTTTCAAAGAGAAAAGCATGTTCAACAGGTGCTGGCTTCATCCTTAAATAGGGGACACCTGATTCACACCTGTTTGTTCTACAAAACTGATGAACTCACTGACTGAATGCCACACTACTATTATTGTGAACACCCCCTTTTCTACTTTTTTTTTTTTTTTTTTTACTAATAGCCCAATTTCATAGCCTTAAGAGTGTGCATATCATGAATGCTTGGTCTTGTTGGATTTGTGAGAATCTACTGAATCTACTGGTACCTTGTTTCCCATGTAACAATAAGAAAGATACTCAAAACCTGGATTAATCTTTTAGTCACATAGCACTACTATTATTCTGAACACTACTGTATGGTCAAAATTTCATCAAAATCAGAGTTGGTCATCCAGCCACCCACGCATGATTTTCTCTGAGATCACAGCACACAGAAACAGAGAGTGACACTGTTCTGTGAGCTGGATGAAAAAGTGGGTGTGCCTGCACACAGCAGCAGCTATTGAGATCTCTGGAACCCACGATTTGCAGCTGGAGAACATGTACCAACACGCGGTGCACGAAGGAGAGACACCGCGTCATGTGAACCAGATGTGGGTGATGTGACATTCAGATCACCAGAGTGTTCACATGATCAGACAACCCTTTTCACATGGAGAAGCCTCTCAGTGTGCGCTCTGACACCGTCGCTCCAGCCCATCACAAAAGCGATATACGTTTTTATGTATTTTCATGTGAAGACAGCACATACAGTCATGCGCTTCATGGAAAGCAGTTGTAAGGTCATGTCCTTCAAAGCACAGTACGTGTTCTCCAGCTGTGAGATCTCAACAGCAGCTGCTGTGTGCAGACACGCCCACTTTTTCATCCAGCTCACAGAACAAAGTGTCATTCTCTGTTTCTGTGTGCTGTGATTAATTATTTTTAGCTATGTGTCATGTAATTGTGTATGTAGTTATTGTAGTAATTATTTCTATACCCGGATGGACATAATACAACATATTAAGAGCGCACTGCTTCATTCGTGTCATTACATGACTGTACGTCTGTGACCATGGGTCATATACAGAGGCACAGAGGGATCATTCATGTATCATTCATATTAGAAACTGCTGTGTTTTATATGGTGTGTGGTTTTCATTTTGTTTCTTCACAGCAGCGGCACGATATGGTGCAACACTTTCCACCTGCTCGTTCGCGCACGTGCACGAGCACCACCGCAGCGGGATCCTTCATGCCTGCCCGACTATGTCCCTCCCGATGTCAGCTCAATGTTTTTGTGGTTCGCTCATTTGCGCTGTTTCGCTGTGATTCGCGCTGCTTCATACCTATTCGTGCTGTGTGTAAAGGGGCCCTAATATTTGATTTAATAACCCTTAGCAAGCTTTATCTTGACCAGATGCTTTTGGCAGCCATCAACCAGCTTCTGGCATAATTCTGGCTCTTCTTGGTAGAGCTCATTTAAAATGAATGATTTCCTGGCACAGACCTGGCTGGAGACAAAATGTGAACCACAACAAATGCAGTATTATGACAAAGTTATTTTTATTTAGTTTATACTGTTCTCCAAATGTGTTTTCATGTTATGCACTTTTTTTGGTTATTGATTAATGAATTGAACATAAAATGGCCTTTTCAGTGGCTCCCATTTTTGAGCTATAGAAAATCGGCTCTCAGGTGTTGATGGAGGAAGTGTATGAAATAGCCTGAAAGCAGCGCGCTCAGTCAGCTCTCGGTGGATTAATAGCTCGAGGAGGAAAATAAGCACAGCTTCTGTGACGAATTCCAAATAAGGATGTGCAGATGTTCACTGCAGGGTGGGGGAAGTCTGAAGGTGTCCTCCATCTTTCTAGACTCGGCCAAAAGCCAGTCGGTGGGAGTAATGAGCCACATTAACAGACACTGGAGATAAAACAGACGGCAGAGATTCCTATCTGTCTGAGGCGGACCAGGAGGAGTGTTGAACAGCTGATATGAGATGTGAGATAAAGCTCCAGGCTGTCTTATTGGGAGGTGACGTATATGTGTGTGAAAGAGAAAGCTGGATGAATAGATCTCACGGGTGGTGGCTGGCATTGTTAACAGATTATCATTAATAGATTCTGGACACCATCAAGGACCAGCTCTGTTTTTGTAACCTGACTTAGTTCAGATTCTTATGGAGTTGTGGTGAGCAGTGGGGAAATTTAGTTGCCTCAGACATACACAGAAATTGACATTCTCGACACTGAAGGGCTGGTCTGCTCAAAGGAAAACAAAAAGTTTCCATCTTCATGGATGAAGATGGCCTCTACTGGTGGTTGGCTCTCACTGCGGTACTGTATCACTTCCTGTTCCGGAGCACAGCGGTGTTTTTCTGTATCTGTTAGCTGTTTAATCTGCGCAGTTAGATTGGTCTAGTTATCTAGATTACGATTTGTTTCCCAGTGTAATCTTTACGTGCCTTAACTAAAGCACTCCTTCTGCTGAATCACCTCTAAATTATTTACACATTATTCACTTTGCGTGTTTTTAGGAATCCGCTAGCTTAGCGTAGCTACTAGCTCTTAGCCGATTTAGCATGGCGGCTTCTCCTGTCTCTCCTGCACTTTTCTGCTCTGGGTGTGAAATGTTTAGTTATTCCTCGGCCTCCTTTAGCAGTAATGGTACTTGTAATAAGTGCAGCTTATTCGTAGCTTTGGAGGCCAGGCTGGGCGAATTGGAGACTCGGCTCCGCACCGTGGAAAATTCTACAGCTAGCCAGGCCCCTGTAGTCGGTGCGGACCAAGGTAGCTTAGCCGCCGTTAGTTCCCCCCTGGCAGATCCCGAGCAGCCGGGAAAGCAGGCTGACTGGGTGACTGTGAGGAGGAAGCGTAGCCCTAAACAGAAGCCCCGTGTACACCGTCAACCCGTTCACATCTCTAACCGTTTTTCCCCACTCGACGACACACCCGCCGAGGATCAAACTCTGGTTATTGGCGACTCTGTTTTGAGAAATGTGAAGTTAGAGACACCAGCAACCATAGTCAGTTGTCTTCCGGGGGCCAGAGCAGGCGACATTGAAGGAAATTTGAAACTGCTGGCTAAGGCTAAGCGTAAATTTGGTAAGATTGTAATTCACGTCGGCAGTAATGACACCCGGTTACGCCAATCGGAGGTCACTAAAATTAACATTAAATCGGTGTGTAACTTTGCAAAAACAATGTCGGACTCTGTAGTTTTCTCTGGGCCCCTCCCCAATCGGACCGGGAGTGACATGTTTAGCCGCATGTTCTCCTTGAATTGCTGGCTGTCTGAGTGGTGTCCAAAAAATGAGGTGGGCTTCATAGATAATTGGCAAAGCTTCTGGGGAAAACCTGGTCTTGTTAGGAGAGACGGCATCCATCCCACTTTGGATGGAGCAGCTCTCATTTCTAGAAATCTGGCCAATTTTCTTAAATCCTCCAAACCGTGACTATCCAGGGTTGGGACCAGGAAGCAGAGTTGTAGTCTTACACACCTCTCTGCAGCTTCTCTCCCCCTGCCATCCCCTCATTACCCCATCCCCGTAGAGACGGTGCCTGCTCCCAGACTACCAATAACCAGCAAAAATCTATTTAAGCATAAAAATTCAAAAAGAAAAAATAATATAGCACCTTCAACTGCACCACAGACTAAAACAGTTAAATGTGGTCTATTAAACATTAGGTCTCTCTCTTCTAAGTCCCTGTTGGTAAATGATATAATAATTGATCAACATATTGATTTATTCTGCCTAACAGAAACCTGGTTACAGCAGGATGAATATGTTAGTTTAAATGAGTCAACACCCCCGAGTCACACTAACTGTCAGAATGCTCGTAGCACGTGCCGGGGTGGAGGATTAGCAGCAATCTTCCATTCCAGCTTATTAATTAATCCAAAACCCAGACAGAGCTTTAATTCATTTGAAAGCTTGTCTCTTAGTCTTGTCCATCCAAATTGGAAGTCCCAAAAACCAGTTTTATTTGTTATTATCTATCGTCCACCTGGTCGTTACTGTGAGTTTCTCTGTGAATTTTCAGACCTTTTGTCTGACTTAGTGCTTAGCTCAGATAAGATAATTATAGTGGGCGATTTTAACATCCACACAGATGCTGAGAATGACAGCCTCAACACTGCATTTAATCTATTATTAGACTCTATTGGCTTTGCTCAAAAAGTAAATGAGTCCACCCACCACTTTAATCATATCTTAGATCTTGTTCTGACTTATGGTATGGAAATAGAAGACTTAACAGTATTCCCTGAAAACTCCCTTCTGTCTGATCATTTCTTAATAACATTTACATTTACTCTGATGGACTACCCAGCAGTGGGGAATAAGTTTCATTACACTAGAAGTCTTTCAGAAAGCGCTGTAACTAGGTTTAAGGATATGATTCCTTCTTTATGTTCTCTAATGCCATATACCAACACAGTGCAGAGTAGCTACCTAAACTCTGTAAGGGAGATAGAGTATCTCGTCAATAGTTTTACATCCTCATTGAAGACAACTTTGGATGCTGTAGCTCCTCTGAAAAAGAGAGCTTTAAATCAGAAGTGTCTGACTCCGTGGTATAACTCACAAACTCGTAGCTTAAAGCAGATAACCCGTAAGTTGGAGAGGAAATGGCGTCTCACTAATTTAGAAGATCTTCACTTAGCCTGGAAAAAGAGTCTGTTGCTCTATAAAAAAGCCCTCCGTAAAGCTAGGACATCTTTCTACTCATCACTAATTGAAGAAAATAAGAACAACCCCAGGTTTCTTTTCAGCACTGTAGCCAGGCTGACAAAGAGTCAGAGCTCTATTGAGCTGAGTATTCCATTAACTTTAACTAGTAATGACTTCATGACTTTCTTTGCTAACAAAATTTTAACTATTAGAGAAAAAATTACTCATAACCATCCCAAAGACGTATCGTTATCTTTGGCTGCTTTCAGTGATGCTGGTATTTGGTTAGACTCTTTCTCTCCGATTGTTCTGTCTGAGTTATTCTCATTAGTTACTTCATCCAAACCATCAACATGTTTATTAGACCCCATTCCTACCAGGCTGCTCAAGGAAGCCCTACCATTATTTAATGCTTCGATCTTAAATATGATCAATCTATCTTTGTTAGTTGGCTATGTACCACAGGCTTTTAAGGTGGCAGTAATTAAACCATTACTTAAAAAGCCATCACTTGACCCAGCTATCTTAGCTAATTATAGGCCAATCTCCAACCTTCCTTTTCTCTCAAAAATTCTTGAAAGGGTAGTTGTAAAACAGCTAACTGATCATCTGCAGAGGAATGGTCTATTTGAAGAGTTTCAGTCAGGTTTTAGAATTCATCATAGTACAGAAACAGCATTAGTGAAGGTTACAAATGATCTTCTTATGGCCTCGGACAGTGGACTCATCTCTGTGCTTGTTCTGTTAGACCTCAGTGCTGCTTTTGATACTGTTGACCATAAAATTTTATTACAGAGATTAGAGCATGCCATAGGTATTAAAGGCACTGCGCTGCGGTGGTTTGAATCATATTTGTCTAATAGATTACAATTTGTTCATGTAAATGGGGAATCTTCTTCACAGACTAAAGTTAATTATGGAGTTCCACAAGGTTCTGTGCTAGGACCAATTTTATTCACTTTATACATGCTTCCCTTAGGCAGTATTATTAGACGGTATTGCTTAAATTTTCATTGTTACGCAGATGATACCCAGCTTTATCTATCCATGAAGCCAGAGGACACACACCAATTAGCTAAACTGCAGGATTGTCTTACAGACATAAAGACATGGATGACCTCTAATTTCCTGCTTTTAAACTCAGATAAAACTGAAGTTATTGTACTTGGCCCCACAAATCTTAGAAACATGGTGTCTAGCCAGATCCTTACTCTGGATGGCATTACCCTGACCTCTAGTAATACTGTGAGAAATCTTGGAGTCATTTTTGATCAGGATATGTCATTCAAAGCGCATATTAAACAAATATGTAGGACTGCTTTTTTGCATTTACGCAATATCTCTAAAATCAGAAAGGTCTTGTCTCAGAGTGATGCTGAAAAACTAATTCATGCATTTATTTCCTCTAGGCTGGACTATTGTAATTCATTATTATCAGGTTGTCCTAAAAGTTCCCTAAAAAGCCTTCAGTTAATTCAAAATGCTGCAGCTAGAGTACTGACGGGGACTAGAAGGAGAGAGCATATCTCACCCATATTGGCCTCTCTTCATTGGCTTCCTGTTAATTCTAGAATAGAATTTAAAATTCTTCTTCTTACTTATAAGGTTTTGAATAATCAGGTCCCATCTTATCTTAGGGACCTCGTAGTACCATATCACCCCAATAGAGCGCTTCGCTCTCAGACTGCAGGCTTACTTGTAGTTCCTAGGGTTTGTAAGAGTAGAATGGGAGGCAGAGCCTTCAGCTTTCAGGCTCCTCTCCTGTGGAACCAGCTCCCAATTCAGATCAGGGAGACAGACACCCTCTCTACTTTTAAGATTAGGCTTAAAACTTTCCTTTTTGCTAAAGCTTATAGTTAGGGCTGGATCAGGTGACCCTGAACCATCCCTTAGTTATGCTGCTATAGACGTAGACTGCTGGGGGGTTCCCATGATGCACTGTTTCTTTCTCTTTTTGCTCTGTATGCACCACTCTGCATTTAATCATTAGTGATCGATCTCTGCTCCCCTCCACAGCATGTCTTTTTCCTGGTTCTCTCCCTCAGCCCCAACCAGTCCCAGCAGAAGACTGCCCCTCCCTGAGCCTGGTTCTGCTGGAGGTTTCTTCCTGTTAAAAGGGAGTTTTTCCTTCCCACTGTAGCCAAGTGCTTGCTCACAGGGGGTCGTTTTGACCGTTGGGGTTTTACATAATTATTGTATGGCCTTGCCTTACAATATAAAGCGCCTTGGGGCAACTGTTTGTTGTGATTTGGCGCTATATAAAAAAATTGATTGATTGATTGATTCATCTCAGCTGTCACAGACAGCTTCTCTACAGATGATGTTATTAACATGTACAAACTCAAACTACTGAATCATGTAGATACTATAAGATGTAGAGATTTGAATAAAGTTCAAAAAGTGTGTGTGTGTGCAGTGGCGGTCCTAGAGTGATTTACTCCCTGGGCGAAACCCCCTACGTGCGCCCCCCCCCCCCGCACACTAACGTGGCCACCACCTCCACCCCACCACCCATGAAAACACTAACTTCGTCCAGAACACCCACAAATTAACTCACAACAGCTATTTTCAAGAACAAATTTCCAGTTTTAATGACTACTGCAATAACAAACAAAGAAATTGGCACAGTCTAATGTGTCATCATCCATGGACTTATCTGCAATGATCATCTCAAACATTTGCAGGAGGGCATCATAATTGTTTGCCACAGTGCTCACTATCCGGGATGTGAAATTCCATCGAGTAGGAGCATTTCTGGGCAACCCTGAGCAGCCTGCAAACTCAAGAAAAGACATCCTCTTTGTGGATTTTGAGCAAAATGTGGCAAAACCAGAGAGTGATGCGAAAAATATTTTGCACTCAGATAAGCATTTAGCCCCCTGAGACAGAACCAGATTCAGTCTGTGTGCATAGCAACGCACAAACATTGCACTGGGGGCTGTTGCTTTAACTTTGGCCTGCAAACCATTGAGAGCTGAAGCCATGACAGCAGCCATGGCTTCTTCATAAGGAAGACTATGAAATGGCTTCGCCAAAATCCGGTCCACAACATTCAAATTGTCTGCCATTATGTGCAGCTTGCTACCTAGCTAGCTAGCTCGCTAGCTGGGACTGGCGCGAGGCTAGTGTGAAGTTTGTCCGCCTGTGAGTGCTTTGTGACGGTGGAGGGGCTCAGCAGCACCCGCTGCCCGGTAGGGACAGAAACTGTGATAGAAGTCAGAAAGAGTGATAGAAGTCAGTCTCCAAACACAAGCAGCTACAAAAAAACAACACCAGAAATAGAAGCTCGATTTGTCGCTAGTCGGTTTTAACAAAGAAAATGCTGCTAAGAGGATTAGGAAAGTCTCCGGTTCAACTCAGAACAGAATGAAAATTAAAAAATGCTCCCACGGATGTTTACACCAAAACATCGCTGATTCGCTCATTTCACTGTCAATCAAAAAGGGATTCAGCCTCAGACAGATCATCCAATCATCATGCAGAAGCTGAGCGTGAGAGGAAAGCCGCGTCATTACCAGTGATAAGAAGCTGATTCTGAACAAAAGCTGAGCGCGTTGTAACCACGAATCCCCCCATCAGGACAAACCCCCCCCCACCCCGGTTTTTTTTTTTTGGACAGGTTTTTTTTTTTTTACCGTTTTTTTTTTTTCCCGCATGGTCATGCCGCCTCCCCCCCCCGCGATGCCGCCCCGGTCGGCCACCCGGTCGGCCCGCCTTCAGGACCGCCCCTGTGTGTGTGCATGTGCATGCATCAGGTCCACAAGCATTACACAAGTAAGAGAATCATAACAACAGCACAACCTGTGCTTCCATGATAACAGAGGCAAATGAAAGTTTGACGTGATCGCAGGGATAATTACAGGACAGTTATCAAAAACATTTACCTCATGCAGACTTTCATTGAGGCCAATAAGTATCTGATCCACTGTTGATTGTGCAAGTTTTCCCAACTACAAAGAATGGAGAGGTCTGTAATTTTTTATCACAGGTACACTTCAACTGTGAGAGACAGAATCTTAAAAAATAAATAAATAAATAAATAAATAAATCAAAATGTCACATTGTATAATTTTTAAAGAATTCATTTGCATTTCATTGCATGAAATAAGTATGTAATACAATAGAAAAACAGAGTTCAGAAACCTTTGTTTGCAGTTAGAGGTTAGATGTTTCCTGTAGTTCTTGACCAAGTTTTCACACACTGCAGCAGGGATTTTGCTCCGCTCTTCAAATCAAATCAAATCAAATCAATTTTATTTATATAGCGCCAAATCACAACAGTCGCCCCAAGCCACTTTATATTGTAAGGCAAAAGCCATGCAATAATTACAGAAAAACCCCAATGGTCAAAACGACCCCCTATGAGCAAGCACTTGGCGACAGTGGGAAGGAAAACTCCCTTTAACAGGAAGAAACCTCCAGCAGAACCAGGCTCAGGGAGGGGCAGTCTTCTGTTGGGACTGGTTGGGGCTGAGGAGAGAGAATCATTAAAAAGACATGCTGTGGAAGAGAGCAGAGATCAATCACCAATTATTAAAAGCAGAGTGGTGCATACAGAGCAAAAAGAGGTGAATAAAAAGAAACACTCAGTGCATCATGGGCAGCATAACTAAGGGATGGTTCAGGGTCACCTGATCCAGCCCTAACTATAAGCTTTTTCAAAAAGCAAAGTTTTAAGCTTAATCTTAAAAGTAGAGAGGGTGTCTGTCTCCCTAATCCGAATTGGGA
This sequence comes from Thalassophryne amazonica, assembly GCF_902500255.1. NCBI lineage: Eukaryota > Metazoa > Chordata > Actinopteri > Batrachoidiformes > Batrachoididae > Thalassophryne > Thalassophryne amazonica. The sequence goes on along the minus strand of NC_047103.1, from coordinate 116,677,697 downwards.
GCTGGTTCCACAGGAGAGGAGCCTGAAAGCTGAAGGCTCTGCCTCCCATTCTACTCTTACAAACCCCAGGAACTACAAGTAAGCCTGTAGTCTGAGAGCGAAGCGCTCTATTGGGGTGATATGGTACTAAGAGGTCCCTAAGAAAAGATGGGACCTGATTATTCAAAACCTTATAAGTAAGAAGAAGAATTTTAAATTCTATTCTGGAATTAACAGGGAGCCAATGAAGAAAAGCCAATATGGGTGAAATATGCTCTCTCCTTCTAGTCCCTGTCAGTACTCTAGCTGCAGCATTTTGAATTAACTGAAGGCTTTTCAGGGAACCTTTAGGACAACCTGATAATAATGAATTACAATAGTCCAGCCTAGAAGAAATAAATGCATGAATTAGCTTTTCAGCATCACTCTGAGACAAGACCTTTCTAATTTTAGAGATATTGCGCAAATGCAAAAAAGCAGTCCTACATATTTCCTTAATATGCGCATTGAAGGACATATCCTGATCAAAAATGACTCCAAGATTTCTCACAGTATTACTGGAGGTCAGGGTAATGCCATCCAGAGTAAGGATCTGGTTAGACACCATGTTTCTAAGATTTGTGGGGCCAAGTACAATAACTTCAGTTTTATCTGAATTTAAAAGCAGGAAATTAGAGGTCATCCATGTCTTTATGTCTGAAAGACATTCCTGGAGTTTAACTAATTGGTGTGTGTCCTCTGGCTTCATGGATAGATAAAGCTGGGTATCATCTGCATAACAATGAAAATTTAAGCAATGCTTTCTAATAATACTGCCTAAGGGAAGCATGTATAAAGTGAATAAAATTGGTCCTAGCACAGAACCTTGTGGAACTCCATAATTAACCTTAGTCTGTGAAGAAGACTCCCCGTTACATGAACAAATTATAATCTATTACATAAATATGATTCAAACCACTGCAGCGCAGTGCCTTTAATACCTATGGCATGCTCTAATCTCTGTAATAAAATTTTATGGTCAACAGTATCAAAAGCTGCACTGAGGTCTAACAGGATGAGCACAGAGATGAGTCCAATGTCTGAGGCCATAACAAGATCATTTGTAACCAGTGATGCCGGTAATGCGTTACTCTAATCTGACCACTTCTTTTAGTAACGAGTAATCTAACGCGTTAATCTTTCCAAGTCAGTAATCAGATTAAAGTTACTTCTCCATGTCACTGTGCGTTACTATTATTTTTCATTATGGGTCCATAGCAGCATTAAACTTGGTCCGTGGGCAGGAGGTCGGGGTTCGACTGAACGTCCCACTTTAAGCGAGCTGTGAGATTTTCATCTGCGGTTTTTTGCAGCTGCTCGACTCGTCCTCACCTCTTAAAGGGCGGTGATCAGCACACCTGCACTGAGCTTTACGAAGACATTTTTATACTTTTCCCCTCCTTTATTTAGAATTCTGAGCTGAGCTGCTCTGTATCGTCTCGTTAAAAACAGCTGATCCTCCGCGACGCGTCAACAACTAACACTATTTTCCACTCAAATGCACCTAAACTCTCTTTCTGAGGACCACATGATGTGAAAACGCAATAAAACTTTCTTACCTGTAAATCTGGTCATGTTTTCTGCATAAATAAATGTTATCCATTCTTTGTGCTCAAACGCCAAAGCAGGGGCGAATCCAGATGGGATAGGGGCGTGGGGGAGGGATGTGCCCCCCCACAACAGCCCTAGATTAAAGATCCAGTTTTGAAGCCGTTTTTTACTACAACTACTAATATTGCTTAAAATAATAATAATTTCGACAAGTAAAATGTTTAGAGAGAATTTAAATGTTAGAAAAATGTTAGAATTTAATAGTTACATTTATAAACAATGTAGGTTTGAAATGGCAAATTTTACTGTTACAGTGCTGTCAACAGTTAAATATGAGGTCAAGAAAGAGGTCTTTATTTTACTTTTTATAAAACAAGTATTTATTTTCATTGAAGTCAAGAAAGGGTGACTATAAAGTGAGTTTTGGCAAAACAGGTATCATTGTCCTCTTTTTCCTGGTTCTTTCCCTCAGCCCCAACCAGTCTCAGCAGAAGACTGCCCCTCCCTGAGCCTGGTTCTGCTGGAGGTTTCTTCCTGTTAAAAGGGAGTTTTTCCTTCCCACTGTGGCCAAGTGCTTGCTCATAGGGGGTCGTTTTGACCGTTGGGGTTTTTCATAATTATTGTATGGCCTTGCCTTGCAATGTGGAGCGCCTTGGGGCAACTGTTTGTTGTGATTTGGCGCTATATAAGAAAAAAGTTGATTGATTGATTGATTGTCATGTTGACGTGGGTTGTTGTCGACAGCTGGGAAAGTAACTAAAAAAGTAACTAGTAATCTAACTTAGTTACTTTTACAATTGAGTAATCAGTAAAGTAACTAAGTTACTTTTTCAAGGAGTAATCAGTAATCAGTAACTGGATTACTTTTTCAAAGTAACTGTGGCAACACTGTTTGTAACCTTCACTAATGCTGTTTCTGTACTATGATGAATTCTGAAACCTGACTGAAACACTTCAGATAGACCATTCCTCTGCAGATGATCAGTTAGCTGTTTTACAACTACCCTTTCAAGAATTTTTGAGAGAAAAGGAAGGTTGGAAATTGGCCTATAATTAGCTAAGATAGCTGGGTCAAGTGATGGCTTTTTAAGTAATGGTTTAATTACTGCCATCTTAAAAGCCTGTGGTACATAGCCAACTAATAACGATAGATTGATCATATTTAAGATCAAAGCATTAACAGTAGGGCTTCCTTGAGCAGCCTGGTAGGAATGGGGTCTAATAGACATGTTGATGGTTTGGAGGAAGTGACTAATGAAGTAACTCAGACAGAACAATCTGAGAGAAAGAGTCTAACCAAATACCAGCATTACTGAAAGCAGCCAAAGATAACGATATGTCTTTGGGATGGTTATGAATAATTTTTTCTCTAATAGTTAAAATTTTATTTGCAAAGAAAGTCATGAAGTCATTACTAGTTAAAGTTAAAGGAATACTCGGCTCAATAGAGCTCTGACTCTTTGTCAGCCTGGCTACAGTGCTGAAAAGAAACCTGGGGTTGTTCTTATTTTCTTCAATTAGTGATGAATAGTAAGATGTCCTAGCTTTACGGAGGGCTTTTTTTTATAGAGCAACAGACTCTTTTTCCAGGCTAAATGAAGATCTTCGAAATTACTGAGATGCCATTTCCTCTCCAGGTTACGGGTTATCTGCTTTAAGCTGCGCGTTTGTGGGTTATACCACGGAGTCAGGCACTTCTGATTTAAGACTCTCTTTTTCAGAGGAGCTACAGCATCCACAGTTGTGCTCAATGAGGATGTAAAGCTATTGACGAGATAATCTATCTCACTCACAGAGTTTAGGTAGCTACTCTGCACTGTGTTGGTATATGGCATTGAAGAACATAAAGAAGGAATCATATCCTTAAATCTAGTTACAATGCTTTCAGAAAGACGTCTGTTGTAATGAAACTTATTCCCCACTGCTGGGTAGTCCATTAAAGTAAATGTAAATGTTATTAAGAAATGATCAGACAAAAAGGGGTTTTCAGGGAATACTGTTAAGTCTTCAATTTCTATGCCATATGTCAGAACAAGATCTAAAGTGTGCCTAAGGTGGTGGGTGGGCTCATTTACATTTTGAGTGAAGCCAACTGAGTCTAATAATAGATTAAATGCAGTATTGAGGCTGTCATTCTCAGCATCTATGTGGATGTTAAAATCACCCACTATTATTATCTTATCTGAGCTAAGCACTAAGTCAGACAAAAGGTCAGAAAAATCACAAAGAAACTCACAGTAACGACCAGGTAGACGATAGATAATAACAAATAAAACTGGTTTTTGAGACTTCCAATTTGGATGGACAAGACTAAGAGTCAAGCTTTCAAATGAATTAAAGCTCTGTCTGGGTCTTTGATTAATTAATAAGGTGGAGTGGAAGATTGCTGCTACTCCTCCTCCTCGACCCGTGCTTCGAGCATTTTGACAGTTAGTGTGACTCGGGGGTGTTGACTCATTTAAACAAACATATTCATCCTGCTGTAACCAGGTTTCTGTAAGGCAGAATAAATCAATATGTTGATCAATTATTATATCATTTACTAACAGGGACTTAGAAGAGAGAGAGACCTAATGTTTAATAGACCACATTTAACTGTTTTAGTCTGTGGTGCAGTTGAAGGTGCTATATTATTTTTTCTTTTTGAATTTTTATGCTTAAATAGATCCTCTCTTCCACAAAGATCTTCTCCAGATCTTTCAGGTTTCAAGTTTCAGCTCCCTCCAAAGATTTTCTATTGAGTTCAGGTCTGGAGACTGGGTAGACCACTCCAGGACCTTGAAATGCTTCTTACAGAGCCCCTCCTTAGTTGGCCTGGCTGTGTGTTTCAGTTCATTGTCATGCTGGAAGGCCCAATCACGACCCAGCTTCAAAGCTCTTACTGAGGGAAGGAGGTTATTTTCCAAAATCTTGCGATACATGACCCCATCCATCATTTTCAGGCAGCCTGTAAAAACAGTGTAGTGGAAATGTTCCATGTCCGTATTCACGGGGGCAGTAAAATAGCGTCCTGTGACACAAACAGCAGCATCCGCAAATGTTGGTTCCAATATCCAACAGACACTTAAGTGTTTTTGGGTGAAGTGTGTTGTCTCTTGTCTGTACATCTGAGCCATCACTTTGAAATGAAAGCTCAGAAGCTTCATTATTGGACATAAGCAAATTCATTTCACTCTGTCTGTTGGCCATCTGGATGCTTCTGCTTATTCTAAAATGTATGTCACATAACAAGATATGCAGGGTACAGTGGGGCCAAAAAGTATTTAGTCAGTCCCTGATTGTGCAAGTTCTCCTACTTAGAAAGATTAGAGTGGTCTGTAATTTCCATCATAGGTACACTTCAACTGTGAGAGACAAAATGAGAAAAAAAATCCAGAAAATCACATTGTAGGATTTTTAAAGAATTTATTTGTAAGTTATGGTGGAAAATAAGTAGTTGGTCAATAACAAAAGTTCAACTCAATGCTTTGTAACATAATCTTTGTTGGCAATGACAGAGGTCAAACATTTTCTGTAAGTCTTCACCAGGTTTGCACACACTGTAGCTGATATTTTGGCCCATTCCTCCATGCAGATCTCCTCTAGAGCAGTGATGTTTTGGGGCTGTTGCTGGGCAACACAGACTTTCAACTCCCTCAACAAATTGATGTCTGGAGACTGGCTTGGCCACTCCTGGACCTTGAAATGCTTTTTATGGAGCCACTGTTGCACAAGCGGTGTGTTTGGGATCATTGTCATGCTGGAAGACCCAGCCACGTTGCATCTTCAATGCTGTCACTGATGGAAGGAGGTTTTGGCTTAAAATCTCATGATACATGCATACATACATTCTTCCCTTAACGCAGATCACTCGTCCTGACCCCTTTGCAGAAAAAACAGCCCCAATGCATGATGTTTCCACCCCCATGCTTCACAGTAGATATGGTGTTGTTGGAATGCAACTCAGCATTTTTCTTCCTCCAAACACGATGAGTTGAGTTTTTACCAAAAAAATTCTATTTTGGTTTCATCTGACCACATGATATCCTCCCAATCCTCTTCTGGATCATCGATATGCTCTCTGGCAAACTTCAGATGGGCCTGGACATGTACTGGCTTAAGCAGGGTGACACACCTGGCACTGCATTATTTGAGTCCCTCTCTGCATAGTGTGTAGCCTTTGTTACTTTGGTCCCAGCTCTCTGCAGGTCATTCATCAGTCCTTCCCTTTAGTTCTGGGATTTTTGTTCACCATTCTCATGATCATTTTGACCCCACGGGAGCCCCAGATCAAGGGAGATTATCAATGGTCTTGTATGTCTTCCATTTTCTTGCAATTGCTCCCACAGTTGGTTTATTCACACCAACCTGCTTGACTATTGTATATTCACTCTTCCCAGCCTGGTGCACAACAACAATTTTCTTCCTGGTGTCTATCAACAGCTCTTTGGTCTTGGCCATGGTTGAGTTTGGAGTCTGACTGTTTGAGGCTGTGGATAGGTGCCTTTTATACAGATAATGAGTTCAATCCGGTGCCATTAATACAGGTAACAGGTGGAGGACAGAAGAGCCTCTTAAAGAAGAAGTTACAGGTCTGTGAGAGCCATAAATCTTGCTTGTTTGTGGGTGACTACATACGTATTTTCCACCATAATTTACAAATAAATTCTTTAAAAATCCTACAATGTGATTTTCTGAATTTTTTTTTTCATTTTATCTCTCATAATTGAAGTGTCCCTATGTTGAAAATTACAGACCTCTCTCATCTGCACAATCAGGGACTGACTAAATACTTTTTTACGCCACTGTAAGACGGTTTCCGAAAATGCACCTGTTAACTCACTCAGCGAGAGAGATACTTAACAGTAAAATACATCAGAGACCACTAATTACTACCACATGTCTGTGGATAGACTTACAATCATGAATTAAATTGATGCTGTGTTGTTAACTGGGATGTTAAGTAATGTGCAACACATCCTTTAAGCATAACAATTGTATGAATTTGTTTTTAGCTGGATAGAATGGTGTCCTGTCCTGGGTGTGCCCCGCCTCTCACTCTATGACTGCTGGGATTGGCTCCAGCCCCCCGCGACCCTTGATTGGACTAAGCGGTTGAAGATGAGTGTATGTGAGTGTGTTTTTAGCTGATTAACTCATACAGCAATACCTCTGCTAGATGGCAGCATACAACAGAAAGATTTCCCCTCCAGCTGCATAAATTACAGGTGGAAAGCTGTGGAAGAAAGTTGCATTCAGGAAGCTCACTCATTGGAGCCTATCCAGCAGTCATAGGGCATGAGGCTGGGTACACCCTGGACAGGACACCGGTCTCTTGCACATATACAACCCCAATTCCAATGACGATGGGACATTGTGTAAAATGTAAATAAAAACAGAATACAATAATTTGGAAATGTTCTTCAACTTATATTCAATTGAATACACCACAAAGACAACATATTTAATCTTCAAACTGATAAACTTGATTGTTTTTGTGCAAATATTTCCTCATTTTGAAATGGATGCCTGCAACACATTTCAAAAAAGCTGGGACAGTGGTATGTTTACCACTGTGTTGCATCACCTTTCCTTCTAACAACACTCAATAAGCGTTTGGGAACTGAGGACACTAAGTGTGTGTCATGATTGTGTATGTTACCTAGATTTACAGAATTTAATAGCATTTCATTTGGCGTGCTGACGAAACTAGTGGAGTCTATAAAAAGCACAACCTGTTTATTTGATCCTATACCAACAAAACTGTTTAAGGACCTGTGGCCCATTCTTGAGCCGACTGGGCTGGAAATGATCAATCTGTCATTAACCTCTGGATGTGTTCTGAAATGTTTTAAATCTGCAGTGATTAAACCATTACTTAAGAAATCTAATCTTGACCCTAGTGTTTTGAAAAATTACAGGCTGATATCAAATCTATCATTCTGTTCCAAAATTTTAGAAAATGTGGTTTCACAGCATGTCATAGACCACCTCACTGAGAGTAATCTTTTTGAGCTTTTGTAGTCTGCTTTTAGGAAATATCACTCCACAGAGACAGCACTCACTGAAGTAGTGAATGATCTTTTGTGAGCAATGGACTCAGACACCACTACGGTTTTGGTGTTGTTAGATCTCAGTGCTGCGTGTGATACCGTGGATCATCATATTTTTCTCAATAGGTTGGAGAATCTTTTTGGGATTACTGGAAGTGCCCTTGTGTGGTTGATGTCATACCTGTCCAGTTGTTCTCTGTGTTTTGTATAATAACACTACCTCTAACCTTAGTGACATGAGATTTGGGGTTCCATAGGGATCCGTTTTTAGGCCCCTTGCTTTTCTCCCTGTATGTAGCACCCCTTGGCCATATACTGCAGAGTTTTGGGATTGCCTTTCATTTTTACGCTGATGATACTCAGTTGTACATGCTGATCAAAAACCAGCATCTGTGATGGTATGGGGGTGCCATCCAAGCAACGTCTTTTTCAGTGAAGTCCCTACTTATTTCAGCGCAAGACAATGCCAAGCCACATTCTGCATGTGTTACAACAGCGTGGCTTTGTAGTAAAAGAGTGCGGGTACTAGACTGGCCTGCCTGCAGTCCAGACCTGTCACTCATTGAAAATGTGTGGCACATTATGAAGCGCAAAATACAACACCTAGACCCCGGACTGTTGAACTGAAGTCGTACATCAAGCAAGAATGGGAAAGAATTCCACCTACAAAGCTTCAACAATTAGTGTCCTCAGTTCCCAAACGCTTATTGAGTGTTGTTAGAAGGAAAGGTGATGTAACACAGTGGTAAACATACCACTGTCCCAGCTTTTTTGAAACATGTTGCAGGCATCCATTTCAAAATGAGCAAATATTTGCACAAAAACAATAAAGTCTATCAGTTTGAAGATTAAATATCTTGTCTTTGTGGTGTATTCAATTGAATATAGGTTGAAGAGGATTTGCAAATCGTTGTATTCTGTTTTTATTTACATTTTACAAAACGTCCCAACTTCATTGGAATTGGGGTTGTAGACAAACAAACACATTCACGCACACCTACGGGCATTTTAAAGTTTCCATTCCACCTAACTTGCATATCTTTGAATGTGGGAGGAAGTCAAAGCACCCAGAGAGACTCACACAAACATGGGGAGAACATGCAAACTCAACACAGAAAGGCCAAAGGTGGGAATTGATCTAATGACCTTGCTGTGAGGCAATAGTGCTAACACTAAGCCACCATGCTGCCCTCATCCAGGAACCTTCACAAGCAAAATGCTAATTAAGTTGAAGTTGCCCTACAAGAAATTAACCCATTTATTCGCACTGGGTCATCTGCAGATTAAAGACCTTTCCCACGGGCGATTTTCAGATGCAAAAGTGCTATATAGATTTGTGTGTGTGTGTGTGTGTGTGTGTGTGTGTGTGTGTGTGTGTGTGTGTGTGTGTGTGTGTGTGTGTGTGTGTGTGTGTGTGAGAGAGAGAGAGAGAGAGAGTGACAGAGAGATTCTCAGGTAAAATGACAAGAACTGGGTTATTTCTCTGTTACATATGTCACAGGGGTGTTTAACAAGCTGTGACATAAATTCTTAAGTCCTGAGAACTCCTGCCTATTTGACAAGGTAATACTGAGGAGCTGGTTATATTCCATCAAATGCTAATGATAGCATCGGTCTTAGCCACCTTCTGGCTAACGTAAACAAACTACAGAGTATGAATCCCAATGGTGTCCACATATTAGCCGGTGACTTTATTCATGCATGTTTAAAATCAGTTCTTTCCAACCTTGTGGATTGTGCAACTCGGGGTGATAACACCTTGAACTGTGTTTATGCAAACATTAAGCATGCATACAGAGCCATGCCTCTGCCTCACCTGGGACTCTCTAATCACCTCTCACTGCTCATGTTACCAAAATACATTCCCCTTAGCAGGACAACAATCAAAACCTGGCCTGAGGATGCATTTGCCCAATTACAGGACTGTTTCAAGCAAACATTACAGGAGATGGGTGAACAAAAGGATCTTAACTCACACACAGAGACTGTATTCTCCTATGTAAAAAATAACTTTGCTGGCAGTCTCACTGTCAAAAAAACAAAACAAAAACACACATCCGGGTGTTTCCTATAACCAGAAACCCTGGATGACAGGTGAACTACAAACTCCCCTCAGGAACCATTACATTAACTTCAGATCTGGGGACAGATCTCAGTTTGAGGACCACCTCACAGACAGCAATCCACTGAGGATGTGGCAGGAAATACAAAACCTGACAAATTACAAGGGCAGTACTAACAGCAGCAGCAGCAGCAGCTGGCGTCTCACTGGCTGAGGAACTGAACAGTTTCTTTTCCCGGTTTGATATACCACTACCAACAGACTCACTGCCCTCACCAGCCTCAAACACCACTGTACTAACCCTGAAACAGTATGAGGTAAGATGAGTGCTGAGATCCATAAATCACAGGAAGGCTGCTGGTCCTGATGGCATACCCAGAGGGGTAACACAGGCATGCGCAGACCAGCTCAGTGGAATCTTCAAACTTTTCAACATCTTCCTGTCACACACTCAAAGAAAAAAAAAAAAGTAGAATTTAATTGATAAAGTTAAGGTAACTTTTTCAACATAACTTTGTCAATTAAGTGCAAAACAATATTGGGATTTAAGTAATAATGTTTCATTTGATTTAATTAATTTCAACTACAATATTGTTTTGCACTTAATTGACTGTTATGTGGGCTGCTGAAGAGGAGATACTGCTGGCCCACCACCACCAGAGGGCGCCCTGCTTGGAGTGCGGGCTCCAAGCACGAGAGGGCGCCAGACCCAGAAGAAGTGACAGCTGTCACTCATCCTCAGCACCAGCTGTCACTCGTTCATCATCATCATCATCACCATAAAGGCCGGACTCCACCTCCTCGCCGAGAAATCGACTACCGAAGAGGTAATTTTCTCTGCTGACTCATATCGTTGAGTGATAATCTGAACTTCTTTTGCAGCCGTTATCCTGTGGTGTTCGTCCTTATCTGTGGGATTGGCATTTGGTGTGACAGCGACGGCTTCGCCTCACACCCCAAACCAGATAAGTGGATTAAACAGGAGCTGCACGAGTGTGTGATTGGAGGTGGAGGTGCTCCCTCCTAACTGTGTGCAGACTGTGGATTACTGAGTGTGCGGACTCACACTCATTCATCTTGTCTTTGCTTTCTGCCAGCAGTACCAGGGTCGACAGCCGAAGACGGAGGCCACCTGGGGACTCAGGACTTGGCGGCTCCGGTGTTCTTCAGACCGTTGGTGGTGGAAGCCGTGTGGGACGCGGCTTCTCTCTCGTCGGGGGTCTTCTATCTTCGAGCCTGCCCACACGTCACCTGGTGTTAATTGACTTTGCAAATTTTGTGTATTTAGTTGTGTGTTGTCACAACATTAAATTGTTACTTTTTGGCTTATTCATTGTCCGTTCATTTGCGCCCCCTGTTGTGGGTCCGTGCTACGACACCTTCCCAACAATTGACAATGTTATGTGGAAAAACGTACCTTAACTTTATCAATTAAATTCAATGTTTTATGCCTAAGAGTGTATGTTTCATTTCTTGGAGTGCAGTCCTGCATCTATGCATGTCTGATGTCAGCCATTATCGTCCCTAGACCTGGCGCCAGGGACAGATTTGTGGAGGGGCCTTGCATTGCTCTGAGGGGAGCACTTTTTTAGGCCAGAAGTGTAAAGTCCTATTTAATTGAGGGTTTCTCCCCAGGATATTTAAAAATTTGAAATGCTAAATATGCAATTATAATGTAGTTTAAGAAGGAAAGAGCAATGTTCTCATGTTTGACTCACATGAACAAAGCACAGGGCTGTAGTACAAGTGCAGGCTAAATGCTTGTGAGCACAGTTTAAATGCACCTCTAATAATGGGCTACTGAATGGGATTTCTAAACTTCATACACCTCCTATACTTGCACCAAATGCAAGTATAGGCTAAACATTCTCTAGAGACTGTTTATTATTACCAGCAGAACACGTGACTCATACCCAACGTGAGTTATCCATAACGGGGAAATTCACTGTTTCGTTCACTCTTTCACTCTCTTCTAAGACCCTCTGTGGTCCTTGATTAAAGAAATGCCGTATATCAATCTTTTTGTTCAGCTTAGTTTTTCACTTCACACCCTCTTTCATAGTTAGGTCCAGCAATTACAGAAGTGCATTTCACTGGGAAAAAAATACTCACATTATCTCATAATTATGATAAAAGATCTCGTAATTATGAGCCACTTTATGTCCCTATTATGATTATAACATAGAGTGGCTCAACTCTGGCTGTGCATATCAATCTGGGGGCCCCATGCCCCTCTCTGGATGAATTTGATTTATCCAGGAACACCTTAGGGGAAAATCCACACTTTGTGTACAATCACAATGTGCTATCATCGGCTAACCCTATCCCGCTCATCACTCCCCTCCAGACTTCCAGCTTTCACTCACACAGCCTCAGTGACCACTCAGGGACAAAGAGAGGCTCACCCTTAGGGGAAAAGCCATACTTTGTGTCTGATCAGTGCACTGTCGGCACATACAAATCGGTCGATTTTTTATTATGACTCTGGAATTTTCATGCTTGTCTTCACTGAGGGAAGCAATTGAATTGCATAAAGATGTTTTGTTGTAGATGTGCAGTATGCGGTTCTGAGCGAGGCAGTGGTCAGTGTGGCACCTTTCCTGGGGCTTCATGTACAAAGCATGCATATGCACAAAAACATGGCATATGCCCATCTTCATGCGCATGTTCAGATGTATCAAAAGTGAAATAACCGTGGAAATGTGCGGTGCAGCACACAGAATCCTGGCTGGCATACGCATGATTCCACAGCTATTGTGTCACCGCTGACAAGCAGAGGTGACACAGAGAACCGTCAATAGTGTGAAAAAACAGAAAAAAAACAAACAAAAAAACAAGTCATTAGAGTGATGTAGTGTAAATTAAAAATATTAATGTGCAGGGATTTTTTTTGTAATTGTTAAATTTATTGCACACGGGCGCACCAAAAGATGTAGCAAGTAAATGTTGAATAATTATTAAGGTCAAAATTGGTTTAAATTGGACTGGACCTCACCAGCGGGCACCAGAATAATTAACAATTTTAAGATTTAATACAACCCCAATTCCAATGAAGTTGGGAAGTTGTGTAAAATGTAAATAAAAACAGAATACAATGATTTGCAAATCCTCTTCAACCTATATTCAATTGAATACACCACAAAGACAAGACATTTAATGTTCAAACTGATAAACTTTATTGTTTTTGTGCAAATATTTGCTCATTTTAAAATGGATGCCTGCAACACATTTCAAAAAAGTTGGGACAGTGGTATGTTTACCACTGTGTTACTGGCCTGGAATATCTCGGATTTTGATGCTTGGCTGTTAAAATGTCAGATAACTTACTTTGACCAGAATTTCACCATTAAATATAGTTTCAGGGCCAACTTTGAAGAACTCTAAATGATCACTCTGCTGGAATGGGTAGCTGAAGGAGTGTTTCAGGAGATACAGTGGGGGAAATAAGTATTCGATCCACTGTCAGTTTTGCAGGTTTTCCCACCTACAAAGAATGGAGAGTGTCATTTTTATCGTAGGTACACTTCAACTGTGAGAGACAGAATCTAAAAAAAATAAAAAAAATAAAAAAAATTCCAGAAAATCACATTGTATGATTTTTAAATAATTAATTTGCATTTTATTGCATGGAATAATTATTTAATCCACTAGAAAAACAGACCTTAACAATTGATATAGAAACATTTGTCTGCCATTACAGAGGTCAGACATTTCCTGTAGTTCTTGACCAAGTTTCCACACACTGGAACAGGGATTTTGGTCCACTCCTTTATACAGATCTTCTCCAGATCTTTCAGGTTTGGAGTTTTAGCTCCATCCAAAGATTTTCTATTGAGTTCAGGTCTGGAGACTGGCCAGGCCACTCCAGGACCTTGAAATGCTACTTACAGAGCCCCTCCTTAGTTGCCTTGGCTGTGTGTTTGGGGTCATTGTCATGCTTGAAGACCCAGCCACGACCCATCTTCAATGCTCTTACTGAGGGAAGGAGGTTGTTTGCAAAAATCTTGAAATACATGATCCCATCCATCCTCCCTCAATACTGTGCAGTCGCCCTGTCCCCTTTGCAGAAAAGCACCCCAAAAAATGTTGTTTCCACCCCCATGCTTCACGGTTGGGATGGTTTTCTTGGGGTTGTTCTCATCCTCTAAACACGGCAAGTGGAGTTGATTCCAAAAAGCTCTATTTTGGTCTCATCTGACCACATGACCTTCTCCCATGCCTCCTCTGGATCATCCAGATGGTGACTGGTGAACTTCAAACTGGCCTGTACATGTGCTGGCTTGAGCAGGGGGACCTTGCTGCCCTGCAGGATTTTAAACTATGAAGGCATCGTGTGTTACTAATGTAATCTTTGTGACTGTTGTCTCAGCTCTCTTCAGGTCATTGACCAGGTCCTCCTGTGTAGTTCTGAGCTTCCTCAGAATCATCCTTACTCCACGAAGTGAGATCTTTCATGGAATCCCAGACCAAAGGAGATTGACAGTCATCTTGTGTATCTTCCACTTTCTAATAAATAATTATAACAGTTGTCTTCTCACCAAGCTGCTTGCCTGTTGTCCTGTAGTCCATCCCAGCCTTCTGCAGGTCTACAGTTTTGTCCCTGTCCCTGATGTCCTTAGACAGCTCTTTGGTCTTGGTGGACAGGTTGGAGTGTGATTGATTGAGTGTGTGGACTGGTGTCTTTTATACAGGTAACGAGTTCAAACAGGTGCAATTAATACAGGTAAAGAGTGCAGAATAGGAGGACTTCTTGAAGAAAAACTAACAGGTCTGTGAGAGCCGGAATTCTTGCTGGTTGGTAGGTGATCAAATACTTATTTCATGCAATAAAATGCAAATTATTTAAAAATCATACAGTGTGATTTTCTGGATTTCTGGATTTAGATTCTGTCTCTCACAGTTGAAGTGTACCTATGATAAAAATTACAGACCTCTCCATTCTTTGTAGGTGGGAAAACCTGCAAAATTGACAGTGGATGAAAGACTTATTTCCCCCACTGTATCTCCAGTTGGAACAAGGCTGCTGGTCAAAAATGTAACAATAGTCCTTTTATCAGTTGGAGATCAGCCTTTTAGGAAAGAGAATTAATACACTTTACTGAAATAATCTGAAGATGGTATCATCATTACAGTGATGTGCACAACTAAGACACATTTATGAACAATTAACACACCCATGTGTTTCCAGCTATATGGGTGGATATAAAAGCATGCACAAAGTGATGCGTAAAATGACACGAATAGGAGCTGCATTAGCATTGTTAGAGGACCTTGCAAATGGTGCACTCCGATGTGAGCGTGTATTCAGGGAACACAAGGATTTACTTTCAAATCAAATCAAATCAAATCAATTTTATTTATATAGCGCCAAATCACAACAAACAGTTGCCCCAAGGCGCTTTATATTGTAAGGCAAAAGCCATACAATAATTACAGAAAAACCCCAACGGTCAAAACGACCCCCTATGAGCAAGCACTTGGCGAAAATGGGATGGAAAAACTCCCTTTTAACAGGAAGAAACCTACAGCAGAACCAGGCTCAGGGAAGGGCAGTCTTCTGCTGGGACTGGTTGGGGCTGAGGGGAGAGAATCAGGAAAAAGACATGCAGTAGAAGACAGCAGAGATCAATCACTAATGATTAAATGCAGAGTGGTGCATACAGAGCAAAAAGAGAAAGAAACACTCAGTGCATCATGGGAACCCCCCAGCAGTCTAACTCTATAGCAGCATAATTAAGGGATGGTTCAGGGTCACGTGATCCAGCCCTAACTATAAGCTTTAGCAAAAAGGAAAGTTTTAAGCCTAATCTTAAAAGTAGAGAGGGTGTCTGTCTCCCTGATCCGAATTGGGAGCTGGTTCCACAGGAGAGGAGCCTGAAAGCTGAAGGCTCTGCCTCCCATTCTACTCTTAAAAACCCTAGGAACTACAAGTAAGCCTGCAGTCTGAGAACGAAGCGCTCTATTGGGGTGATATGGTACTAAGAGGTCCCTAAGATAAGATGGGACCTGATTATTCAAAACCTTATAAGTAAGAAGAAGAATTTTAAATTCTATTCTAGAATTAACAGGAAGCCAATGAAGAGAGGCCAATATGGGTGAAATATGCTCTCTCCTTCTAGTCCCCGTCAGTACTCTAGCTGCAGCATTTTGAATTAACTGAAGGGTTTTCAGGGAACTTTTAGGACAACCTGATAATAATGAATTACAATAGTCCAGCCTAGAGGAAATAAATGCATGAATTAGTTTTTCAGCATCACTCTGAGACAAGACCTTTCTAATTTTAGAGATATTGCGCAAATGTAAAAAAGCAGTCCTACATATTTGCTTAATATGCACATTGAAGGACATATCCTGATCAAAAATGACTCCAAGATTTCTCACAGTATTCCTAGAGGTCAGGGTAATGCCATCCAGAGTAAGGATCTCGTTAGACACCATGTTTCTAAGATTTGTGTGGCCAAGTACAATAACTTCAGTTTTATCTGAATTTAAATGCAGGAAATTAGAAGTCATCCATGTCTTTATGTCTGTAAGACATTCCTGCAGTTTAACTAATTGGTGTGTGTCCTCTGGCTTCATGGATATATAAAGCTGGGTATCATCTGCGTAACAATGAAAATTTAAGCAACGCTTTCTAATAATACTGCCTAAGTGAATAAAATTGGTCCTAGCACAGAAACTCCATAATTAACCTTAGTCTGTGAAGAAGACCCATTTACATGAACAAAGTGTAATCTATTAGATAAATATGATTCAAACCACCGCAGCGCAGTGCCTTTAATACCTATGGCATGCTCTAATCCAGTGATTCTCAACCGGGGTGCTGCGGCTCCCTAGGGTGCCGTGATCGATCGTCAGGGGTGCCGTGGGCAATTATCAAATATCACCATTATCGGGTGTATGTGCTGTAATAGTGTGGCAGATGGTGTAATGCTCATTTATTCCAGTAGATGGCAACAAAGCGCGCAGTAGCGCTGAGCTGTGTGCCGACAAGGACGCGTGATCACCATTTTAATTCCGGGCAAGTTAGTGATTTGTGTGCATAGTGTTATGTGTCGGACGCGGTCGGACCACCGACCCAGCGTTTGACAGGACCCAGCATGAAATAAGCAGAGCACGGTTCAAAAGATAACAGAATTTAATAATCATAATGAGTGCAGTGATAAACAACCAAAAATGTCCACGGTCTGGTGAGGTGAAAACACGGCGCGCTCTCAGCAGCGCAAATGGCCCGGAGTCACAGCAGTTCGTACCCAGGGACCCCGCCGACACCCCCCAGGTGGCCGCGACAAACCGAGTCTGTGAAGAAAGAATACATGAGGTGAGTCCAACACTCTCCACACAGAGAGACACAGCTCAAAAGGTGCACACAATCAGCAAACACTTCCTGGCTTAAATATATATCAGCTTCTCACCCTGCAGGCACGGAACAACTCAGTTCAAATCTCCACTGCAGCAGAAGCTGATTAGACAACTAGCATTACATGACAGCTCAATAACACAAGGTGTGAGGGACACCAAATCCACTGTCATTACTTCATAAAAGTCACCAAAACCAAATTACCTCAGGAAGTGTGCTGAAGAGCGTGAGACCTCACCCAATCCTCTTTCACAGACTGTGGCGTCAAACCTGGAGTGGTCTCTGCGTCCGTAATGGTGAGATTGTTCTCCTGATGTTGATCTCACACGTCTGCTCACAAGGTTGAGTCTCTGGCAATCACACACTGTGCATTCAAGGTTTAAGTGCAGCAATCTCTGATCAAGACAGAATACACCACAGCTGTGAGCCCTGATGACCTGCACGTGAAAACAAGCCTCAGGTGTTCAGGGTGAGGTCCTAATACTCAGCCACTCAGTCCTGAATGCATACCACCAGGTGGGAGAAACAGAAAAACAAAAACCAAGCCAGCCAAACACCCCAGCACACAACAGTACCCCACCCTCACGGGAAGCCTCCTGGCGACCACACGAACCTGGGCCAGAAAAAACACCCCCCTCCAGGGACCACAGCTGGAATGTTGGCTGGTAGCAAAAAACACCTCCTGCAGCTTCAGTCTCAGCTCCGTGTGCTGACGATCCAGCTGGGAAAGCCTGTCTCCAAGAGCCGAGCGTTACTGCGCTCTGAAGACAACTCCGTCGTCAGCTGCTCAACCTACAATGTTAATCTCTTCATGTGGTCATTGATCATCTCAATGTTGAGATTCTCTAGTTCTTCCTTCAGCTGGATAATGCAAGCTTCCTGCCACCTCCTCTCCTCTGCCAACAGGGAACTTCGTGTTGAGACTATCAATCCCATCTTGGAGCTTATCTTTTCTCACCCTGAGCCTGTCTGCAGTAGACTGCTCCTCCTGGGTGTGTAGCATATCTCCCTCCATGGCTTTAAGCTTCTTATCACTGTCTCTAGCATCATTAACTGCTTCATCCCTGGACAATTGCAGCTCTTCCAGTCCTCTTATCTGATCTTTCAGTCGGGCCTGCAGTTTCTTCAGCTGCTATAAGACATTATCGCGATTTTCATTAGCATCTTCAAGAAGGCCTTCAAGCCCTCCCAGATCCAGCTCCCATGTCTTCTTGGCAGAGTGGGCCTGGGAGCATTGCTTGCATTCATCCTCCAGCTCCTCCAGCTGAATCTTCATCTCCTCCAGTTGCTGCTCCATGGCACACTTGGACCTCTCCAAACTGTGAACTCTTTCCAAAGTCATCCATCTCAGTCTTGAGCACTTTGTTAAACCGGTCAAGTTCACCTTTCAGGTCTATAAGAGACTTCAACTCCCCTGCCAGGGTCAAGACTTTTGTCTCCTTCTCCCTGACCTCCGCTTCGGCATGATAATGCTCCTCTGCATATCGAGTAGCAATGCATTTCTCTTTGGCTCGCATCTGGTCAAACTTCCTTTGCTTCCTCTTCAGATTGGAGACGATCTGCCGACGGTGGTCCTGGTCCACCATGAGGTCATCCGACTCTTGCTGCAAATGGATTTCTGTCTTATCCAGTTTGTCCATAGGCTGAACCTTTCTACTCCAGCTGCCACTGAACACTGTCCAAACTCCCATTGGACTCACTTGAGGCCCTCTTCAGCCCCCTCTACTGACAAGGCGTCCTATCCTGCCTTTGTCTTCCTTTCAGCCAGCTGAGTCTAGGGAGTAGAAACTGGCTTCTCCACAGTCTTCTTGCTCTCTTCCTCTTCATTCAGCATCTCCCGCAAAATATTCCACTCATCCTCCATCTGCCCTAGGCGGATGGAGAAGGAAGGTGTCCCATGGATTTCCTCTTGGAGCAGCTCCTGAGTATCCTGCAACTGAGACTCCAGTGCAGAGATATCTTTTGTTGAATTTGATGGTCTTGCCTTCTGCTTCAGTTAGCAGACCTGTTAGAGTCTCCACCTCTGACTGCATCTTTGCATTCGTTTCTGTCAACTCTTGCTTCTGTCGTTCACTTTGCTCAATTTTGGCCAGGAGTTCTTGAACCTGTGCATTCAGCCATCTTTTGACTATGTTTTAGAGTCTGCTTAGTCATAAAACAAAAAGAAAAAACCCCAATAACCCCCCCAGGGAACACCACAACCAAACCCCAGGGGTGGAAACTGGGGGAAAAAACATACAAACAAACAAAACAACAACCCCAACCCCACCCCCTCAGCACAGGGGAAACTGGAAGTACGTCCAGTGTCACTAACCATGACTATACCCCAAAAGTCAACCGGGAGGAGTGGAACAGCGGTAATGGCGTACGGCACAAAACGGCGCCACCCTTCCGACTTTTAAACCAGCCACCAGCTGCGGGTATATTCCACTGCCCCAAACCTCAGCTATGCGGATGGCATACGGCTCAAAGGCGCGCTGAAGCCGGAGGTGGAACAGGGAATTAACAAAAAACACCCCTAAACCCCCCCCACCCGGGTGCAGAGGTTACCTGGGAAACGCCCAGCATAACCGAACTGCACCACCCCAGCAACGCCAATGGCAAACGGCACAGAGGCGCGCCAAGGCTGGAGGTTGTAAAGGGAATTAAAAAAAAATAATACCCCAAACCCCCCCCTCCCGGGTGCATAGGTTACCTGGGAAACGCCCAGCATAACTGAATTGCACCACCCCAGCAACACCGACAGCGAACGGCTCAAACGGCTGGGGCCAGAGGAGAAGACAGGGAAGTAACAAAAAAAAAGAGTGCCCCAAAACCCCCCCACCCCCCCCCCACCCCCAGGTGCAGAGGTTATCTGGGAAACGCCCAGCATAACCAAACTGCATCACTCCAGCAACACCGACAACGTACGGCTCAAACGGCCGGAGCCAGAGGAGAAGAGAGGGAACAACAAAAACAAAAAAAAAAAGAGAAAAAGAAAAAACAACCCAATTACCCCCCCATCACCCCCCAGAGGACCGTCCCATCAAACCCTGGGAGGTGAAACCAAAAGAAATTAAAAAAAAGACCAACAGACAAACATGAAGTCACCTGGGTCAAACTATGCTCCAGACAGCCTGCATTTTCAACTCCACCAGACCACAGACAGTGCTTTAAACCCACAAAAACAACAAATTAACCGCTGATAAAAACACCTCATACTAAAACAAGAAACAGATAATAGACCAATAAAAAAAACTAACATTGGCCTACATCGTCAAGTGCAAAAACACTGTTTTCCATTCTTTGAACCTGAACGGTAATGTGACTCTGTCACCAACAGAGGGAGCCAAAGTGCCAAATAAGAAAATCCCCGTGGTAACAGAGTAAAAACCCATTCACACTGATGTAAACAACAGCAGGTTATAACAAACAGCTTAAAGTGCAAACTAAATACCACCGGGGCTGCTACAACAGGCGTCGGAGCCAGCTGCACGGGAGGAGACGGGGCTACAGCTGTAACAGCGTGGTGCGACGCGACCCAAGCTGTGAACTCCGCCATGCACGCACTAACGTGCACAACCCGGGCGGAGAGCGCCCGCAACTGATCCCGGATCAACTCCAACATCTGCTGCAGCCTTCCCGGCAAAAATACCGTCTCTGCTTCCGCTGGTCCATTGTTAAATGGCCAGAGACTACTGTTATGTGTCGGACGCGGTCGGACCACCGACCCAGCATTTGACAGGACCCAGCATGAAATAAGCAGAGCACGGTTCAAAAGATAACAGAATTTAATAATCATAATGAGTGCAGTGATAAACAACCAAAAATGTCCGCGGTCTGGTGAGGTGAAAACACGGCGCGCTCTCAGCAGTGCAAACGGCCCGGAGCCACAGCAGTTCGGACCCAGGGACCCTGCCGACACCCCCCAGGTGGCCGCGACAAACCGAGTCTGTGAAGAAAGAAAACATGAGGTGAGTCCAACACTCTCCACCCAGAGAGACACAGCTC
This sequence comes from Thalassophryne amazonica, assembly GCF_902500255.1. NCBI lineage: Eukaryota > Metazoa > Chordata > Actinopteri > Batrachoidiformes > Batrachoididae > Thalassophryne > Thalassophryne amazonica. Next base: position 116,656,684 of record NC_047103.1, on the reverse strand, counting down.
AAAAGGTGCACACAATCAGCAAACACTTCCTGGCTTAAATATATCTCAGCTTCTCACCCTGCAGGCACGGAACAACTCAGTTCAAATCTCCACTGCAGCAGAAGCTGATTAGACAACTAGCATTACATGACAGCTCAATAACACAAGGTGTGAGGGACACCAAATCCACTGTCATTACTTCATAAAAGTCACCAAAACCAAATTACCTCAGGAAGTGTGCTGAAGAGCGTGAGACCTCACCCAATCCTCTTTCACAGACTGTGGCGTCAAACCTGGAGCGGTCTCTGCATCCGTAATGGTGAGATTGTTCTCCTGACGTCGATCTCACACGTCTGCTCACAAGGTCGAGGCTCTGGCAATCACACACTGTGCATTCAAGGTTTAAGTGCAGCAATCTCTGATCAAGACAGAATACACCACAGCTGTGAGCCCTGATGACCTACACGTGAAAACAAGCCTCAGGTGTTTAGGGTGAGGTCCTAATGCTCAGCCACTCAGTCCTGAATGCATACCACCAGGTGGGAGAAACAGGAAAACAAAAACCAAGCCAGCCAAACACCCCAGCACACAACACATAGAAGTTCACTTAGTCTCATCAAGAAACAGGTGGAATATGCCAGAAAGCTGCGCATGTTGGCAAAGTCACAAACGGAGGAACAAGGGAGACAATATTTCCTTTCATAAGTAAGTGGTTTTGGTTCTTCTTGTCACTTTGTCCGTGATACTTGGATGATAAACAGCTGTATGTCTCCTGCCATACCTGTTGTTGGGTATTTTCTCCTCCAAACATTCTTAAAACCTTTAACAAGACAAACAGAGTCAAGAACACCAGTGAGACAGAATATCAATTGAAGCTCGCGAGGAGTGCAGACAGTCCGTACACGTAGTACCACTGAGAGCACTGAGGGCTGCTGCATGCTCACTCTTTTTATTAGGAGAAGCCCTACCCACATTGTGAAACTTGTCCTAAGGGTGGGGGAAACATCGCATGACAAGTTTCCTCCCGTAATACAAAACATCTCATGGCACGTATGCCAATGATTGCAGCTGCGTGGAGAAACAGTTTCGTTTCCTTTTGTTTAGTCTATCAGTGGCGGTCAGCACATCCTGTTCTTGCAGGCTTGTCTGGTTGCACTTATCATCTGTTCTGCATCATAAAGTCACAACAGCCAAAATAACAGTGTCACAGATACCACACAGCAGGCCTGTACAATTAAATGAAGAAAGAGTAAGGTACAAATGTTTAGCAGTGATAACTTATATACACTATACAAAATCTTTAACACCTGTGTCGCCCGATGACACGGATCATTCATTTTACTTATGTCTAGTTGATATTTTCCACTGCTAGACCAATGTCTAGTTACAATTCTTGTCGTTAGTGACTAAAAATTGTTCGACAAGATTGGGGAGTTTGTTTTTTTTGCACCTTAAAATAATGAGATTAATGACCCGCGCTGTGCTGCCACACAAACAGAGACGTGCACACACACACCACTGACTTCATGAATGAAACTCGGTCAATAAAGGATAATTGTGTAAAAATATAATATATATAAATGTATTGTAATGGTTTTAGGAGCCGCGCTGCGTTGAACACAGCAGCAGCTCAGCCGAGCAGCGCAGCTTATCAGCGCAGATCCGTGTAACTTTCAACACTAATATTTGTGAATGTGTGTGTGTCAGAGTAAGTTTAATACTTTCCTGACATAATTTAATGTAATTTAATTTTATTGGCTCAATATTCAGGACAAAATGACATTTTAACACGTATTTTGCGAGCATTTTTCTGAGTGTGTTCAGACGCGAATCTCCATTTAAAATGCATTAACATCCGGGTACTTCGTATATTTTGCCCGGTTAGGAGACGTCATGTTGCTGTCCATGAAGGGACGTTTTCGTTTAGTGTGCAGCAATGGGACTGCGCTGTCTAGTTCTTATATACAGCTCCATGACTATAGTATACTATGTTATGTCATATCTGTACCGCACGTGTTGCTAACGTGCTAACGCACCATGTAGAGACAGTCGAGTTAGTGGTGCGTGACATGTGACACATGACAGTGGTGTGCCGCAGGATTTTGTAAATATAAAAAGGGTGTCGTGGCTCAAAAAAGGTTGAAAATCACTGCTCTAATCTCTGTAATAAAATTTTATGGTCAACAGTATCAAAAGCAGCACTGAGGTCTAACAGGACAAGCACAGAGATGAGTCCACTGTCTGAGGCCATAAGAAGATCATTTGTAACCTTCACTAATGCTGTTTCTGTACTATGATGAATTCTGAAACCTGACTGAAACTCTTCAAATAGACCATTCCTCTGCAGATGATCAGTTAGCTGTTTTACAACTACCCTTTCAAGAATTTTTGAGAGAAAAGGAAGGTTGGAGATTGGCCTATAATTAGCTAAGATAGCTGGGTCAAGTGATGGCCTTTTAAGTAATGGTTTAATTACTGCCATCTTAAAAGCCTGTGGTACATAGAGGACACACACCAATTAGCTAAACTGCAGGATTGTCTTACAGACATAAAGACATGGATGACCTCTAATTTCCTGCTTTTAAACTCAGATAAAACTGAAGTTATTGTACTTGGCCCCACAAATCTTAGAAACATGGTGTCTAACCAGATCCTTACTCTGGATGGCATTACCCTGACCTCTAGTAATACTGTGAGAAATCTTGGAGTCATTTTTGATCAGGATATGTCATTCAAAGCGCATATTAAACAAATATGTAGGACTGCTTTTTTGCATTTACGCAATATCTCTAAAATCAGAAAGGTCTTGTCTCAGAGTGATGCTGAAAAACTAATTCATGCATTTATTTCCTCTAGGCTGGACTATTGTAATTCATTATTATCAGGTTGTCCTAAAAGTTCCCTAAAAAGCCTTCAGTTAATTCAAAATGCTGCAGCTAGAGTACTGACGGGGACTAGAAGGAGAGAGCATATCTCACCCATATTGGCCTCTCTTCATTGGCTTCCTGTTAATTCTAGAATAGAATTTAAAATTCTTCTTCTTACTTATAAGGTTTTGAATAATCAGGTCCCATCTTATCTTAGGGACCTCGTAGTACCATATCACCCCTATAGAGCGCTTCGCTCTCAGACTGCAGGCTTACTTGTAGTTCCTAGGGTTTGTAAGAGTAGAATGGGAGGCAGAGCCTTCAGCTTTCAGGCTCCTCTCCTGTGGAACCAGCTCCCAATTCAGATCAGGGAGACAGACACCCTCTCTACTTTTAAGATTAGGCTTAAAACTTTCCTTTTTGCTAAAGCTTATAGTTAGGGCTGGATCAGGTGACCCTGAACCATCCCTTAGTTATGCTGCTATAGACGTAGACTGCTGGGGGGTTCCCATGATGCACTGTTTCTTTCTCTTTTTGCTCTGTATGCACCACTCTGCATTTAATCATTAGTGATCGATCTCTGCTCCCCTCCACAGCATGTCTTTTTCCTGGTTCTCTCCCTCAGCCCCAACCAGTCCCAGCAGAAGACTGCCCCTCCCTGAGCCTGGTTCTGCTGGAGGTTTCTTCCTGTTAAAAGGGAGTTTTTCCTTCCCACTGTAGCCAAGTGCTTGCTCACAGGGGGTTGTTTTGACCGTTGGGGTTTTACATAATTATTGTATGGCCTTGCCTTACAATATAAAGCGCCTTGGGGCAACTGTTTGTTGTGATTTGGCGCTATATAAAAAAATTGATTGATTGATTGGTACATGGCCAACTAATAAAGATAGATTGATCATATTTAAGATCGAAGCATTAATTAATGGTAGGGCTTCCTTGAGCAGCCTGGTAGGAATGGGGTCTAATAGACATGTTGATGGTTTGGATGAAGTAACTAATGAAAATAACTCAGAAAGAGTCTAACCAAATACCAGCATTACTGAAAGCAGCAAAAGATAACGATATGTCTTTGGGATGGTTATGAATAATTTTTTCTCTAATAGTTAAAATTTTATTTGCAAAGAAAGTCATGAACTCATTACTAGTTAAAGTTAAAGGAATACTCGGCTCAATAGAGCTCTGACTCTTTGTCACCCTGGCTACAGTGCTGAAAAGAAACCTGGGGTTGTTCTTATTTTCTTCAATTAGTGATGAGTAGTAAGATGTCCTAGCTTTACAGAGGGCTTTTTTTTATAGAGCAACAGACTCTTTTTCCAGGCTAAGTGAAGATCTTCTAAATTAGTGAGATGCCATTTCCTCTCCAACTTACAGGTTATCTGCTTTAAGCTGCGAGTTTGTGAGTTATACCACAGAGTCAGGCACTTCTGATTTAAGGCTCTCTTTTTCAGAGGAGCTACAGCATCCAAAGTTGTGCTCAATGAGGATGTAAAACTATTGACGAGATAATCTATTTCACTCACAGAGTTTAGGTAGCTACTCTGCACTGTGTTGGTATATGGCATTGGAGAACATAACAAAGAAGGAATCATATCCTTAAACCTAGTTACAGCGCTTTCCAAAAGACTTCTACTGTAATGAAACTTATTCCCCACTGCTGGGTAGTCCATTAAAGTAAATGTTATTAAGATTACATTTTGAGCGAAGCCAATTGAGTCTAATAATAGATTAAATGCAGTGTTGAGGCTGTCATTCTCAGCATCTACGTGGATGTTAAAATCGCCCACTATAATGATCTTATCTGAGCTACGCACTAAGTCAGACAAAAGGTCTTAAAATTCACAGAGAAACTCACAGTAACGACCAGGTGTGTTGTGAAAGTGTAGTGACACGGACCCACAACAGGGGGCGTAAATGAACGGACAATAGAGGAAGTTAAATGTGAACACTTTACTGTTGTGAATGACACAACCACACACAGCAGATTATAGAATAAATACAAGTCAATGAATAAAGGTGTCGTGTGGGCAGGCTCGACGATAGGAGACGTCCGTCTGGAGATGAACCGGAACCACACGATTTCCACCGCCACCGAACCCGAAGGATACTGGAGCCGCCAGGTCCCGAAGTCCCCAGGTGGCCACCGTCTCAGCGTGTCGGATCTGGTACTGCTGGCGGAGAGCAAAGACAGTCAAGTGTGGGTGTGTGTACACCCCGTAACAATAACGGTGGGAATTCCACCTCCACCTCTAACACACACTCGTGCAGCGTCTGAGTACCACTTATCTGGTGGGAAGTAGAACGAAACAGTCGCGACCCACGCCGGTCCTCTGGGTAGACAGCTGCAACAAAGTAGCTCTTGCAATCAATCAATATAGTATGCAGGCAGAGAAAGTTACCTCTCAAAGAAGTACGATATCTCGGCGACGTGGTGGAGGTGTCATCCTGCTTTTATCCAGGGTAAAGTGCAGATGATCGGTGACAGCTGTCATAGTTGATGAATGACAGCTGTCACCTCGGCTGTTCCTGTACAGCGGCAGCGCCCCCTCGTGCCTGAAGCCCGCACTTCAGGCAGGGCGCCCTCTGGTGGTGGGCCAGCAGTACCTCCTCTTCTGGCGGCCCACACAACAGGACCCCCCCCTCAACGGGCGCCTCCTGGCGCCCGACCAGGCTTGTCCGGGTGGCGACGGTAAAAATCGACCAGGAGGGCCGGGTCCAGGATGAAGCTCCTCTTCACCCAGGAGTATTCTTCGGGTCCATACCCCTCCCAGTCCACCAAATATTGGAAGCCCCGGCCCATTTGACGGACATCCAAGAGCCGGCGTACTGTCCAAGCTGGCTCCCCGTCAGTGATACGGGCAGGAGGCAGCGCCGGACTGGGTGTACAGAGGGGTGAGGTGTGATGCGGTTTCAACCGAGAGACATGAAAGACTGGATGGATCCGCAGTGAGGCCGGGAGTTGGAGCCTCACTGCGGCGGGACTGAGGACCTTGAGGATCCGGAAGGGCCCTATGTAGCGGTCCTTTAGTTTGGGGGAAGCCACCTGGAGGGGTATGTCCCGTGTGGATAGCCATACCTCCTGCCCGGGCTGATATGTGGGAGCCAGGGACCGTCGACGGTCTGCATAGGACTTTGCCCTCGTCCGGGCCCTCAACAAGGCCGAACGGGCGGTGCGCCACATCCGACGGCATCTTCGCAGGTGGGCCTGGACCGAGGGTACACCGACCTCTCCCTCCACCACAGGAAACAAAGGGGGCTGGTACCCCAGACACACCTCGAACGGGGAGAGGCCGGTGGCAGAGGACACTTGGCTGTTATGCGCGTACTCGATCCAGGCCAGGTGTTCACTCCAAGCCATCGGGTGTGCGGATGTAGTACATCGCAGGGCCTGCTCCAGCTCTTGATTAGCCCTTTTCAGCCTGTCCATTGGTCTGAGGGTGATACCCAGACGAGAGGCTCATGGTGGCCCCCAGTTCCCGGCAGAAACTTCTCCAAACCTGCGAGGAAAACTGGGGACCGCGATCTGAGACGATGTCTGTTGGTATCCCATGCAGACGGACGACATGGTGGACCAGGAGATCCGCCTTGGAGAACCGGTCCACTATTGTGAGGATGGTGGTGTGCCCCCAGGATGGCGGGAGGCCTGTGACGAAATCCAGACCAATGTGAGACCAGGGGCGATGAGGCACAGGAAGCGGCTGAAGGAGTCCCTGTGCCTTTTGGTGGTCCGCCTTGCCCCTGGCGCAGGTGGTGCAGGCCTGGATGTAAGCCCGGACGTCAGCCTCCAGGGACGCCCAACAGAAGCGCTGCCGGACCACTGCCACGGTCCTACGCACCCCTGGGTGGCAGGAGAGCTTGGACCCGTGACAGAAGTCCAAGACGGCAGCCCTGGCTTCTGGCGGGACGTATAGTCTGTTCTTCGGCCCTGTTCCGGGATCCGGGCTCCGTGCCAGGGCCTCCCGGACGGTCTTCTCCACGTCCCAGGTAAGGGTAGCCACGATAGTGGACTCCAGTACGATGGGTTCCGGTGGATCCGACAGCTCGGTCTTGACTTCATGTTCATGCACCCGGGACAAGGCATCCGACCTCTGGTTTTTGGTCCCGGGGAGGTAGGTGATTCGGAAGTCAAAACGGCCGAAGAACAGTGACCAGCGGGCTTGCCTGGGGTTCAGTCGCTTGGCGGTCCTGATATACTCCAGGTTCCGGTGGTCAGTAAAAACCGTGAAAGGCACTGACGCCCCCTCCAGCAGGTGTCTCCACTCCTCAAGAGCCTCTTTCACCGCAAGGAGCTCTCGATTGCCCACGTCATAGTTCCGCTCTGCTGGGGTCAACCTGCGGGAGAAATAGGCACACGGGTGAAGAACCTTATCGGTCTCTCCGCTCTGGGATAGCACGGCTCCTATCCCTGAGTCAGAGGCGTCCACTTCAACCACAAACTGGCGACTGGGATCGGGCTGCACCAAGACGGGTGCAGTCGAGAAGCGCTGTTTCAACTCCCTGAACGCGGCATCGCACCGATCCGACCAGGTGAAGGGGACTTTTGGTGAGGTCAGGGCTGTCAGGGGGCTAACTACCTGACTATACCCCTTAATGAACCTCCTGTAAAAATTTGCGAAGCCGAGGAACTGTTGCAGCTTCCTACGGCTCGTAGGTTGGGGCCAGTCTCTCACCGCTGCGACCTTGGCCGGATCCGGGGCGACGGAGTTGGAGGAGATGATAAACCCCAGGAAGGACAAAGAGGTGCGGTGAAACTCACACTTCTCGCCCTTCACAAACAGCCGGTTCTCTAACAACCGCTGCAGGATCTGACATACATGCCGTACATGGGTCTCAGGGTCCGGAGAAAAAATGAGTATATCGTCCAGATATACGAAGACGAATCGGTGCAGGAGTTCCCGCAAGACGTAATTTACCAAAGCTTGGAACGTCGCGGGGGCGTTAGTGAGGCTGAACGGCATGACCAGGTACTCAAAATGACCTAACGGGGTGTTGAATGCCGTCTTCCATTCGTCTCCCTTCCGGACCCGAACTAGGTGATATGCGTTCCTAAGATCCAGCTTTGTGAATATTTTGGCTCCATGCAGGGGGGTGAACACCGAATCCAACAAAGGCAACGGGTATCGGTTGCGAACCGTGATCTCGTTCAGCCCCCGGTAATCAATGCATGGACGAAGACCGCCATCTTTCTTGCCCACAAAAAAGAAACCTGCTCCCATCGGGGAGGTGGAGTTACGGATCAGCCCGGCAGCCAAGGAGTCCCGAATGTAGGTCTCCATCGATTCGCGCTCAGGTCGGGAGAGGTTGTACAGCCTGCTGGACGGGAACTCCACGCCTGGCATCAAATCGATGGCACAATCCTACGGACGGTGCGGGGGAAGGGTGAGTGTCCGATCCTTGCTAAAAACGTCAGCAAGATCGTGGCACTCAACCGGCACCGCCGACAGATTGGGGGGAACTTTGACCTGCTCCTTAGCCTGGGAACCGGGAGGGACCGAGGATCCCAAACACACCCGATGGCAGGTCTCGCTCCACTGTACCACCACCCCGGACGGTCAATCAATCCGGGGATTGTGTTTTAGCATCCACGGGAAGCCCAAAATCACGCAGGAGGTAGAAGGAGTCACAAAAAACTCGATCTCCTCCCGATGATTCCCGGACACCACCACAGTTACAGGTGGTGTCTTGTGCATGATTAAAGGGAGAAGGGTGCCATCTAGTGCCCGCACCTGCAATGGCGAAGGAAGCGCCACCAGAGGGAGCCCTACCTCCCTTGCCCATCTGCTGTCTAGCAGATTCCCTTCGGACCCCGTGTCCACCAGTGCTGGGGCTTGAAGGGTTAAATCCCCACTCAGGATTGTGACTGGGAGTCGTGTGGCGATATGTGTGTGTCCCACGTAAATGTTATGACCCCCCCTTAGCCCAGTCTCTATGTGCTCTTTTGAGCTGCAGAGAAAACACTCCCCGTGGACCAGCCTCCTCATTCTGTCAGCTGTTCTCATTTTGGCCCTGTGCGTTTCCCTAGCAACATCAGCAGGGGGAGCTGTTGCCCCACGGAGCGCTGCGGCTGTGGAGCGTGGGGAGGGCGGAACCTTTTTGAACCCAGAAGGGAGAGGGACAGCGCGTGCCCGGCCACGTCCTTCGCCTCGCTCCCGACGGCGTTCCTCCAACCGATTGTCTAACCGTATAACGAGATCGATAAGCCCATCTAAATCCCGCGGTTCTTCCTTAGCTACCAGGTGCTCCTTCAGGACCGACGACAGTCCATTTACGAAGGCAGCACGGAGCGCAACGTTATTCCAGCTGGACCTCGCAGCCGCGATGCGGAAGTTGACTGCATATTCGGCTGCGCGCCGGCGCCCCTGTCGCATTGACAGCAGCACTGTTGAAGCGGTCTCTCCTCTCTTAGGGTGATCAAACACTGTTCTGAACTCCCTCACAAACCCAGTATACGTATGAAGGAGCCGTGAATTTTGCTCCCAAAGCGCCGTAGCCCAAGCGCGTGCCTCTCCTCGAAGCAGATTAATTACATAAGCTACTTTACTAGCATCAGACGTGTACATGACGGGACGTTGTGCAAAGATGAGCGAACACTGCATGAGAAAGTCCGCGCACGTCTCCACACAACCTCCGTACGGCTCTGGGGGGCTTATGTATGCTTCAGGGGATGGTGGGAGGGGTTGTTGAACGACCACTGGAACATTCATATCTTGCACAGGGTTGGCAGGAGGAGGAGCTGCAGCAGCGCCCTGAGCGCTCGCTGCCACCTGTGCGGAGAGAGCCTCCACCCTGCGGTTCAGGAGGATGTTTTGCTTGGTCATCTGATCCAACCGAGCCGTAAAGGCAGTGAGGATGTGCTGCAACTCACCAATCACGCCTCCTGCAGACGCCTGTGCACCCTGCTCTCCCATTGGTCGTTCAATTGCTGGGTGACGCCCCTCGGAGTCCATGACGCTGGCCGAGATATCCTGTTGTGAAAGTGTAGTGACATGGACCCACAACAGGGGGCGTAAATGAACGGACAATAGAGGAAGTTAAATGTGAACACTTTACTGTTGTGAATGACACAACCACACACAGCAGATTATAGAATAAATACAAGTCAATGAATAAAGGTGTCGTGTGGGCAGGCTCGACGATAGGGGACGTCCGTCTGGAGATGAACCGGAACCACACGATTTCCACCGCCACCGAACCCGAAGGATACTGGAACCGCCAGGTCCCGAAGTCCCCAGGTGGCCACCGTCTCAGCATGTTGGATCTGGTACTGCTGGCGGAGAGCAAAGACAGTCAAGTGTGGGTGTGTGTACACCCCGTAACAATAACGGTGGGAATTCCACCTCCACCTCTAACACACACTCGTGCAGCGTCTGAGTACCACTTATCTGGTGGGAAGTAGAATGAAACAGTCGCGACCCACGCCGGTCCTCTGGGTAGACAGCTGCAACAAAGTAGCTCTTGCAATCAATCAATATAGTATGCAGGCAGAGAAAGTTACCTCTCAAAGAAGTACGATATCTCGGCGACGTGGTGGAGGTGTCATCCTGCTTTTATCCAGGGTAAAGTGCAGATGATCGGTGACAGCTGTCATAGTTGATGAATGACAGCTGTCACCTCGGCTGTTCCTGTACAGCGGCAGCGCCCCCTCGTGCCTGAAGCCCGCACTTCAGGCAGGGCGCCCTCTGCTGGTGGGCCAGCAGTACCTCCTCTTCTGGCGGCCCACACAACAAGGTGGACGATAGATAACAACAAATAAAACTGGTTTTTGGGACTTCCAATTTGGATGGACAAGACTAAGAGTCAAGCTTTCAAATGAATTAAAGCTCTGTCTGGGTTTTTGATTAATTAATAAGCTGGAGTGGAAGATTGCTGCTAATCCTCCCCCTCGGCCCGTGCTACGTGCATTCTGACAATTAGTGTGACTCGGGGGTGTTGACTCATTTAAAGTAACATATTCATCCTACTGTAACCAGGTTTCTGAAAGGCAGAATAAATCAATATGTTGATCAATTATTATATAATTTACTAACAGGGACTTAGAAGAGAGAGACCTAATGTTTAATAGACCACATTTAACTGTTTTAGTCTGTGGTGCAGTTGAAGGTGCTATATTATTTTAACTTTTTTACTTTTTATGCTTAAATAGATTTTTACTGGTTGTTGGTGGTCTGGGAGCAGGCACCGTCTCTATGGGGATGGGGTATTGGGGGGATGGCAGGGGGAGAGAAGCTGCAGAAAGGTGTGTAAAACTACAACTCTGCTTCCTGGTCCCAACCGTGGATAGTCACGGTTTGGAGGGTTTAATAAAATTGGCCAGATTTCTAGAAATGAGAGCTGCTCCATCCAAAGTGGGATGGATGCCGTCTCTCCTAGCAAGACCAGGTTTTCCCCAGAAGCTTTGCCAATTATCTATGAAGCCCACCTCATTTTTTCTTCAGTGAGCGAGCGTATGCTGCACACATTGACAGGCTGTCCCAGGTGAAACGGACCACCAGATCATAACACGTAGCAGGCTATCTGAATGTCACGTCACTGATGTGAGCTCTGTTCCACATGACGTGGTGCCTGTCCTGCAGCGCGCCGTCCACAGTACATGTGTGTTGGGCCGGACACGTGCGTGGAGCAGGCTGGACACGCTGCCAGCAGATGTGGATATACGTTATTGACCTATTCAATTTTTAAAATGGCAAATTTATTACGTTATTGCCTGTTATTGCGTTATTGGCCGTTATTATGTTATTGACTTCTACATGCCCTGCTTCATCATTCATGTCATTTCATGACAGTACATCTGTATTTGTATTGCCCACTTGATAAGAAGGATTCAATAAAATGCATTTTTTTATATGGTGTGTGGTTTTATTTTTTTTAAATATGTCCATGTCCTTCTTGATATCAGGCAGTTTCCTGCACCTTTTACAGGATAGCGATGGTAGCTCAGTGGTAAAGTGTCTGGCTGGAAATCAGAACTTTTGGAAATTTCAGGTTTGAATCCCATGGTGTCATATATTTTTACATTTTTTTTATTTTCACAGCAGTTGCACAATGTGTCACGCAGCTGTTTGCACTGTGATCCCACATACACAAAACCATCACAGTATGTACTTTTTATTTTATTTTTTCACAGCAGTTGTGCAGTGTGATTACACATCGCGCAGCTGCTCGCACTGTGTTCCCCTGTGCACGAAACCATCGCAGCAGCATCGTTCATGCCTGCCCGTTGGCAGGAAGTTTTCGGGGTTTGCTCATATGAGCTGTTCCGCCGTGATTTGCCCTGATTTGTACGTATTTGTACAATGTGTGAAGGGGCTCTAAAGAACCTTTCTTGGACCTGAGAGTCTGGGGCTTCCAGTTTTACCACACAGCAAAAACCCCAGTGTTAAATAACACTGACAGTGTCTATATGCCATTATTAAGTTTGCGGACAACACCACGGTGCATGGTTATTGAAGCTGATAAAACTTAAGTATTTCCCAGATCAGCCTATTGATTTGGCGTACGTTTCACACCAGGTGCACTTTCTGACACAATTTTATATTAAACAGACAACCGGCAGAATTTGAACTTGGAATCTTCAACACTGGAAAGAAGCACACTTAACCACTTGGCCACCGCCCCAACTACACCTCCTCTTTGACTCTCATGACTCGCTCACAACAATTTAGAACTCTTGCACTGCTCTAGAACAGTTACTCTCTGGCATATAGCCTTGTTTAACTATAATTAAATAGAATCAACATTTGGTCTGAGTTAAGCCATTTGTCTCTGTTATTCTTAAATGCTAAGATGACACAGGAAACTTTAGGAGTCCATGCTGGTGTCCAGGATGGGAGTTCTGCAGAAGAAGACACCCACTCCCATCTCTGGATGGAGCCGCACCTCAGACAGAGAGAAAAAAAAACAGAATCAGGCGGCAGAAACACAACAAATAAGGTAGACGTTGTCAGTATTAAGCAACAAGAAAACAGAAGAAATACTAAATGTATTATATTTGGAAATAAGCCCAGGAACTTAAGTAGAAACTTATTACTGGATGATGCTGAAATTGAAACAGTAACTGAAACCAAGTTTCTTGGAGTTTTTATCAATGATAAATTAAGTTGGAAAACTCATATAAATTATGTTAAATCCAAAATGTCAAAAGTTATTGTGATTCTGTATAAAGCACAATACTTCCTCTCCCAGCATTTATTGGTTATGTTACCCTAATACATTCATTGCTTGCCCCATACATGACCTACTGCATTGAGCTTTGGGGAAAAACACATAAAACAAACACAAACCCAATATTTCTGTTACAAAAGAAAGCTGTAAGAGTTATAAGTAAAAAGCCATATCATGAGCCAACAAACCCACTGTTTGCTTGCTTACACATTTTGAAATTTTGGAACTTGACTGATTATATTACGACCATGTATAAAGTTAACAATAAACTCTTGCCTCAACATGTCCAGGAACTGTTTAAAATGAGGAAGACCTGTTATCATTTGAGAGGAACATTAGTATCTGACAGCTTAAATATTTGAACTACTGTAAAAAGCCACTGCATCTCCATAAAAGGTGTTAAAATCTGGAATAACTGTTCTGATAGTACTAAATTATCTGGTACTTTGGCTGGCTTGAAAAGACTTTATAAAAACAATATAATTACTTGTTATAGTACAATAAATTAGGTTAACTGACTTTGTTATTGTTCTTCTGTTATACCTGTGCGTTATACTGCTGTTTGTTCTGCTGTGTACAGATATTTTAGTTTACTGATTAATCTATATTGTCTCTGCTTGTCTTTCTTTTCTTTTTTTTTTCTTTTTGGTTTTTGTTGTTATGAGTGTACACATATGTGCATATAGCAACTGGTGAAAGGCGGGGGTGTTTATAAGCTTTTGCTTCAGCCTACATCCTTTCGGCCGCACAAAACTAGAAAATTGTTGAGTTTTTGTTTTCTATATGAGTTTTTGTTTTCTTTTGTTTTGTCTTATGAGAGATTATTTTGTTAAGTATATGTGTGTGTGCGCTGAATAAAAGTTCATTCAATTTATTCATTCATTCAATTCATTCATTCATCCATTCATTCATTGAATTCATTTGATAAAGTTGAGGCTGCAGCCTGTTCTCTTTACTGATGAATGAATTTAAAAGGGTAGGAAGCATAGTAACATACTATGCCAGTATGCTAGCCATACAAAAGGGAAAATAAGTGCATATTAAGTCTGGACTTGAAAGTCTGGACTTGAAAGCTCTGTGACCTGCAGACTTTTTATTCACCCAAGAGACACAAAGTAGTCCTTGGCCCTGAAAACACAGAGCCTTGGCTGGTACGTAGGGTTTAATTATGTCACCTAAGTAGGGCGGTGCGAGTCTGTGAACAATTTTATAGGCTAGTAGCAGAAACATAAAATCTGATCTCACAGGGACAGGAAGCCAGTGAAGAGACGCCAAAATGGGTGTAATGTGGTCAAACTTTCTGCTTCCAGTCAAAAGTCTGGCAGCATGATTTTTAACCAATTGGAGACCTCTAATGCCAGACTGTGGTAAACCAGAAAATAGAACATTGCGCTAGAAGAGATAATGGCATGAATCAGGGTCTCAGCATCAGCCATAGACAAGATGGGACGAATCTTCGCTATATTTTGCAGGTGGAAGAAAGCAGTCCTCATAATATCTCTAATGTCGAAGTCAAAGGAGCATGTAGGATTAAAAATTACTCCAAGGTTCCTCACTTTGTCCATGTGATGTATGACACACAAGCCTAGGCTAAGCATTAGCTGGTCAAATTGATGCTGATGTCTCACTGGACCAATAACCAGCATTTCCGTCTTGTCAGAGTTTAAGAGTAGGAAATTGCTACACATCCAGCTTTTCACTGATGCAAGGCAATCCTGTAAGGATTTTATGTGGATGAAATTACCAGTAGTTATCAGCATGTATAACTGAGTAACATCAGTATAGCAATGAAAGGTAATCCAAAAATGCTGCAATATGTGGCTAAGGGGTGCTATATTAAGGGAGAAAAGCATGGGGCCTAAGATGGACCCCTGTGGAACCCCAAATTTCATGTCACAAGGGTTTGAGGTAGTGTAGTTGTACAAAACACAGTGAGAACGACTGGTCAGGCATGATGTCAACCATGCAAGGGCTTTCCCAGTAATCCCAAAATGATTATGCAATCTATTGAGTTGAATAAAGTGATCCACAGTATCAAAAGTAGCACTAACATGTAGCAGCACAGTGCATTAAGGTGGTCCACAAGCTGCTGTAAAACCACCTGTGAAAGATCATTTTTAACTGAACCAAATCTAAGTTTGTAGTTGTAATGCAGTTTAGTCAACTTAACCTCCTCTTCTGTGTGAACTCAAAGGCTTACTTCGAAGAACAAGTCAACACAGCTATCAGGCCTGAAGTTGAGACAACTTAAAAACCTTTCACAGGTGTTTAAGAGGAACATTTATGGGTGAAGCTTTGTTTTAATTGAACAGTCGGATTCCCCTGGTCCCCTTAATGTTACATTTTGAAGTTGACTCAACTTTTTATTTTTATTTTTTTTACAGTGCACTGTGGAAACTCCTGAAATCCTTTTCATTCCATTCCTCAGACTTTTGCATGTAAAGTCTCTGTCAAAGACTAGCTTCAGCAGGTGCATATTGTGTGCAATGGTGTATGGACTGGTTTTGATCATTGTGCATTAGTGAGAATGTACTTCTACACCTCCTGTAGCACTGGATTTACCAAGTGTTTTTGTATTCGCTACCTAAATAGCATTGTGCCAGATGCTACTGCTCATTGTGAAATGGATGCCTGCAACATGTTTCAAAAAAGTTGAGACAGTGGTATGTTTACCACTGTGTTACATCACCGTTCCTTCTAACAACACTCAATAAGCGTTTGGGAACTGAGACACTAATTGTTGAAGCTTCGTAGGTAGAATTCTTT
Organism: Thalassophryne amazonica; assembly: GCF_902500255.1. NCBI lineage: Eukaryota > Metazoa > Chordata > Actinopteri > Batrachoidiformes > Batrachoididae > Thalassophryne > Thalassophryne amazonica. Next base: position 116,640,917 of record NC_047103.1, on the reverse strand, counting down.
CCCATTCTTGCTCGATGTACGACTTCAGTTGTTCAACAATCCGGGGTCTCCGTTGTCATATTTTGCGCTTCATAATGCGCCACACATTTTCAATGGGCGAGAGGTCTGGACTGCAGGCAGGCCAGTCTAGTACCCGCATTCTTTTACTACGAAGCCATGCTGTTGTAACACGTGCAGAATGTGGCTTGGCATTGTCTTGCTCAAATAAGCAGGGACGTCCCTGAAAAAGACGTTGCTTGGACTTTACATGTTAGAATTTTAACTTGCATTTGTAGATGTAGCAATGAACTGTGTTAACTGACAATGGTTTTCTGAAGTGTTCCTGAGCCCACCCAGTAAGATCCTTTATACAATGATGTCGGTTTTTAATGCAGTGCCACCTGAGGGATCGAAGGTCATGGGCATTCAGTGTTGGTTTTCGGCCTTGCCGCTTACATGTGGAAAGTTCTCCAGATTCTCTGAAACGTCTGATTATATTATGGACTGTAGATGATGGAATCCCTAAATTCCTTGCAACTGAACATTGAAAAACATTGTTCTTAAACTGCTGGACTATTTTTTCATGCAGTTGTTCACCAAGTGGTGATCCTCGCCCCATATTTGCTTGTGAACAGCTGAGCCTTTTGGGGATGCTCCTTTTATACCCAATCATGACACTCACCTGTTTCCAATTAACCTGTTCACCTGTGGAATGTTTCAAACAGATGTTTTTTGAGCATTGTTGCCACTGTCCCAGCTTTTTTGTAACATGTTGCAGGCATCCATTACAAAATGAGCAAATATTTGCACAAAAACAAAAAAGTCTATCAGTCTGAACATTAAATATCTTGTCTTTTTTGGTGTATTCAATTGAATACAGGTTGAAGAGGATTTGCAAATCATTGTATTCTGTTTTTATTTACATTTTACACAATGTCCCAACTTCATTGGAACTGGGGTTGTAGAGTGGATATTTGAACTCTGTTGAGTTTCCTTGTTTTGTGTCACCAGCAGCGACTGAAGTAAAACTGGACAGAGGCAGTGAGAAGTGCTTGTAGCCAATTGAGAGTTTTTAAGCAGTAAACCTGAGTCCAAGTAAAAGTGGGCACACATGCATGAGTCCACTTGTTTGCATATGAATATTTGTCTGCTCCACCAGGCCCTCATTGGCAGCAGTAATGAACAGTTTCACCAAATGCCATTAGTTAGCAGAAATAGTGCCACAGCAGTGATCCATGTATGGCCATTCTGCACAGCAAAGGCATTAATAGTGCCCATGTGTGAATAATCCATTTATTAATTTATCACACATACACTTGTCAAGTGTTGCACGAGTTCCCGAGGTTTACACATTTTAAAGGCTACAAGAAAAAAACACTTGGGAATCATGCTAATTAAGAAAGCAAAAACATGACAGCAATTAAATTAAAAGATGCTGAATTCACATTTTACTGGAAATATTGAAATTGTACAGTGTGCAAATCACAGACAGTGAAAACGAACAATGGATTTACTCTTATTTTGTTTTTACATCTACATCATCATAAAGAAGTATCATATGACTGCAGTAAACCACATATTTTGAGGCAGAGATATATATTATGTCAGAGTACATAATTCTGTTGTTATATCATCATTACTGGCAGTTCCTGGCCTTCTCCTTCCAGGTCTTTTTGCTAATGTCAAGGAAGGTTGGCCACAAAATTACCATTAAAAATCATTTTTGGCAAAGGATAAATGTCAAGGGCTTTGATTTTCAACCCAGTTTTGGTGAAATGTGGCACACATGAAAATTCCAGAATTGCCCTGATATGACAAGGTGAGCCAAAGGTCAATCACTGGAGTAGCCATTACTGTCTTCATGCTCATCTGTTACCTACTGTAGTTCACGGTCTCTTTCTGAATATGTAAACTGATTATCTGTGGATTCAGAAGTGTGGGTCAGACAAAATATGATTTTACAAAAATATCTTGGATTCTGATGATTTTTTTAAACCAATTTTTGATATTTTGTAGGTAAATATTTTAAAAATATTGGTTACATAAAATAATGATAAATACTATTTTGCCCATGGAGAAAAAAAAAAAAGACAAACAAACAACAACAACAACAACAAAATGACTGACTCTATACTGTAATGAAAATGGATGTAACTTTTCATTTTTTTTCTGATTATGTTATGAAGTTGTCAATAAACTTTATCTGTCTATCACAACACCAGGTGGCAGTAAAAGACATTTGCAACAGTAACAGCGCCACCTAGTGGATACTGAAGTATGATGTTTTATACATTTTTTTTCTTTGGCCCTGCCCGAGCACTATTTTTGGCATCACAATGGGGCTGTTGCACCCAAACCATAACAGCTGCTGCAAATGTGATGGCAGATTTGGAATCTGTGGGTGTTTTTGCCCTAGAAAACATCTTCAAATAATTTTCAGTGACCTACCTTGATGAAATACGGACAAAAAAGAAGCAGTGCTCAGTGACAATGCATTGAATGTCAAACATGGAAGCTGGATGGATTCACAGTGTTGCCAACTCAGTAAGAAAAGTAGCTATTGGCTGTCCTAAAAGTCGCCAGAAGTCGCTACATGACGTCATCAGGTAATTTGTATATTATGATGTCATAACAGATGTAGAGACAAAAAAAAAAAAAAAAAAAAACATTGTGGGAGAGATCATTGAATAGAATATCAACGTTTTAATATTGTTTGGTAAACTGCATATTTTCACTGTGTTCTGGCTGAATTTCAACAATATATAAGCAGTATTAAGCTGTAGATGCTCCCAAATGTCATAAAACTGTCACGCTCTATAACAATTTTTTTTTAAAGAGAATTAATGTTAAAGAAACACTTTACTTTTGTTATTGTACATTTTGTTCTATTGTGGCCTTGTCCTTTGTTTGTTTACTGTTAATGTATTTCTTGAAAGACAGTTAAAAAAAATACATTGTGGGAGAGACTAAAAATTGGTTTGTTTATTTATTTTGCCATTAAAATTGGCTATCACTCCTCAAAATAAAATAACTTCTCAAGGCCAGGCTGACCAAGTCTGAGTGAGGTTTGCCATTCAATGTGGGAACAGTCATCGCGTGTGCATGTTTGAACACGGAGGATTGTAGATATCCGTCCGCTCAATACTTTGGGCTCTGTGGCTTTGCAGCGGCAGGCTGCAGCGGAGAAGGGAGGACCCGCTGGCGCTCGGTGAGAACAGAGACTTGAGTTGACAAACACCAAAACAGTCTCTATTGATGCCAGGAAAAGTAGCTAGATTTGTCGCTAGTCACTTTTGAGCAAATAAGTTCTCAAGAGGGTTTGGAAAGTTGCCAGATTTAGCGAGAAAGTCGGCAAGACTGCGGATTCATACTCGCTAGGTGAAAACACCATCTGGCCGAAATTGGCATAATTAACCGCAAAATGTGGGCAATTAAGGAGATTTGTGAAAGAGACATGATGCGCATCTGTAACTACAGAGGACATGGGATCGAGAGCGTAGAGATGATGTGTGAGGTGAGCAGATCCAGAGAGCATTGAGGACAAAAAATGGGACCCCCACGCTTAGTATAGAGATACTGTTGGCAGATATCAGGATTTTGCCTGCAGGAAGACATCACCTCAGACAAATCACAGAATATTACCTCTTTTCCCATTCTCACACACACTCCTCATCTTCAGCCTCTTAGTTCAATTAAGGGTCGCAGGGGGCTGGAGCCTATCCCAGCAGAGCGCAAGGTGGGGTACACCCTGCACAGGATGCCAGTCTGTCGCAGGGCCACATATAGACCACAGGAGCAAGATATCAGCCTGGATCACGTTTATCGGGTGGTGTAATCACAGAAACAGCTTTTAAAATCATCAAGCATCATCTGACATTCATGTTTGACAGAGGAACACAGGCAGGCTGAGACCAGATGTCCTCTGTGGTGTACTCTTATTCTTCTGCTATAGAGACCTGTGTGCCAGAAGATGTTTACTTTTATGTGCTGTAAGAATCTCACATTAGTTTTTCTGTTGCAAAGGAGAAATCAAACATGCTTTTTAAATGCACAAAATAGTGATTTTGAGTCTGTATTTGTTTCCACAGAGGAGTGTCTTCACAGATTTTCCCATCTTGCTTTGTTGAAACTGAAATCCACTCAGGACATCCTATGCTGAAATTGACACCCATTCTATTACTGCACAATCTCTGCTGCAGTGAACCACATTTAGACTTAAACTGGCTTGGTTTAGAGTTCTTTGATTTATGTTATGGAAGTCCTTCGGTGGCTGTGGCTTGGCTTGACACAGCAACTGAAAAGGTCATTTGTTATAGGCATGACCATGAGGCATGGCCGGATGGTCTATGAGATGTTTTTGGTTGTAAACATAAACAAGCAACATACATGCTAATGAATGTGCAGACCCTTCTCTGCATATTGAGAGTTGTTACGGCACATATTGTCGTAATGCATATATTGTCGCGATGACGATATATGCTGACTTTCAAAGGCACCTGCACATAATGTCACTGGCACATATCGTCCCAAGTGACAATATATACCGACAATCAAGGCACATATCATTGCTGGTTGTCAGAGCAAGAAGTAAAACGTGATGTTTAACAATGAATTGGTTTTTTTTGTCTCTCTCTCTCACACACACACACTCGCACACACACACACACACACGCTCACTTGCTCTCATTACGTCCGCCAAGGACATAATAAAATCACTCACTCACTCATCTTCAACTGCTTCGTCCAATTAAGGGTTGCGGGGGGCTGGAGCCTACCCCAGCAGTCATAGAGGTGGGGTACACTCTGGACAGGACGCCAGTCTGTCACAGGGCCACAAACAGACAAACAAACACATTCACACCCTCTCGCACACCTATGGACAATTTAAAGATTCCAATCCACCTAACCCGTATGTCTTTGGATGTGGGAGGAAACCGGAGCACCTGGAGGAAACCCACGCAAACATGGGGAGAACATGCAAACTCCACACAGAAAGGCTACAGGTGGGAATTGAACCATGACCTTCTCACTGTGAGGCAACAGTGCTAACCACTAAGCCACTGTGCTGCCCGTATAATAATAATTCATTGGCATTTATTTATTTATTTATCTATATCCCTCAATAAATAATGGACCTGAATTATTAACCCACGACGCAAGCAGGCGGCACACGGATGTCTAAAAAGTATGCTTCCAGTGGATGTGTACTGGTTCAATTCTGGTATTTTATTACTGTGAGCTCATGAAAAGTGTTACATTTATTTTCCTGCAAGCCTTCTTGACAGTGCCACAACTTTTCGCGACCAGTGCACACAGGACCGAGGAAGATGGTTTGATCCATCCTATACTGACAATGTGTAATGCAGAGATGCTTCTACACAGCCTGCAGAATGCGACATTGTTTCAGCATGACTTTTAGCACTCAGATGTTCGTGAATTATTACAAACACATGGGGATTCACGCTGCGTTGACAATTCTTGCGCTGAGCCATGGATTTACGAGCAAATCCAACCAGCCTTTACACACAAGGTGCGCGGATCTAATTTGTGCAAGTGTCAAGGCACCTACCTGCTCAGTCCCGTTTTTCAATGATCACTTGTATCCCATGAAGTACAACATGGCTGCAATATGCAAATATTTAAACATATTGATGAAGAAAGCCTTATTGTTTTTCATTAAAAATTATTGAATTATTGAAGATCTGCCCTGTCTGCATCTCTCTCTCTGTCTCTCTCTCTCTCCCTCTCTCTTTGATAGATTGATTTGGAAAAATACATTATATGAAATAATAATGACAATATACATACATATACTTGCCGAGGATGGCAAGAAAAAGCACAGACTTATTTCCGTCATGTATCAGGCATGTGGACAGGAATGGCTGGACACAAATGCACAACTCAACTACAAAGCTCTGTAATATAAAATGGTTACTGAGGTACTTAGCTGAGGTCAAGGCAGTCCAAGAAAAGTAACAGTACAAAAATCATCAGGCAAGGGCATGGTCAAACAAACAGGCAGGTGATCAAAAGCACGATGAGGCTGGCAGAATGAGGAAACACAGAAACAAAGCTGGAGAGAAGGCACAAGGTGCATCAATCTGGTGAGAGACAAGTGCAATCAGTGGAGCTTATGTACACCCAGGTGATGAGCTACAGAATAGGAACAGGTGTGTGGAAAGCACCAGAACGGAATCATCAATCATCACAAAATATTCTGAATATTGAACTATTTTTGTTGTTCAATGTTGTTTAAGTCAAGTTCAAAAATAAGACTACACAGTAAATTTTGCAGAGTAAAATATAGTCTGCCAAGATAACATTTGGTCCCTGTCCAAAAAGAGTTAACTGTATTATAGAGTGAACTCAGCTTTACCGTCTTGTCAAATCACGTTTTTCAACTCCAATAAGAGTCATTCACAGCATGACAGAGTTGATTTTACACTGTGATATACTTGATTTAGCACTGTGATAGAGTATATTTACAGTGAGGAAAATAAGTATTTGAACACCCTGCAACTTCTCCCTCTTACAAATCATGGAGGGGTCTGACATTTTCATCTTAGATGCATGTCCACTGTGAGAGACCTAATCTAAAAAAAATAAATAAATAAAAAATCTGGAAATCACAATGTATGATTTTTTATAATTTATTTGTATGTTACTGCTGCAAATAAGTATTTGAACACCTGTGAAAATCAATGTTAATATTTGGTACAGTAGCCTTTGTTTGCAATTACAGAGGTCAAACATTTCCTGTAGTTTTTCCACCAGGCTTGCACACACTGCAGCAGGGATTTTGGTCCACTCCTCTATACAGATCTTCTCTAGATCTTTCAGGTTTAAAGTTTCAGCTCCCTCCAAAGATTTTCTATTGAATTCAGGTCTGGAGACTGGCCAGGCCACTCCAGGACCTTGAAATGCTTCTTATGGAGCCCCTCCTTAGTTGCCCTGGCTGTGTGTTTGGGGTCATTGTCATGCTGGAAGACCCAGCCATGACCCATCTTCAGTGCTGTTACTGAGGGAAGGAGGTTGTTTGCCAAAATCTTGCAATACATGACCCCAATCATCCTCCTTTCAGTACAGTGCAGTCATCCTGTCCCCTTTGCAGAAGAGCACCCCCAGAATATGATGTTTCCACCCCCATGCTTCACAGTTGGGATGGTTTTCTTGGGTTATTCTCATCCTCTAAACATGGTAAGTGTCGTTGATTCCAAAAGCTCTATTCCGGTCTCATCTGACCACATGACCTTCTCCCATGCCTCCTCTGGATCATCCAGATGGTCACTGGTGAACTTCAAATGTGCCTGGACATGTGCTGGCTTGAGCAGGGGGACCTTGCTGCCCTGCAGGATTTTAAAACATGACAGCATCATGTGTTACTAATGTAATCTTTGTGACTGTGGTCCCAGCTCTCTTAAGGTCATTGACCAGGTCCTCCTGTGTAGTTCTGAGCTTTCTCAGAATCATCCTTACCCCACAAAGTGAGATCTTGCATGGAATCCCAGGCCGAGGGAGATCGACAGTCATCTTGTGTTTCTTCCACTTTCTAATAAATAATCATAACAGTTGTTGTCTTCTACCAAGCTGCTTACCTGTTGTCCTGTAGTCCATCCTAGCCTTGTGCAGGTCTACATTTTTGTCCCTGGTGTCCTTAGACAGCTCTTTGGTCTTGACTATGGTGGACAGGTTGGAGTGTGATTGATTGTGTGAACAGGTGTCTTTTATACAGGTAACAAGTTCAAACAGGTGCAATTAATACAGGTAAAGAGTGCAGAATAAGAGGACTTCTTAAAGAAAAATTAACAGGTCTGTGAGAGCCGGAATTCTTGCTGATTAGCAGTAACATACAAATAAATTATTAAAAAATCATACATTGTGATTTCCGGATTTTTTTTTTTTTTTAGATTATGTCTCTCACAGTGGACATGCACCTATTATGAAAATTTCAGACCCCTCCATGATTTCTAAGTGGGAGAACTTGCAAAATCGCAGGGTGTTCAAATACTTATTTTCCTCACTGTAACTCTGCTTGGACTGAGACAAATGTTATCCTGGCAGAGTATATTTTATTCTGGAAAATTTACTGTGTACTTGAAAAGAGAAATTCCATTAAATTACTCTTTTGAAAGGGAGAAATATATTTTTTAAACTACAGTCAGGCTTAATTAAAAAAAAATTAAGTCGTCAATTTATCCCCCAAATGGGGCAAGTTGAGCGACAGACTTTTTTTTTTTAATGCGTTTTCACAACTGCAAGTGTTTTCAATGTACTTCTGTCTGATTTTTCTTTGCCAAGACCATAACAAAAGTAAAAACTGGCTCATCTTACCCCACTCTCTCCGAGCTACGTTCCACCGTTGATTCCATTGGTCAAAAGTCAATATTTTTCTTTTGTAGAAATGTTTTTTCTTTCCAGGCAGTGTGTGCAAAGCATTGAAATGCATGTTAAAATGAGGTACCAAATGTGTATTTTATTTTTAATGCAAGATTATGCTGCTGGAGGCAGTTACATTTGCATATAAGTATTAGTTGACCCTGTGTTTACTTTCTTCACTGACAGAAGAAAATGAAAAGACTGCATCAATTAAAGCTTATCTTTTGGAAGGGAAGAGCTATAAGACAAGATGAGAAGACAGAAAAATTGTCCTTCTTGAATTTTTGGAAATGTATCACCCCCCCCAACACACACACACGGTCAGCCTTATATATTAGACCACGACCTGCTCCGCTATGCACAGCCACAGTAATTAAGCAATCAACACCAAACTTGGTATGGTGACTGGGGGGGCACCAAGGGGGAGGTCACTGGGGCCCTTAGATTGAAAGTGTACATGTGCAAACACAAAGTTAGATTTGACTTTTTCATTCTTCCCCTTTGCTTTGCCAGTTTTTCTTTTTCTTCAGGTGATAACATTTTCCTCCTTTTAGCGCTTTGCCAACTTTTCTTTGATTTTCCTATTGATGTACATTTCCTTGTCATTTTGAAGGTCCAGAATGAAGTAAAAAAAAACAAAACAAAAAACAAACAAAAAAAAAACCTTTCTTTTACAGCACATGTGACATGTAATGCATTGGTGACTGTTATGTGTCGACGCGGGTTGAGGAGCGGACCTGCGTCTGACGGAACCCAGCGCTAAAACAACCAGAAAGCGGTTCCAATAACAAAACAATTTATTTTCCCCCTTTGGTGCATAACAAAGTGTACAAACGAAAACGGCGTCAATCTGGCGGAGTGAAGGATGGCACGCTCTCCAGCGCCCAAAAGGATCGAAGCCCGGCTCTTCTGGACCCACGTTCACCGCCAAACACCCCCCAGGTGGACACGACAAACTGACTCTGCGAAGGATAGAAAAGGTGAGGTAAGTCAGCAGCTACAACTAATATCCTTCAAAAGGCACACACTATCAGCAACACATTCAGGTCTGAATTTAAGCTTTATGTAAATGAGCAGCTTCTCACAACAGGTGGAGGATCATCAGTCCGCATGCCACGGCAGTGAGAAGCGAGCTGCACAATTCTCATCAAAGTTCAAATATACTGCGTAACAAAATACCAAGTTACTATTAACAATTATTCAGACAATTAATCACCTCTGATGTGTGCTGACAGCATGTGTCCCTCACCCTTCCTCCTTCACAGGCACGATGTGTCAAACCCAGGTGCGGTCCTCAGCGTCTCACAAACGAACATCACAAGGTCGAGTTCCCGGCAATTCTGCTTGAATCACACATGACTTAAATCCAACCTTAAAGCTGAAAGTCTTTAAGGTTGCACGTGAGCACCATCCACAGGTGCTGCACATCATGTTGATGAGGGTGAAGGACTCTTCTGCCAGCACCTTCTCCACAGACAACAAATCAGTCCGCACACCACCTGGAGAGCAAAGAAAAGAAAAGAACACCCAAACGTCCAGCCAAACCCCCCAACACACAACAGTACCCCCCCTTTAACGGGAAGCCTCCCGGCGACCGAACAGACCAGGCCCGAGAACAGCACTTCCCTCCAGGGTCCACGTCAGGAAGCAGACAGCGTAATGCTCCCAAGGTCCACCGCAGACAGCAGGACAGGGCACCGTAGCTGGAAGGCCGGCCGGCTTCAAACAAAAACCCCAAAACAGTCCCTGATACAACCCAACATACAAGAAAAAACATAAAACCCACCCAACCTCCCCAGGGGACCGTCCCATCCAACCCCGGGAAGAAAAGAAAAACTCCCAAATGCAAAAACCCAACACAGCCCCACAAACACAATACAAACATAAATGCACAAAGAAAAATAACAAACAACCCCCCCAGAACGACCTGCAGAGCCCAACACCCCCCAGAAGGCTTTCACCGCCAATTCCAGGAGGAATAGCCAAAGCCGGAATCCCACAGAGGTCCCCAGGTACACATGGAGCAAACGGCACCCCCCAGAGGACCGTACCATCAAACCCCAGGAGGCACCCTCCCCACAACCCAGGAACCCCAGACCCGGCCACACTTGGCTAGGCGGCCCCACAAGCCAATTCCCCCCCAGAGGACCGTCCCATCAACCCTGGAGGTGGAACCCGGAAGGAAACAAAAAACATCAAAATCCAACCCCCGGAGGGCTACCTTAAACAACCCCGGGGACAAATAAAACAACCGATAAACCCTGTTACCTTCCCCGGCACCCCGAAAGACCCCAGGTCCCTCCCAGAGCCCCTCGGCGGCTCAATTTTGCCGAACGGCACAAAACATCAAGCCGGGGAAGGGAACAGGAAAAACTAACCCGGCCCCAACCCCAAGGCGCAGCGGAAAACCGGAAATATGTCCGATGTCTCAACCCGACCATACCCCAGCCTATCGGGAGGGGTGGAACTACCGAAATGGCGAACGGCAACAGATCGGCCCACCCCTCCGACTGAGGTATGTTCCCGCTGCACCACACCCTGGCAACACCAATGACGAACGGTACAAAGGCCCACCGAGGCTGGAGTGAAACCGGGCCCTAACTAAACCAGAAAAAACGCCCCTAACAACCCCCCCCCTAGGTGCAGAGGTCTTCTGAGAATGCTCAGTGTGACCAACCTGCACCACCCCACAACCCACAAGACGAACGGTCTTGGGGCGAGTGAGGTTGGGGTTAGGGAAGTAGGGAAATAATAAAAACAACAAAACAAAACGACCCCAGACCCAAACAAAAAATACCTAAAGACACATAAAAAAACCAACGATCAAGTGAGTCCAGACGGGCTTCGAACCGCCTGTCGTTCACTCCACCAGACACGCCTCTGACTACCCAAACAAGTTATAACCCCTTTCAGAGAAAAAAAAAAAAAAACTTTAGCCCATACAATTTTTTTTTTTTTTTTTATTTATTTATTTTTTTTTGTGTGTGTATTATTTCGCCTGTCCCAGAACACCTGGAGATATGTCACCACTATTTTTCTTGAAGCTTCTATGACGGGGCAATATAGCGACTTCAGCTCGTCCGAGCTGCATGGGCTCATCTGCAAGAGGAGCCAGAGGTCCCGTCGGAGGAGTCTCAGTGGGGCGAAGAAGAGGCAGCCCAGATCTGTGTCGGGGAAAGCCCCGAGACAAAAAAACCCGTGTCCCATAGACATGTCCCAACCCGACAAGTTGGGACATGTCTATCTCGGCTTTCAGTGCTTACCAGTTGAGTGAGTGTAAAAGAACTTGTGGAGAGCTGGACATGTCCCAACTTGTCCTCTAACACTCCGAAACGGAGGTGTTCCTTTGTCTCGCTTCATCAGCGAATCGGTCATGACGCGCGAAGCCTCCGCGCGGCTTTCCATGACAAAATCTCTTGTTAAAAGTGAAATCTGCCGGAAAATGGCTGATGTCCAGGTCTTGTGATAACCAGAGAAAGAGCACACGACGGTCTCGTATCCACAGAGCCATCAGCTTAGAAATGATCCAGTGGTTTGTGCCGCATCGTCGCAGCTCGCAGCGCGGCGCACCGACCGTCCTTAAAGGGGTCCTTAAACCTGTAGTTAAAGTCCTTATTCTCTGTGAAGCCTGTAAAATTTTCACTGAAAGCCAGATAAATTTTTCGAATGGTTTCCAGGTGCCAGTCTCTAACAGCTTCTGAAAAAATTCTGATGGAAAAAAAGTCCTTTTCATTCCGCCATTTCCAGACAATGAAAATCCGACGAGGGGGCGGGACCACTCCTTCCACAAGGCGTGCTCACAAGCGAATGACGTCACCGACAGGCGTGGAAAAACTCATGCATGCGCACGAGGGTTCAAGCATGTCTGACGTAAAAACATATGAATGAAATCCATATAGTTTTTGAAAAAAATAAAAAGGTACGATACTTTATGGACAGACCTCGTATAAACTTAAAATTGTATGGAATCATAAAAAATAGAGTGTAGTGTGGGCATCCGGCGTAAAACCTGTGCCAAATCAACATGCAGATCCACCTTGGATTTGCTGTGGCGACCCCGAGTGCAAACAAGGGAGCAGCCGAAGACTTACTTTTAGTGTGGTTATGTAAGTGGAGAGTATAGTGTATAAATTGTGGAGAGTATTGTATTCAACTTCAAATACTGCATAATGTGAAAATGGTGAGTGACTGGATTAGTTGTGAATATACCATGCCACTGGCCCATGTTTTCAATATGTTTGTTTGTTTTTTATTCTGGGTGAAGAGCAGAAAGTGAGTTCTTGCAACAGGACAGCAGTGTGGTCTTTTACAATCAGTGAAACGATTTTAAAAAATTGTAATAACTGTTTTTATGTGTGTGACTTCTTCCCAAGTCATAGAAACTCCAGTCAAAGGTGTCAATTATGTAATGTTGTTAGAATGATGTCAAAATGACTGTCTACTGAAAATATTTTAGCATTATTTTAGCTGTGTGCTGCATGTAGAATGCATGAAGAAATAGGTGCTGGGTGTATTCTCGAGATGGGCACAGTACAAGCGATGCAATATGCATTTCTGGGATGCATCCCTCATCTCTCAAAAATGAGCTCAAAATCTTTCTGTGCTGTTTCTCTGCAGTTTGGAAATACAAGACAGTCAATTCTTACTACAAGCTCTTGAAAATATTTCTTCAGGAACCTCCTGCACAACTCTTGCTTGATGTTACAGCACCATAAATCAGATCCCTTTCATATACGCCCTGTACCAGAAACACACAAAGGCTTTAGTATAGACGTAAATGCAAATGGGCATCAATGTAAAATTTTGTCTTTGAGAAAAGATATTTTGTTTTAGAATGAGAGCATCACATTTTGCTTCATGCATTAATACAGTTTTTAGATTTACTGCTAGACCCTAAAGGTATAATATGTCTCCTGTTTCCTATAACTGAGGAGTAAAATGAGATACTTTAACATATGGAGTCTGTAATCACTGCAAATGCAGCTGTTAATTATAATGTGTTTAATTACTTAATGACCGAGAGGCTTCACTTGATCATTTTCTATTCTGCTGTCGTGTCCAGAAATGGTTTCTCCCAGATTATTCAAAGTACACTCAATGCCCCACTGCAGTCATAATGTTCAGAACAGTGAGTCTGCGCCTGCTACTCAGGCTTGTAAATATGTCTTCTCTAATCCTCCAATATTGCTTGGCCACAAATTAATAATGCAAGGCAATGCAATAATTAAGTGATGCCTATGAATATCACAACTACTATTACTACTACTACTACTAATAATAATAATAATAATAATGCATGGGAATGTACTAATTCGGTATGGGAATTTATTAACTAAATTGTGGTCACTACTTCATAATGTGTGGTCACAAAATATAACTGTGTTCATGTCATCTGTTAGGATCGTATGTGTGTGCTTGTCCACGCCGTAGATGCCTGCGCTCCCCTGGTTGTTTATTTGGTTCCTTGATTCTTTAAGTCCTGTGGTTTCTCTTGTGTGTCTACTCAGAGTGCTCCTTTAGTTTTCCTGTGCAGCCACACATGTCACATGCTTGGCTTCTTTCCCTGTCTTTCACTTTCACAGTCCCTTTCTTCTTTTCGAGTTCACCTGTGGTGTTGTTTTTCTCTTATGATCACCCATTCTTCTGTCTGGGTTTTGTTTGCATCAGTTTGTTTACATTTTCTTCTGTTCGTCTGTTCGAGAAGCTGTGACACAAACCAGGGGTCCGTTCCATAAAACAGGATTACCAAATAAAACAGGCTTATTTCGTTAGTCTGTCTTATTTTCCAGTGGATCCGGTGTAGCGGCTGCACTCTGCGTTGTGTTGTTATGACTCCGCCCATTCGCTCTCCTCGGAACGCAAACTCACAATCCTCGGCATGGGAGTCGGACTCTCTAACCAGAAGGCAAAACCCAGGGCTCTGCGCTTGTGACCAGAGAATCCTTTTGAGCTGTTGGGAGTGAGATTTGCTAACTACATCTGCACAGCGACACCTACTGGCCTCCGTTACAACGCAACACTTTTGGTTTTGCTCCCATTTTGTATGAGATGAACTCAAAGATCTAAAACTTTTTCCATATACACAATATCACCATTTCCCTCAAATATTGTTCACAAACCTGGCTAAATCTGTGATAGTGAGCACTTCTCCTTTGCTGAGATAATCCATCCCACCTCACAGGTGTGCCATATCAAGATGCTGATTAGACACCATGATTAGTGCACAGGTGTGCCTTAGACTGCCCACAATAAAAGGCCACTCTGAAAGGTGCAGTTTTTTCACACAGCACAATGCCACAGATGTCGCAAGATTTGAGGGAGCATGCAATTGGCATGCTGACAGCAGGAATGTCAACCAGAGCTGTTGCTCGTGTATTGAATGTTCATTTCTCTACCATAAGCCGTCTGCAAAGGCGTTTTAGAGAATTTGGCAGTACATCCAACCAGCCTCACAACCGTAGACCACGTGTAACCACACCAGCCCAGGACCTCCACATCCAGCATGTTCACTTCCAAGATCGTCGGAGACCAGCCACTTGGACAGCTGCTGAAACAATCGGTTTGCATAACCAAAGAATTTCTGCACAAACTGTCAGAAACCGTCTCAGGGAAGCTCATCTGCATGCTCGTCGTCCTCATCGGGGTCTCGACCTGACTCCAGTTCGTCGTTGCTACTTCGCACAGCCATTGAAGAGGAGTGGACCAACATTCCACAGGCCACAATTGACAACCTGATCAACTCTATGCGAAGGAGATGTGTTGCACTGCATGAGGCAAATGGTGGTCACACCAGATACTGACTGGTATCCCCCCCCCCCCCCCCCCCAATAAAACAAAACTGCACCTTTCAGAGTGGCCTTTTATTGTGGGCAGTCTAAGGCACACCTGTGCACTAATCATGGTGTCTAATCAGTATCTTGATATGGCACACCTGTGAGGTGGGATGGATTATCTCAGCAAAGGAGAAGTGCTCACTATCACAGATTTAGACTGGTTTGTGAACAATATTTGAGGGAAATGGTGATATTGTGTATGTGGAAAAAGATTTAGATCTTTGAGTTCATCTCATACAAAATGGGAGCAAAACCAAAAGTGTTGCGTTTATATTTTTGTTGAGTATATGTTGTTAAATTTGTTTCATTAGTACTTGCAAATGCACAGAGGGTGATTTACAAATATCCCTGGTTTGTACACGTGCTTTGTGATCCACAAACACAAATTTCTGATTTGTAACGTGTGTGTGGGTTTTTACAAATAAATATGTATTTGTAAATCTATCTTTTTTTCATTTGTAAAAAAAAAAAAAAAGCCATTTGCAAAACTGAAAATTCTGTTTGTGAAGTGTGATTCAGCATTTATTCTGAGTGCAAAAACTACACAAATCCACAAACAAACAGTTTGCGATTCACACAGAGCAACGCTGTCATACCTGCAAATGCACAGGGGGCAATTTACAAATATTCTTCGATTTGTACAAGTGTGTTGTGATCCACAAACACAAATTTCCGATTTGTAAATTGTTTGTGGGTTTTTACAAATAAATATGTATTTGTAAATATATCGTTTATAAAAAAATAAATAAGAAAATAAATTTTACCTGTCAGTTTCCTGTTGGTTCCCACCGGCTTCTGTCAGTTCCTGTCAGTGTTTAGTCACACCGCCCGCTTCTACCCCCCCCCGGCGCCATTCGTCAAAATGCAAAGAATAACACTGCCATCTACTGAATGAAAATGTGAATAGTGATTTAGATATCTGTGAAACTCAACTAAAGTTTTGCGCTAAGAATGTCTCAGTATTGCATAAGTGAGCAACACGATGAATGCATGTAATCAGGAAAAAACAATATATTTACATATACATATCTATTTGTAAAAACCCACACACAAGTTACAAATCAGAAATTTGTGTTTGTGGATCACAACACACGTGTATAAATCAATGAATATTTGTAAATCGCCCTCTGTGCATTTGCGGGTATGACAGTGTTGCTTTGTGTGAATCGCGAGCTGTTTGTTTGTGGATTTGTGCAGTTTTGCACTCAGAATGTTTCAGTATTGTGTAACTGAGCAAAGTGATGAATGCGTGTAATCGGCAGTGGTAGGCACTGTTCAGCTAATCCGATAACCGATAATTATCAAAGCTAGCGGATGAGCTTTTCAGATAAGTTTTAAACCATTATCGGACCAATTATCTTCCGATAAATTTAGTTCTATAACTTTTTAGGCCACTAACATGTTTTTTTTTACATAGCTAGTAACTTAAAAACACTAATAATCTCATTTGCTCCTATCTGCTATGTATTTTACAACAGGAAGGTTGGGAAGAGAAACTGAGCTCAAGTCTATCCCCTCAAAAAGGACCTGGCTGCCAAAAAAAAAAAAAAAAAAAATCACTACTCCTTAAACCCATACAGCAGTCCAGCGATGAGGCAGAGGTCTTGAAATGGGATGCAGGTTTGACTTATGGTTTTGATTTATAAATCAAATTTTCCGGATAGAATACCTACATTAATGTAAACTCTTAAAATGTACAAAGTTGATATATAACACATATCTGTTAATTTTAAAATAATGCACTCATTCTGAAGATTTGAACATTAACACACAGGTGCCCAAAGGGATTATCGGCAAACCTAGCCTTCTCTCATACTGATTGGTTGACCAACTAACACAAGTGAGTCAATGTAACGTGTGTTGGTGTTTACAAATAAATGTGCTTTTGTAAAATGTGTCATTTTTTTAATTTGTGTTTAAAAAAAAGCATTTGCAAAGCCAAAAAGTCTGTGAAATTGTGATTCAGGCTGTGTGATATAACCGGCATCAAAATGCATAGAACACTGCAATCTACTGGCGACCGGTTATATCACAGTGTTGTCGACCGCAGGATTTTAAAATTATCTGTAGGTTTCCAAAACCTGAGAGACCACACACGTGGAGATACAAAATCATAGATCTGACAGGTTTAGTTGTACAGTGTGTGGTGTGCAGCCATACGGTAAAAACAACACACATAAACAGATTTCACACACGAACATTCCCAGGTCAGACACCTCACTTTGTGATTGGCTACATGTCACATTTAGCTCCTCACGTCCTTCCGAGCAGAACAGAGCGCTCGTAACACACCACAAATGGCAGGAATATCTGATAAGATTATATTTCGCGTCATCACGATTGTTGGGGTGTCCTTAAGATTGTTGGAAGGGGAAGATCGGGTCTGATATCGGCCTAATTATCTTGCCATGTTATGATGCCTCATGGAGCGACTGATTGCTCCGTTGTGACACAGCACGGAGCCGCTAACCGATCGGACGTTATGACACCGCATGGAGCCGCTAAACGATCGGATGTTATGACGCCTCACGGAGCAACCGATTGATCCATTGTGACACCGCACTGAGCCACTAACTGTTTGGCTGTTATGACGCCTCACGGAGTGACTGATTGATCCATTGTGACACCGCACCGACCACTAACCGATCGGATGTTATGACACCCCACAGAATGACTGACTGATTCGTTGTTATGACGCCACACCGCAAAGTTCAACGACCAAAATACCAACATTCTGGGTGTAATGAACATTTTTCACTATTATTTGATTTCTTTGTGCGACTGACATCGTTATTCAAGAATTCAAAAGGCTAATCCTATCGCCACACAACTCCAACCACACACGAGAAAGTTTTTTTGACAGTTCTTGTTATTGAAAGAAACCTTCTCTCCCTAACTGGATTGTGATGTCATCACTAGGGATGGGTATTGATAAGATTTTATCGATATCAATGCCATTATCAATTCCGCTTATTGCTCCGATTCCTTATCGATTCCCTTATTGATACCTCTTGTGAATTTTCTGTGTACTAAAAGTAGGCTTTACAGCAGAGGTCTTAAACTTGTTCCAGTTGTTCCAAACTTGTTAACATCACTTTGAACAGGTGGAATCAATTATCAGTCAAATCACCTGGTGGATTCGGTGGTTGCAAAGAAAACCTGCACCCTCTTGGCCCTTTCTGGAATGAGTTTGAGACCTCTGCTTTACAGGTTTTCCAGGTCAACAACATTTTAAATTGGTCACTAGATCCTTGATCTCTGGACATAAATAAAAATCAATAAAATCTGTAGTTTTTGTCAAAAGCATTTCCTTTCAGACATTTTGGCATGAATGTCTCTCCATACCTCTGAGCTGAGCTCAGCCTGCTGCTTCACGTCAGCGCAGGACGTCTCATTTTTGGAGGAAAAAACGTTTTGATTGATTGCAGTTTGTTTGTATTACAACATTTGGAAAGAGGTGTCATTTGATTTAAACTGTTGTGTGGGCCGCCAGAAGAGGATGTACTGCTGGCCCACCACCAAAGGGCGCCCTGCCTGAAGTGCGGGCTTCAGGCACGAGAGGGCGCTGCCGCCACGGACACAGCCGGGAGTGACAGCTGTCACTCATTAATTCCTGACAGCTGTCACACATTCTTCATCATCGCACTCCATAAAGACCAGACGTCATCTCCACCTCATCACCGAGATATCATACTTCATTGGAGGTAATATCCTCAGCCGTTTGTGTCTTTTGCAATATATCTGTATATTGTGAGTATTTGCAGGAGTACTGGTTCCTTTTTCTGTGGAGGCTGAGTGAGTGCAGGACGGCACTCTTTTCCCCTGAGGAATCACTGCGGTACTCTGCAACATATTGAGTGAGAGGTGGAGGTGGCATTCCCACCGCTGTTGTTACTGGGTGTACACACACCCACACTTGACTGTCTTTGTTCTTCGCCAGCAGTACCAGATCCGACAGTCGGGGACGGTGATCACCTGGGAATTCGGGACTTGGCGGCTCCAGTATTCACCAGGTTCTGTGGGGGCGGAAATCGTGTGGTTCCGGCTCTTCTCAGGACAGACGTCTTCTATCCTCGAGCCTGCCCACACGTCACCTTTGTAATTTGACTGTAATTATATTCTGAGATTGTCTGTATGTTCGTTGTGCATGTTTCACAACATTAAATTGTTACCTTTTGGCTCATCTATTGACCGTTCATTTGCGCCCCCTGTTGTGGGTCCGTGTCACTACACTTTCACAACAGGATATCTCGGCCAGCGTCATGGACTCCGAGGGGCGTCACCCGGCTGTTGAACGACCAATGGGAGAGCAGGGAGCGCAGGCGTCTGCAGGAGGCGTGATTGGTGAGCTACAGCACATTCTCACCGCCTTTACGGCTCGGTTGGATCAAATGACCGAGCAAAACATCCTCCTGAACCGCAGGGTGGAGGCTCTCTCCGCACAGATGGCGGCAAGCGCTCAGGGCGCTGCTGCAGCTCGTCCTCCTGCCGACCCTGTGCAGAATATGAACGTTCCAGTGGTGGTTCAACAACCCCTCCCACCATCCCCTGAAGCATACATAAGCCCTCCTGAGCCATACGAAGGTTGTGTGGAGACGTGCGCGGACTTTCTCATGCAATGTTCGCTCGTCTTGGCACAACGTCCCGTCATGTACGCGTCAGATGCTAGTAAAATAGCTTATGTGATTGCTCTGCTTCGGGGTAAGGCACGCGCCTGGGCTACGGCACTCTGGGAACAGAACTCACGGTTGTTATCAGCATACACTGGGTTTGTGGGGGAGTTCAGAACAGTGTTTGATCACCCTAACAGAGGAGAGACCGCTTCAACCGTGCTGCTGTCAATGAGACAGGGACGCGAGAGCGCAGCTGCTTATGCAGTCAACTTCCGCATCGCGGCTGCGAGGTCCGGCTGGAATAACGTTGCGCTCCGCGCCACCTTCATAAACGGACTGTCGTTGGTTCTGAAGGAGCAGCTGGTAGCTAAGGAGGAACCGCGGGATTTAGATGGGCTTATCGATCTCGTTATACGGTTAGACAATTGGTTGGAGGAACGCCGTCGGGAGTGAGGCAAAGGACGTGACCGGATACGCGCCGCCCCTCTCCCTTCCGGGTTCGAAAAGGCGCCGCCCTCCCCACGCTCCACAGCCGCAGTGCTCCGTGGGGTAACAGCTCCCCCTACTGACGTTGTTAGGGAAATGCACAGGGCCAAAATGAGGAGGCTGATCCGCGGGGAGTGTTTTCTCTGCAGCTCAAAGGAGCACATACAGAAAAACTGCCCCAAACGGCCAAAACGACAACACTCGCCCTTAGAGACTGGGCTAAGGGGGGGTCAAAACATTCAATTGAGACACACATAGATTGCCACACGACTCCCAGTCACAATCCTGAGCGGGGATTTAACCCTTCAAGCCCCAGCACTGGTGGACACGGGGTCAGAAGGGAATCTGCTAGACAGCAGATGGGCAAGGGAGGTAGGGCTCCCTCTGGTGGCGCTTCCTTCGCCATTGCAGGTTCGGGCACTAGATGGCACCCTCCTCCCTTTACTCACACACAAGACACAACCAGTAACTCTGGTGGTGTCTGGAAACCATCGGGAGGAGATTGAGTTTTTTGTAACTCCTTCTACCTCCCGCGTGATTTTGGGCTTCCCATGGATGTTGAAGCACAATCCCCGGATTGATTGGCCGTCTGGGGTGGTGGTTCAGTGGAGCGAAACCTGCCATCGGGTGTGTTTAGGATCCTCGGTTCCTCCCGGTTTACAGGCTAAGGAGGAGGTCAAAGTCCCTCCCAATCTGACGGCAGTGCCGGTTGAGTACCACGATCTTGCTGACGTCTTCAGCAAGGATCTGGCACTCACCCTTCCCCCGCACCGTCTGTACAATTGTGCCATTGATTTGGTTCCAGGCGCTGAGTTCCCGTCCAGCAGGCTGTACAACCTCTCACGACCTGAGCGCGAATCAATGGAGACCTACATCCGGGACTCATTAGCTGCCGGGCTGATCCGGAACTCCACCTCCCCGATGGGGGCAGGTTTCTTTTTTGTGGGCAAGAAAGATGGCGGACTCCGTCCATGCATTGATTACAGGGGGCTGAATGAGATTACGGTTCGCAATCGATACCCGTTGCCATTGTTGGATTCCGTGTTCACCCCCCTGCATGGAGCCAAAATCTTTACTAAGCTGGATCTTAGAAATGCGTATCACCTGGTTCGGATCCGGAAGGGAGATGAATGGAAGACGTCATTTAACACCCCGTTAGGTCACTTTGAGTACCTGGTCATGCCGTTCGGCCTCACCAACGCCCCCGCGACGTTCCAAGCCTTGGTTAACGGCGTCTTGCGGGACTTCCTGCACCGATTCGTCTTCGTATATCTGGACGATATTCTCATCTTTTCTCCGGATCCTGAGACCCATGTCCAGCATGTACGTCAGGTCCTGCAGCGGTTATTAGAGAACCAACTGTTTGTGAAGGGCGAGAAGTGCGAGTTTCACTGCACGTCTTTGTCCTTCCTGGGGTTTATCATCTCCTCTAACTCCGTCGCCCCTGATGCGGCCAAGGTTGCGGCGGTGAGAGATTGGCCCCAACCAACAAGCCGTAGGAAGCTGCAACAGTTCCTCAGCTTCGCTAATTTCTATAGGAGGTTCATTAAGGGCTACAGTCAGGTAGTTAGCCCCCTGACAGCCCTGACCTCTCCAAAAGTCCCCTTCACCTGGTCGGATCGGTGCGAAGCCGCGTTCAAGGAGTTGAAATGACAGTTCTCTACTGCGCCAGTTTTGGTGCAGCACGACCCTAGCCGCCAGTTCGTGGTTGAAGTGGATGCCTCTGACTCAGGGATAGGAGCCGTGCTGTCCCAGAGCGGAGAGACCGATAAGATTCTTCACCCGTGTGCCTACTTTTCACGCAGGTTGACCCCGGCTGAACGGAACTATGACGTCGGCAATCGAGAACTCCTTGCGGTGAAAGAGGCTCTTGAGGAGTGGAGACACCTGTTGGAGGGAGCGTCTGTGCCGTTCACGGTTTTCACTGACCATCGGAACCTGGAGTATATCAGGACCGCCAAGTGGCTGAACCCCAGGCAAGCCCGCTGGTCACTGTTCTTCGGGCGTTTTGACTTCCGGATCACCTATCGCCCCGGGACCAAGAACCAGAGGTCGGATGCCTTGTCCCGGGTACACGAAGAGGAGGTCAAAACTGCACTGTCGGATCCACCGGAGCCCATCCTGCCGGAGTCCACTATCGTGGCCACCCTCACCTGGGACGTGGAGAAGATCGTCCGGGAGGCCCTGGCACGGAGCCCGGACCCAGGTACAGGTCCGAAGAACCGTTTATACGTCCCACCAGAGGCCAGAGCTGCAGTCTTGGACTTCTGTCACGGTTCCAAGCTCTCCTGTCATCCAGGGGTGCGAAGGACCGTGGCAGTTGTCCGGCAGCGCTTCTGGTGGGCGTCTATGGAGGCCGACATCCGGGAGTATATCCAGGCCTGCACCACCTGTGCCAGGGGCAAGGCTGACCACAGGAAGGCCCAAGGGCTACTCCAACCGCTTCCTGTGCCTCATCGCCCCTGGTCCCACATCGGCCTGGATTTCGTCACGGGCCTCCCGCCGTCCCAGGGCAACACCACCATCTTCACGATAGTGGACTGATTCTCCAAGGCGGCCCACTTCGTGGCCCTCCCGAAGCTCCCAACAGCCCAGGAGACAGCAGACCTCCTGGTCCACCATGTTGTCCGTCTGCATGGGATATCCACCGACATCGTCTCGGATCGTGGTCCCCAGTTCTCCTCACACATCTGGAGGAGCTTCTGCAGGGAACTGGGGGCCACCGTGAGCCTCTCGTCCGGGTACCATCCACAAACGAACGGACAGGCAGAGCGGGCCAACCAGGAACTGGAACAGACCCTCCGCTGCGTCACATCCGTGCACCCAACGGCCTGGAGTAACCATCTGGCCTGGATCGAGTATGCGCATAACAGCCAGGTGTCTTCTGCCACCGGCCTCTCCCCATTTGAGGTGTGTTTGGGGTATCAGCCCCCGTTGTTCCCTGTGGTGGAGGGAGAGGTCGGTGTGCCCTCGGTCCAGGCCCACCTGCGGAAGTGCCGTCGGGTGTGGTGCTCCGCCCATTCTGCCTTGTTGAAGGCCCGGACGAGGGCGAAGACCCATGCAGACCGCCGGCGATCCCCGGCCCCTGCTTACCATCCCGGGCAGGAGGTGTGGCTGTCCACAAAGGACATCCCCCTCCAAGTGGACTCCCCCAAGTTGAAGGACCGGTACATTGGACCTTTCAAGATCCTCAAAATCCTCAGTCCTGCCGCAGTGAAGCTCAGACTCCCAGCTTCACTGCGGATCCACCCGGTTTTTCATGTGTCCAGACTCAAGCCTCACCACACCTCACCCCTCTGTGCTCCCGGTCCGGCGCCGCCTCCTGCCCGGATCATTGACGGGGAGCCGGCTTGGACAGTGCGCCGGCTCCTGGACGTCCGTCGAATGGGCCGGGGGTTCCAGTATTTGGTGGACTGGGAAGGGTATGGACCCGAAGAATGCTCCTGGGTGAAGAGGAGCTTCATCCTGGACCCGGCCCTCCTGGCCGATTTCTACCACAGACACCCGGACAAGCCTGGTCAGGCGCCAGGAGGCGCCCGTTGAGGGGGGGGTCCTGTTGTGTGGGCCGCCAGAAGAGGATGTACTGCTGGCCCACCACCAAAGGGCACCCTGCCTGAAGTGCGGGCTTCAGGCACGAGAGGGCGCTGCCGCCACGGACACAGCCGGGAGTGACAGCTGTCACTCATTCTTCTGTTGTTACTGGGTGTACACACACCCACGCTTGACTGTCTTTGTTCTTCGCCAGCAGTACCAGATCCGACAGTCGGGGACGGTGATCACCTGGGAATTCGGGACTTGGCGGCTCCAGTATTCACCAGGTTCTGTGGGGGCGGAAATCGTGTGGTTCCGGCTCTTCTCAGGACAGACGTCTTCTATCCTCGAGCCTGCCCACACGTCACCTTTGTAATTTGACTGTAATTATATTCTGAGATTGTCTGTATGTTCATTGTGCATGTTTCACAACATTAAATTGTTACCTTTTGGCTCATCTATTGACCGTTCATTTGCGCCCCCTGTTGTGGGTCTGTGTCACTACACTTTCACAACATAAACGGCGTTTCGCTTTGATTCCGACTGGACTCTATTGTTCTAACTTGACTTGGCAGAGAGCCGCACAGTGTTTGGAGCTGTGTTAACAGAACGGAGGACGAGTCCCAGCTAGTAACTTTAATCCGCACAAAAATGACTCACGATTGACATATTCAGGGATGAAAGTGGTGAAAAACAAAAAAAGCTGAAATCCAAAATTACCCCCCAACAGCACCCACACGAAAACGTTTAAATTCTAGAATCTCTGAAATGCAATCTGGGACTATTCCTGACAATAAACTGCAGTGAGTGCAGCATCCATTTTGGTGAGAAAAAAAACAACTTTCCTTATTCAAAGAGGATGCCGCTGTTTTCTAGCTTGGCAGATAGTTTTGGAGAAATCACTGAGTAAATTGACAAATTGAAAAAATGGTTTGACCAAAACAAAATGTCATTAAACTTAAATAAAACAGGGATGACGTGAAGCTGTTAAAGTCACTACATGTTCACGGGAAACAGTTATTTATTTCTATATTTATTAATTTTCATTGTTAGTTGGTTTTATCTTTTCTGTTGTGTTTATCTTTTCTGTTGTGTTTTGTTTCATCAGGTTCTATTTGTCTCTTTCTCTAAAATTGTACTGCAGCATTATTACTTATTATGAGTTATTATTACTATTATTGTTGTTATTATTATTAATATATGAATAAAAATACATAAAAAACTACAATTTGACTCTTTTACGTCAACAAACGCTGAGCCATTAATTATTATATAGAAAACAAATGGACACAAATGTGCTGAGATGCGAACAGCTAATGCTAACTTTAACACTGAAAACGTCATAGACATGCTAACGCATTAGCATCGGCCTGTTTTTAAGTTATAAAATACATCTATCAACTGTTTCAGAAGACCATAGCAGGTTGGTTTAACATAAAAAAGGTAAATATTACTCACAGACATATGCTCTTTAGGGTTTTAGCGGGGAAAAATGAAGATAAAGCGAAATAAAACAATGAATCAACGAAGCAGCAGTGAATCACTGCTTCGATCTGCGAGTCACTGCTTCGATTAGTTCAAGGTTCAAAGCAAAGCCGCACTGCAGAAACGGTTGATTACCGACCTGCTGCAGGGTCTGTAATCAATGTAGAGAAATGATTATTTTCCTGACAAACACCCCCCAAAACAACGGCCACTCTAATGGACCGATAAGGGAATTGTTAAGCAAAAAGGTTATTGATGTAGGTGGATCGAATAATTTCTTAATGATACCCGACAAGAACCGGTTCCCGATAGCCATCCCTAGTCAACATGCGTGTGCTTAGGTGCTATCTAATGGGATCTTGAAAATGTCTTTCTTTTTTTTTTTTACAAATGAAAAAAAAGACGTATTTTACAAAAGCACATTTATTTGTAAACACCAACTCATGTTACATTGATTCACTTGTGTTAGTTTTTACATAGAATGAATGAATCAACCAATCAGTATGAGTGGAGGCTAAGTTTACCCATAAACCCTTTGGGCATCTGTGTGTTAATGTTCAAATCTTCAGAATTAGTGCATTATTTTAAAATTAACAGATATGTGTTAAATATCACTTTGTACATTTTAAGAGTTGCAATAATGTAGTTATTCTATCCAAATTAATTTGATTTATAAACCAAAACCATAAGTCAAACCTGCTTTCCATTTCAAGACCTCCACCTCATGGCTGGACCACTGTATTCTGTCAAGTGCTTCCCTACAGCAGTGGACAGAGTGCACAAATAGAAGTGCTGGCTCATTGGCTCATTGGCTGTGGCTGTGTTTTGGTTTGTGATCACTTTTGATTCCATTAAAAGCTTTGGCGATGTATACACTTAAAATCGGCTTGTTAGTACCTGAGAGTGTATGGAAAACAAAATTAAAAGTTATCAGTTAGCTGTACCTTCTGATAAGTTTTTAGGCAGTTTATCGATTTAGCATTATAAAAGACAACTTCAGTTAGCTGATTACCAGTTATCGAAGCAAATTTTTTGGTTAGCTGTGCCCACCACTGGTAATCGGGGATTCATAAATGCTGAATCACACTTCACAAACAGAATTTTCAGTTTTGCAATTTTTTTTTTTTTTTTTACAAAAAAAAAAAAACCCCAACATATTTACAAAAAACATATTTATTTGTAAAAACCCACACACAAGTTACAAATCAGAAATTTGTGTTTGTGGATCACAAAGCACGTGTACAAATCAAGGGATATTTGTAAATCACCATCTGTGCATTTGCAAGTATTAATGAGACAAATTTAACTCCATAGAGCTGCTGCTTAACCTGTCAACTCTAGGAAATATCAGAGAGGGATATTTTTTGTTTTTTTTGCAATAAACTTATCATGAATGTGCAACCCACCCTTGAGCCCAGTAGAGCACTGTGCATTTTTTTCTTTCTTATTAATTAGTTAATTAATCCTAATTAATTATCAAATCTTAATTAATTAATTAATTAATTTGTTGCACAGTATGTAAAACAGCAAAAAAAAAAAAAAAAAAAAAAAGTCCAGTACAGCTAAGTACCACTCTTTGCAGCTTTGAGTTCATCTTTTGGAGGTTTGAAGTCTATGGCCTTGCAATCTGAGTTGAGTTTGAATCAAAATCAGAATCAAATTTATTGCCAAGTAAGTTTGCACATACAAGGAATTTGATCTGGGGTTATTGGAGCAATGAGAAAAGAAAAGAAAAACAATTCCACAATCCCAATTCCAATGCAGTTGGGACGTTGTGTGAAATGTAAATAAAAACAGAATACAATGATTTGCAAATCCTCTTCAACTTATATTCAATTGAATACACCACAAAGACACGATATTTAATCTTCAAACTGATAAACTTTATTGTCACCTTTCCTTCTAACAACACTCAATAAGCATTTGGGAATTGAGGACACTAATTGTGAATGTCATGATTGGGTATAAAAGGAGCATCCCCAAAAGGCTCAGCCATTCACAAATTGTTTTTGGAAATCATGGACACCGTGTCCTCAGGACAAAAGAGGAAAAAGACCATCCAGAGTGTTACCAGCGCAAAGTTCAAAAGCAAGCATCTGTGCCTCTGTGCAGGTCTGGCCTGCCTGCAGTCCAGACCTGTCACCTATTGAAAATGTGGCGCATTATGAAGCGCAAAATACGACAATGAAGACCCCGGAATGTTGAACAACTGAAGTCGCACATCAAGCAAGAATGGAAAGAATTCCACCAACAAAACTTTAACAATTAGAGAATCAGAATCAGAATCACTTTTATTGTCATTGTAATTTGCATTACAACGAGATTTGAGTGCAACTCCAAACAGGTGCTTTCCGTGGTGTGAGTAATTTTTAGCCAAATAAAAGAAAGTGAAATTTAACAGTAAATTATTCAGAGTATATGTACAACTAATATAAACATAAGGTAAAATAAAATAAAATGTGGACCAAGTAAAATGTAAAATGAGAATTATATACAACTGTGGAATCATATTGCACGGGAAAATTGCACATGGTTTACAGATATTGCAGAAGAAACTTGAAAAGTGAAGATTAGAGTGATTTGTTTTTGTTCAGTGCAGTGATCCTTCCACTGTAGCCAAGTGCTTGCTCACAGGGGGTCGTTTTGACCGTTGGGGTTTTACATAATTATTGTATGGCCATGCCTTACAATATAAAGCGCCTTGGGGCAACTGTTTGTTGTGATTTGGCACTATATAAAAAATTGATTGATTGATTGATCCCTCTGGGGAGAAAGCTGTCCCTGAGTCTGTTTGTCCTAGTTTTGATTGACCTATACCGTCGGCCATAGGTAGTAGGTCAAACAGGTGGTTGCTGGGGATGGATGTGTCTTTGCTGATGCTGGCAGCTCTGCTGAGGGAGCGAGAGCTGGCAATGTCTGCCAGGCTGTGCAGAGAGCAACCAGTGATTCCCTGGGCCATTTTGATCACCCTCTGCAGCGCTCTCCTGTCTGCTGCTGAGCACCCCCCATACCACGCTGTGATGCAGTACATCAGGATGCTCTCGATGGTGGCTCTGTAGAACAACACCAGCAGCTTCTCCTCAAGATTGTTTCTCCTGAGCACCCTCAGGAAGTGGAGTCACTGCTGGGCTTTCTTCACCACCGCTGTGGTGTTGGCAGTCCAGGAGAGGCTGTCAGAGAGCTGCACTCCCAGGAACCTGATGGAGCTGACCCTTTCCACA
This sequence comes from Thalassophryne amazonica, assembly GCF_902500255.1. NCBI lineage: Eukaryota > Metazoa > Chordata > Actinopteri > Batrachoidiformes > Batrachoididae > Thalassophryne > Thalassophryne amazonica. The sequence continues at coordinate 116,612,393 of NC_047103.1, read as the reverse complement.
CAGTCCCCTTGGATGTAGAGTGGGGCTGGATCAGCCCTGTTCTTCCTGAAGTCCAGCATTATTTATTTTGTTTTTATATTCTTTTGTTAGAAGGAAAGGTGATGTAACACAGTGGTAAACATTCCACTGTCCCAGCTTTTTTGAAACGTGTTGCAGGCATCCATTTCAAAATGAGCAAATATTTGCACAAAAACAATAAAGTTTATCAGTTTGAACATTAAATATCTTGTCTTTGTGGTGTATTCAACTGAATATAGGTTGAAGAGGATTTGCAAATCATTGTATTCGCCCGCCTGCCGCCACTGCTTTTTACCACACAAGATGCGATTTATTAAATGTTTTTGTTTGTTTGTTTAAGTTGTTATAGTCAGCTAGATTAATATCTCCGTTATACAGACTCAACGGCCCCACAGAGGGTCTTGATGCTTCCCGCTGTCATCGGTGCTCACTCATTAACTTTGATATTGGGAGATTTTAAGTATGAATCGGGAGGTCAGGCAATAACTTTCCAAATCAGGAGACTCCCGATGATAATGGCAGTTTAATTCTGGTTGTAGGCTACCTACGCATTTAGTCGATCAGCAATTTCCTGCCAGCCTTTCTCTCTGAATTTATTTATTGCTGTTGTTTTTGTTATTAGATGTTTAAATTCCTCATAGGTCTCCATTATAAGTGCTGCTCTGTGGCAGTGAACGTCTTTACATTTTGCCGTTGTGAATCCTGTTGATCTGTGTTCGACCTCGTGGTCTGCGTATGAATGGCCTGCACAAGCAATTAGTCTGATTGGCTGAACCTGTCTTGACTTTGTTTGATTGCGTGAACTTGGCTCGGCCTCTATGGAACCACTTTAGCCTCATCTTATTTGTTAGGCTCATTCACTTCAGGTGTTTCACATTAAAGTGCTGCTTTTCTGAGCTTGCTTTCTGGAATGGACCCCTGTTCTCAGCGCCACGTTCCAGGTGTGGCTCCTTAGAGATGAATTTAGCCAGCTTCTGTGATCTTAAAAGGCATTCTCACAGAAACATAAGACTAGATAGTCATGGTTGTGGGTCAGAACCTGATGGTGGACACCACAATCCAAGTCTACCACGTGCTGGGTAATAGGGAGAGTCGGGAGTTTTCCCGGTGGGCTGGTCCAACCTGGGGCCTTTGTGAAGGGGTGTTAATATATGCATACATATATGACCACCACTAACTGTTAGGCTACACAGCAAGACACTTGGGCTGTCGTATCTTAAAGAGAAGACATTAAGTGTTATAAATGTTTTACAATCACGAAAATTCACAAGAAAATAACTTAAGACTTAGAGAATTTTTTGGATCGCGCCGAGTTTCAGCTTAATCATGCGTCCTGCATCGTGCAGTCTGCATGGAGTAACGAGCTGCGATTAACATCTTACGACCACCTCCCGATAGGGAATCATATGGTCCGACAAAAATCAAACCTGTTTGATATTTTGGTCGGCTGTCGTGACTCGTGAGGGTTCCGCGCTGTTGAAGCAGCGCTTCAAGCGTCTACGCGCTGATTACCTCGCGCACTGTGCATGAGCAAACACTGGAGAGAGCAAACAGTGATGTTTTTTTTTGGGTTTTTTTGCCTTCCCTCGCAATAACCTAATATCACATTAAAGTTCATGCCAATCAGCGCGCACAGTGAGTGCAATCAGGTGGAGGGAGACTGAACGTATATGCACGCACGCACACACACACACAACAGGATTTACGACAGATGAGCACAGCTGTAAGACTCTGTATGAAATATAGTTTATTTATACAACAGTGTAAGTAACAACACCTGTTGTGAATGTTTATGTTTTCTTTTTTACCGTCCTCTCGTGAATCATGTTACTGTCTGCTGTGTGTGCGCGCGCACCCATATACATTCAGTCTCCCCACCTGATTTCACTGACTGTGCGCGCTGATAGGCATGAAATAAAATTTTTAAAAAAAGAAAAAAAAAAAGCTTCTGTTACGTTTTGCTTCCCGACGTGTGGTTTTTGAATGTACAATGTGAACAGTCAGAACGCATCAGAGCATCGGGCCATACAGTTTGAGAACATGAATCGTGCGCTCTGAACTTTTACACCCTGCGGTTTTGTCACACAGTTTGAGCTGGAGCCAAGTACAATGACTGAAAATATCGTACAGTGTATGTCCAGCTTAACTAACTTTTAATTTCTATTATAAGCCACCCAATTTTCACAGTCAGTCAGCACTTAAATGCCACAGCAGAAATCTTATTATCTCTGTGCGCTGGTGGTTTGTGGGCCGGTTGGATATGAAACTCCCGGGCTGAAAAACGTTCCCAGCACACCCCTGATCCAAGTTATTTCTTATTGAATTCACCTTTTGGGTAATTGTTCCTTATAAGACAAATTTTATATCCCTGTGTGTGGCAGGATTCTTTTGGTTTAAGATATTTTTGGAGACTCTTCTTCAGCTGTAATCCTCCTTACCCCCACTAACAACTTTTGAATTTTGTGTAACTCCTGTCTTCTGGTTCTTGTTTTGACTGAATAGATATTAGAGAAGGGTGAGGTGTTTCGATCCAGTCTGCTCTGTGTGAGCCTGATCCTGTCAGATCTCTGAAACTAAGCAGAGTGAGTCCTGAGGGGTATTCCAGAAAGGAGGTTGAAAAAACTCTGAATCTATCCCTGAACTCTGAGTTGACTTACTCTGAGATGGGAAACTCTGAGTATCCAGTTCCAGAACAGCTGATCTGAGTTTGTTCAGTCGTGAACAACCACTATAAAAAGCTGTCATCAATGGAGCCCTGATATCACTAGTCACCATGACAACCGAGAAGAAGAGCTCGAGCTATTTCACGCCAATTGATTTGGAGGTGCTACTGCAAGTCTATACGATCATATATTCCACTGTAAATGTAACACCGCTGCTGCAGCGAAGGAGAGAGAGACAGCATGGGAGAAACCCGCTGCCCGAGTCAATGCGTATGTTGAAATGCACTACACTGAGAAAAATGAATCTGGGGAGATGTAATGACAATACAGTTAAATCTGTGACATTAACAAAAAAAGGTGTGTTTATTATATGTACAGAACAGTCTCGTTAAGGAACTAATTTACGTTCATTAAATACACAAAACCTTATGCATTTTCTGCTTAACAAGATGTATTTACTTAATTTCAGCTGATTTTTTTCAGTTACAATCACCCAACAAACATGTTCTTCTTGGATTTACACTGTAATCGCAAAGGCTGTAAATTGTTGTGCTGCAATGCATTATGGGAGTTTTCTAACAAAAACGTAAACTGTAGTGTGTTTATTTTCCTCCACATCAGTGATGCAATGTGATGCAACACGTTCCAGCTGCTCGCACTGTGTTCGTGCATGTGCACGATGGTTTGTGGTTCTCCATGTCGTGTTTGGTTCGCGGATTTTCTTCCGGTGTTTGTGCAGCAAATCAAAGGTTGATCTGCATGTTGATTTGGCACAGCTTTAATTGAATCTTTGAATATCTTTCCAACTTAAGTACTAATAGCCCAAATCTCCATACAATAGCTTGTGGCAGCAAACAACGAGAAAATGTCAGAAATGACTTAACGTGAGCACAAAATACATATTTTGAGAGGTCAATTTAGGCCTATAATGTGCTCACGTTTTATTAATTTGAGGGCTCAACTAAAGGAAAACATGCGTACAAATGATCACGGACAGAAAAAATTATCACTTTAAGTGACCTCTCCCGAGTTCTATAATCAGGTGTGGAATGAATGGACATGTCTACGGTTTGTCTCAGGTGGGAGGAGACAGGTAGAAACTCAGGGTTTCTGAAAGAACCTGCCAGGGAGCAGGTTATGTTCACAGAGTCTGTTACCATGGTGACTAAGACAGAGACAGGGTTTTACTTCCTTCCTGGAATGGACAACGAAGAGTTTCCCTTATTGCAAGGTTAGTGCAGTGGATAAGAGAATATTTAGAGGGGAATCCTGCAAATGGTGATAAAAGCATCAAATTCAGCAGAAATACTCCTCAGACAATCCTCTTTTGAAAAACCAATTGGCCACTTGAATTTTCAATCGGTGGTCAGGTAGAGGTCAGTTGAAGAATTACACAGAGGTCAAAATTAAAAGATGCTCCAATCATATTGAAAAATATTCCACATTATTTGCCTGATCATAAAGATTCCAAAAAGGTATAGTTTGGACTATGTTATGGTTCGAGTATGAGTGAACGGCGAACCCAGAAGCAGGGAGCAAGTGCAAGATATTAGAACACGGATTTATTCACAGAGTGGATTTACAAAGAAATAAAGTGTGATTGAGCAAGGCTGTCTTGCCGTGTGAAGACTGGCCCGCTCAGCGGTGGAACCAGGAGTACCGCAGCCCAGAAGACTTTGGCTCTGATGGGATGGATCCAGAGCCAGGTGGCCGCCTGCAAGCTGTCGACACCGTCTGGAGAAGATACACAGGTGAGTGAGTGCTGGGCTGAATCAGTTCCACAGATAAGTAATCACAGTTAATTGGTAACAGATTGTCTTAGCTGAGTCCTGTGTGCTGAAGAGAGCTGAAGCTGTAAAATGCTGCTGCAAAAAACATAGACCTAGAAGAAACTCTGACAGACTGCAGGACAAAAATACTGAACGATAATCAGGAGCATGGAAACTCAGTATTACCCAGTATAAATCTGGAGCATGGAAGCTCAGAAATAACCAGAATAAGTTTTGCGTAGGAACGCACAAAGATAAGCCAGTTACCGTGGAAGGTTCACTGAGTTTCTGGTGAGGACGGAATGGACCCGCCAGGTCCAAGCAAACTCCAGAATCCAGCAGAAGAGAGTCTACGACACCTGTTGCAGAGGACGGGCCTTCGCACCAGGGGGCAAGGTGTAGGTGTACTGTTCTGTCAGCAAAAACAGAATTCCCCCAAGCTTTGCAGCAACTAGCAGGGGCCTGGTGAGGTGGTGGACCGCTTGTCCGGGTACGGATGCCCGGCAAAGGATGCATAGTGGTGCTGCACCAGGACAGGGTCTCTCCATACCGCCCCCTTGTGCCACTCACCGTGGATAAGAAGGGTGACGGCAGAACTCCAGGCACTGACCAATGTGACCCCCCACCAGGCGCGATTATGGATGGACCTGGCCAGCCCGCTCGCCGGCGGAGGCAGCCTGGACACTTGCAGGACTTTGTATTTGGCGATAGGGTCGCCAAGGACGACTGACCCTTCAAGTGGGGGCAATGTAGCGAAGGCCTTGCCGGTCGCTAAATCTGAGAACTGCAATGCCGCAGTGCATCATGGGAGTACGGGGCTTGGGAGTTTTTAAGCGCTGTTATTGTCTTTCATGTTAGTTTAATAGTGTGGTTGGAGTTATTGATTTAGTGTGTTTAATTGTCCAATTGGGTTAGTCAAGTTTAGTTAAGTGTTCTGTTGTCACCATAAGTAAAAAGTGTATTACGTTTGATTTTGTCCACCATTTCCCATGTTGTTGAGGTTGAAAAATAAAACAGCACCTCCTTGTGACAGAGTATAGAAAAGCTCCAAGCGTCTTGTTCTTCCACACCACTCGCCACACTACCATACTGTTTGTATTTCTTCACAATTGATGTAAATAAAGTCGAAGACATATTCAGTGACTTGGAAATGTTCATGTATCCATCCCCTGACCTATCTGAAGAAAACTGGCAATAAAACTGATGATTTACATGTGACATACCAAAGGGGACCATTACTGCAACCCATCATCTTGGCTTTTATATTTAATTTATATCAAGTTATACAGATTTGCTTTGAGCTTACGTTTAAGAAGGATAATTTTAGAAATGTTTGTACTGAGAAGCCTGAATTACTTTCTTTATTTGAAATGGCATAAATAAATGTGTGAAATACCAAGGGGTTGAATACTTTTTCAAGACACTCTTTAGATAGAACAACAGATGTACACCTACTTAAATTATAAAAAAAGTAAAAATCTTGAGTCTGAATGTTGTGAAACAATAAATACAATAATTCCATTCTAAACCATTTTGTTTAGTGAAAATATTTTCAAATTCTAGACCAAATAAACTATGTATATTAAGATGTTTTATGATGTAGCAGAAAATAAATAATTAGTGTAAGTCAGCAGTTCCCAAACCTTTTCAGTCACAGATGCCTGTGTACATCCCGACTATGTTAATGAACTTGTATGTATCATCCACTCCATAACAATAGCCAGCACTGTGCAAGTTCACGCTTCACAAGGGCTCAGTTCAGCTAGTTCAGTTTACATAGATCATAATGATTAAATTCATGTTCGTAGTTCACATTTTAATTTTTTAACTAGCTTACGGTCAGCTCATTTAATATATATTTTTTAAAACAGTGAGAATGTGACTCTGAATTTAATGTTTTCAATAGAACCTCTTCCATAGATCCAGAAGTCCATACAATGAATAACTGTGGATATAAGCTTAACCATGGCTGACATGGTTAAGCCCTATGTACCGGGTTTGGGCCTTGCGTTCGCAGGGTGCAGGACTGCTATGTGTTCCTAGGGTGAATAAAAAGTGAGCAGGTCACAGAGCCTATTCCTATTGTGCTCCGGCTCTGTGGAATCATCTTGCTGCATGGATATGGCAGTCAGACTCTTTAAGTCCAGATTGAAGACTCATTTTTTTACCGTTTTATCATTAGTATTTTATGTGATTGCCTATTTTCTTTTATTCTTTGTATCTTTTACAACCCCAATTCCAATGAAGTTGAGACATTGTGTAAATAAAAACAGATGATTTGCAAATCCTCTTTAACCTATATTCAATTGAATACACCACAAAGACAAGATATTTAATTTTCAAATTGATAAACTTTATTGTTTTTGTGCAAATATTTGGTCATTTTGAAATGGATGCCTGCAACACGCTTCAAAAATGCTGGGACAGTGGTATGTTTACCAGTGTTACATCACCTTTCCTTCTAACAACACTCAATAAGCATTTGGGAAATGAGGGCACTAATTGTGGAAGCTTTGTAGGTGGAATTCTTTCCCATTCTTGCTTGATGTCTGACTTCAGTTGTTCAACAGTCCAGGGTCTCCGTTGTCATATTTTGCGCTTCATAATGCGCCACACATTTTAGCCACACAATTTCATTGGGCGAGAGGTCTGGACTGCAGGCAGGCCAGTCTAGTACCGGCACTCTTTTACTACGAAGCCATGCTGTTGTAACACTTGCAGAATCTGGCTTGGCACTGTCTTGCTGAAATAAGCAGGGACGTCCCTGAAAAAGACATTGCTTGGATGGCAGCATGTGTTGCTCCAAAACCAGGATGTACCTTTCAGCATTGATGATGCCATCACAGATGTGTAAGTTGCCCATGCCATGGGCACTAACACACACCCATACCATCACAGATGCTGGCTTTTGAACTTTGCACTGGTAACAATCTGGATGGTCTTTTTCCTTTTTTGTCCAGAGGACACGACGTCCATGATTTCCAAAAACAATTTTAAATGTGAACTCATCAGACCACAGCACACTTTTCCACTTTGCGTCTGTCCATTTCAAATGAGCTCAGGCCCAGAGAAGGCAGAGGCGTTTCTGGATGTTGTTGATGTATGACTTTCACTTTGCATGGTAGAGTTTTAACTTGCACTTGTAGATGTATTGATGAACTGTGTTAAGTGACAGTGGTTTTCTGAAGTGTTCCTGAGCCAACATGGTAAGATCCTTTATACAATGATGTTGGTTTTTAATACAGTGCCGCCTGAGGGATGGGGCATTCAATGATGGTTTTCGGCCTTGCCACTTATGTGCAGAAAGTTCTCCAGATTCTCTGAATCTTCTGATTATATTAAGGACTGTAGATGATGGAATCCCAAAATTCCTTGCAATTGAATGTTGAGAAACATCATTCTTGTCGTTCACAAAGTGATGATCCTCACCCCATCTTTCCTTGTGAATGGCTGAGCCTTTTGAGGATGCTCCTTTTATATCCATTCATGACACTCACCTGTTTCCAATTAGGTGTTCTTTGAGCATTCATCAACTTTCCCAGTCTTTTGTTGCCCCGTCCCAGCTTTTTTGAAATGTGTTGCAGGCATCCATTTCAAAATGAGCAAATATTTGCACAAAAACAATAAAGTTTATTAACATTAAATATCTTGTCTTTGTGGTGTATTCAATTGAATATAGGTTGAAGAGGATTTGCAAATCGTATTCTGTTTTTATTTACATTTTACACAACGTCCCAACTTCATTGGAATTGGGGTTGTATGTTTTTATTCTTTTATTGTGGATTTTTTAACCTTTTGATTCATGTTGCTCTGTTTTTTTTGTGTGTGTGTGTGTTGTGTGAAGAGCCTTGAGGCAACATGAGTTGGTGCTATACAAATTAATAAAATTTGAATTTCAGTTTCAATCAATCAATCAATCAATCAATTTTTTTTATATAGCGCCAAATCACAACAAACAGTTGCCCCAAGGCGCTTTATATTGTAAGGCAAGGCCATACAATAATTATGTAAAACCCCAACGGTCAAAACGACCCCCTGTGAGCAAGCACTTGGCTACAGCGGGAAGGAAAAACTCCCTTTTAACAGGAAGAAACCTCCAGCAGAACCAGGCTCAGGGAGGGGCAGTCTTCTGCTGGGACTGGTTGGGGCTGAGGGAGAGAACCAGGAAAAAGACATGCTGTGGAGGGGAGCAGAGATCGATCACTAATGATTAAATGCAGAGTGGTGCATACAGAGCAAAAAGAGAAAGAAACAGTGCATCATGGGAACCCTCCAGCAGTCTAAGTCTATAGCAGCATAACTAAGGGATGGTTCAGGGTCACCTGATCCAGCCCTAACTATACGCTTTAGCAAAAAGGAAAGTTTTAAGCCTAATCTTAAAAGTAGAGAGGGTGTCTGTCTCCCTGATCTGAATTGGGAGCTGGTTCCACAGGAGAGGAGCCTGAAAGCTGAAGGCTCTGCCTCCCATTCTACTCTTACAAACCCTAGGAACTACAAGTAAGCCTGCAGTCTGAGAGCGAAGCGCTCTATTGGGGTGATATGGTACTACGAGGTCCCTAAGATAAGATGGGACCTGATTATTCAAAACCTTATAAGTAAGAAGAAGAATTTTAAATTCTATTCTAGAATTAACAGGAAGCCAATGAAGAGAGGCCAATATGGGTGAGATATGCTCTCTCCTTCTAGTCCCCGTTAGTACTCTAGCTGCAGCATTTTGAATTAACTGAAGCCTTTTCAGGGAACTTTTAGGACAACCTGATAATAATGAATTACAATAGTCCAGCCTAGAGGAAATAAATGCATGAATTAGTTTTTCAGCATCACTCTGAGACAAGACCTTTCTAATTTTAGAGATATTGCGTAAATGCAAAAAAGCAGTCCTACATATTTGTTTAATATGCGCTTTGAATGACATATCCTGATCAAAAATGACTCCAAGATTTCTCACAGTATTACTAGAGGTCAGGGTAATGCCATCCAGAGTAAGGATCTGGTTAGACACCATGTTTCTAAGATTTGTGGGGCCAAGTACAATAACTTCAGTTTTATCTGAGTTTAAAAGCAGGAAATTAGAGGTCATCCATGTCTTTATGTCTGTAAGACAATCCTGCAGTTTAGCTAATTGGTGTGTGTCCTCTGGCTTCATGGATAGATAAAGCTGGGTATCATCTGCATAACAATGAAAATTTAAGCAATACCGTCTAATAATACTGCCTAAGGGAAGCATGTATAAAGTGAATAAAATTGGTCCTAGCACAGAACCTTGTGGAACTCCATAATTAACTTTAGTCTGTGAAGAAGATTCCCCATTTACATGAACAAATTGTAATCTATTAGACAAATATGATTCAAACCACCGCAGCGCAGTGCCTTTAATACCTATGGCATGCTCTAATCTCTGTAATAAAATTTTATGGTCAACAGTATCAAAAGCAGCACTGAGGTCTAACAGAACAAGCACAGAGATGAGTCCACTGTCTGAGGCCATAAGAAGATCATTTGTAACCTTCACTAATGCTGTTTCTGTACTATGATGAATTCTAAAACCTGACTGAAACTCTTCAAATAGACCATTCCTCTGCAGATGATCAGTTAGCTGTTTTACAACTACCCTTTCAAGAATTTTTGAGAGAAAAGGAAGGTTGGAGATTGGCCTATAATTAGCTAAGATAGCTGGGTCAAGTGATGGCTTTTTAAGTAATGGTTTAATTACTGCCACCTTAAAAGCCTGTGGTACATAGCCAACTAATAAAGATAGATTGATCATATTTAAGATCGAAGCATAAAATAATGGTAGGGCTTCCTTGAGCAGCCTGGTAGGAATGGGGTCTAATAGACATGTTGATGGTTTGGATGAAGTAACTAATGAAAATAACTCAGACAGAACAATCTGAGAGAAAGAGTCTAACCAAATACCGGCATCACTGAAAGCAGCCAAAGATAACGATACGTCTTTGGGATGGTTATGAGTAATTTTTTCTCTAATAGTTAAAATTTTGTTAGCAAAGAAAGTCATGAAGTCATTACTAGTTAAAGTTAATGGAATACTCAGCTCAATAGAGCTCTGACTCTTTGTCAGCCTGGCTACAGTGCTGAAAAGAAACCTGGGGTTGTTCTTATTTTCTTCAATTAGTGATGAGTAGAAAGATGTCCTAGCTTTACGGAGGGCTTTTTTTTATAGAGCAACAGACTCTTTTTCCAGGCTAAATGAAGATCTTCTAAATTAGTGAGATGCCATTTCCTCTCCAACTTACAGGTTATCTGCTTTAAGCTGCGAGTTTGTGAGTTATACCACGGAGTCAGGCACTTCTGATTTAAAGCTCTCTTTTTCAGAGGAGCTACAGCATCCAAAGTTGTCTTCAATGAGGATGTAACACTATTGACGAGATACTCTATCTCACTTACAGAGTTTAGGTAGCTACTCTGCACTGTGTTGGTATATGGCATTAGAGAACATAAAGAAGGAATCATATCCTTAAACCTAGTTACAGCGCTTTCTGAAAGACTTCTAGTGTAATGAAACTTATTCCCCACTGCTGGGTAGTCCATCAGAGTAAATGTAAATGTTATTAAGAAATGATCAGACAGAAGGGAGTTTTCAGGGAATACTGTTAAGTCTTCTATTTCCATACCATAAGTCAGAACAAGATCTAAGATATGATTAAAGTGGTGGGTGGACTCATTTACATTTTGAGCAAAGCCAATAGAGTCTAATAATAGATTAAAAGCAGTGTTGAGGCTGTCATTCTCAGCATCTGTGTGGATGTTAAAATCGCCCACTATAATTATCTGAGCTAAGCACTAAGTCAGACAAAAGGTCTGAAAATTCACAGAGAAACTCACAGTAACGACCAGGTGGACGATAGATAATAACAAATAAAACTGGTTTTTGGGACTTCCAATTTGGATGGACAAGACTAAGAGTCAAGCTTTCAAACGAATTAAAGCTCTGTCTGGGTTTTTGGTTTTTGATTAATTAATAAGCTGGAATGGAAGATTGCTGCTTATCCTCCGCCTCGGCCCGTGCTACGTGCATTCTGACAGTTAGTGTGACTCGGGGGTGTTGACTCATTTAAACTAACATATTCATCCTGCTGTAACCAGGTTTCTGTAAGGCAGAATAAATCAATATGTTGATCAATTATTATATCATTTACCAACAGGGACTTAGAAGAGAGAGACCTAATGTTTAATAGACCACATTTAACTGTTTTAGTCTGTGGTGCAGTTGAAGGTGCTATATTATTTTTTCTTTTTGAATTTTTATGCTTAAATAGATTTTTACTGGTTATTGGTGGTCTGGGAGCAGGCACCGTCTCTACGGGGATGGGGTAATGAGGGGATGGCAGGGGGAGAGAAGCTGCAGAGAGGTGTGTAAGACTACAACTCTGCTTCCTGGTCCCAACCCTGGATAGTCACGGTTTGGAGGATTTAAGAAAATTGGCCAGATTTCTAGAAATGAGAGCTGCTCCATCCAAAGTGGGATGGATGCCGTCTCTCCTAACAAGACCAGGTTTTCCCCAGAAGCTTTGCCAATTATCTATGAAGCCCACCTCATTTTTTGGACACCACTCAGACAGCCAGCAATTCAAGGAGAACATGCGGCTAAACATGTCACTCCCGGTCCGATTGGGGAGGGGCCCAGAGAAAACTACAGAGTCCGACATTGTTTTTGCAAAGTTACACACCAATTCAATGTTAATTTTAGTGACCTCCGATTGGCGTAACCGGGTGTCATTACTGCCGACGTGAATTACAATCTTACCAAATTTACGCTTAGCCTTAGCCAGCAGTTTCAAATTTCCTTCAATGTCGCCTGCTCTGGCCCCCGGAAGACAATTGACTATGGTTGCTGGTGTCGCTAACTTCACATTTCTCAAAACAGAGTCGCCAATAACCAGAGTTTGATCCTCGGTGTGTGTGTCGCCGAGTGGGGAAAAACGGTTAGAAATGTGAACGGGTTGGTGGTGTACACGGGGCTTCTGTTTAGAACTATGCTTCCTCCTCACAGTCACCCAGTCGGCCTGCTTTCCCGGCTGCTCGGGATCTGCCAGAGGGGAACTAACGGCGGCTAAGCTACCTTGGTCCGCACCGACTACAGGGGCCTGGCTAGCTGTAGAATATTCCACGGTGCGGAGCCGAGTCTCCAATTCGCCCAGCCTGGCCTCCAAAGCTACGAATAAGCTACACTTATTACAAGTACCATTACTGCTAAAGGAGGCCGAGGAATAACTAAACATTTCACACCCAGAGCAGAAAAGTGCGAGAGAGACAGGAGAAGCCACCATGCTAAACCGGCTAAGAGCTAGTAGCTGCGCTAAGCTAGCAGATTCCTAAAAACACACAAAGTGAATAATGTGTAAATTATTTAGAGGTGATTCAGCAGAGGGAGTGCTTTAGTTAAGGCACGTGAAGATTACACTGTGAAACAAATCGTTATCTAGGTAACTAGATCAATCTAACTGCGCAGATTAAACAGCTAACAGATACAGCAAAACACTGCTGTGCTCTGGAACAGGAAGTGATACAATACCGCAGTCTTTGTTGATAATGTTTTCTTTGTTGTTGTTTTTTGGCAAGGCCATACAATAATTATGTAAAACCCCAATGGTCAAAACGACCCCCTGTGAGCAAGCACTTGGCTACAGTGGGAAGGAAAAACTCCCTTTTAACAGGAAGAAACCTCCAGCAGAACCAGGCTCAGGGAGGGGCAAATATTGTTCACAAACCAGTCTAAATCTGTGATAGTGAGCACTTTTCCTTTGCTGAGATAATCCATCCCACCTCACAGGTGTGCCATATCAAGATGCTGATTAGACACCATGATTAGTGCACAGGTGTGCCTTAGACTGCCCACAATAAAAGGCCACTCTGAAAGGTGCAGTTTTGTTTTATTGGGGGGGGATACCAGTCAGTATCTGGTGTGATCACCATTTGCCTCATGCAGTGCAACACATCTCCTTCGCATAGAGTTGAAGAGAACACCTCTCCAACGTGCCAAACACCAGCGAATGTGAGCATTTGCCCACTCAAGTTGGATACGATGACGAACTGGAGTCAGGTCGAGACCCCGATGAGGACGACGAGCATGCAGATGAGCTTCCCTGAGACGGTTTCTGACAGTTTGTGCAGAAATTCTTTGGTTATGCAAATCGATTGTTTCAGTAGCTGTCCGGAATGTACTGCCAAATTCTCTGAAACGCCTTTGGAGATGGCTTATGGTAGAGACATGAACATTCAATACACGAGCAACAGCTCTGGTTGACATTCCTGCTGTCAGCATGCCAATTGCATGCTCCCTCAAATCTTGCGACATCTGTGGCATTGTGCTGTGTGATAAAACTGCACCTTTCAGAGTGGCCTTTTATTGTGGGCAGTCTAAGGCACACCTGTGCACTAATCATGGTGTCTAATCAGCATCTTGATATGGCACACCTGTGAGGTGGGATGGATTATCTCAGCAAAGGAGAAGTGCTCACTATCACAGATTTAGACTGGTTTATGAACAATATTTGAGGGAAATGGTGATATTGTGTATGTGGAAAAAGTTTTAGATCTTTGAGTTCATCTCATATAAAATGGGAGCAAAACCAAAAGTGTTGCGTTTATATTTTTGTTGAGTATATGTGGCAATCCACACCCATCTGGAAGTTATTCAGAAAATGTGTCACATATAATTTTGGTGTATAGTGTCTCATTGTTTAAACACAACCAATCTACACCACCTAATTTTCAGGGTTGTTTTTGAAATTGCTGTGGGACAAACTGTCCATTTCACCTGATGTAAAATAACTGTGAAAGCAGTTCTGCAAAGCTAGATGTGTTTTAGAAAAGACCCAGACTGTTCAAATGAAAGCAAGAGCCCTGTGTCAAGTTAAAGTGGTTCAGTTTAAAGTTTAAGTTGAAGCAGCACATTGCAAAATGACCCTCTCTTACCACAGGCAGCCTGAGGCCTGTTCACACTGTCACAAGTTAGACTAGTGGGGAAACTTCTGAAGCTCTGCCTGGTGTGGTAATAAAGGGTCGTGACATTCAGTACTTCCAAGGATAGAAGCACACACATCCTCTCTTTAAGTGCAAGACAGAGTGGATGTCTGGACAATCAGGGAGACAAGCATCTACGTCCTCGGTGGAGGCCTCCTGGGAGAGACGATTGCATTGATTTCAGCATCTCATGACTGGATCTGCAGTACTGTATGTTAGTGATACGTACAGGACCTCGCAGGATTGTAAATATTGTGACATATGAAAACTGTTAGGAAGAACAGCTGGAGAGACTCATAAGCACAATGGACAACTGATACCCATCACCTTTCCTTTTAAATATTCCGTGATAATACAAAAGAACTAATCAATATAATTTTTATGGAAATGGAATTATTATCAAGGATGTCAGATTTAAAGCTTTGTTATAAAACAGCATTTCTGGTCTTGTTGTCCATCTTATAGGGAAAGTGGGTTTTTGTAGAATGTGTTCTGGACTCAGAAAGGCAATTTAAAGTTACCAACATGCCTGAAGTGCAGCAGCCTCTGCTGTGAGGCAGGCAAAGCAGCGGGTGTGGGAGGAGTTCAGAGTAACCATGGAGAAGGACATTCGGTCGGCACTAAGGTGCTTCTAGTGGACCACGAGGAACCTCAGGAGAGGGAAACGGGGAGCCATCCAAGCTGTCTACAGTAAGGATGAGACTCTGTTGATGTCAACTGACGAGGTAATCAGACATTGGAAGGAAAACTTTGAGGAACTCCTGCATCAGATTGGAGTGCCTGCCATCCATAGTAGGGAGCAGAGCTGGAAGCTGATCATCATCAATTTCCCTGGTGGAAGTCACTGAGGTAGTCAAAGAACTCCGTAGTGGCAAAGCTCTGGGGGTTGATTAAATCTGTCCAGAAATGCTGAAGGCTCTGTGAAGGCTAGTGAGGGTCCTTCTGGTGCCTTTTCGCCTTATTCCTCTTGGAATAAGGCTGTAACATAGCAAAATATTCGAAAAAGTGAAGTGCTGTTAATACTTTCTGGATGCACTGTAATTAACCCTCTGACACTGATGGAGACACAGGCGCATCCAACTGTGTTTTCTGTCATGTTTGTTTTAATAGATCAGCAATGGAATGTCAGAGAGATGTCAATCGACCGCTTCCTGAAACGACAGCGTGTCACCTCTTCTTTCCATGCATGGTGTAAATGATCTTTGCCTCACAGCCAATCCTAGAGGCTGGAGAAGGTCACATGGGTCTCTCTCTCTATTTTAATTTCAGTGGAGCTTTATTGACATGGAAAACATATTTACATTGTCAAAGCAAGTGTTACATAGAGCAAAAAATAAACATCAAAATTAGGAAGCTGGACATACAGTTAACAATATTCTACAGTAAATGAATGTGTCAACAGGAGATGTGGGATT
Organism: Thalassophryne amazonica; assembly: GCF_902500255.1. Lineage (NCBI taxonomy): Eukaryota > Metazoa > Chordata > Actinopteri > Batrachoidiformes > Batrachoididae > Thalassophryne > Thalassophryne amazonica. The sequence goes on along the minus strand of NC_047103.1, from coordinate 116,596,544 downwards.
GAAATAATAGCAAAAATTGTGCTTTCGGTGTAAAAATATACTATCCAATAAAATGTGTTAGCTTACCAGTTTAAGCTCCTGTTTTGGGTTCTCGGTGGTTTATGTCCTTTGCTCCTTCATTTTGTGTCACAGTGGCTCACCAACCTTGGTGCTGTGTTTGCACATTGTTGTACTTCACCCAACAGATACAGAAGTTTGTCAGTGTTGGTCATGCTCTCAAATTCTTTTTGGGTGTTTGTGATCTGTGAGATGTACGTGTCTCTGATGTCTTGGTACAGCGGGCAGGTGGTTAGGAAGTGCAGCTCGGTCTCCACCTCATGTCGTGAACAGTGGGTGCACAGTCTGTCTTCTCAGGGCAGCCAGGTCTGTCTGTGGTGGCCTTTCTCCATGGGGAGGCTGTGTGCACTGAATCTGTACATGGTCAAGGATTTCCTGAACTTTGGGTTGGTCACAGTGCTCAGGTATTCTGCCACGGAGTACTGACTCTTTAGGGCCAAACAGCTTTCCAATTTACTCTGGTTGTTGGTTGATTTTTTTTCCAATGTGTCACATAGTTTCTTTTTGTTTTCTTATAATTTGGTTAATCTAATAGGGTTTGTGTTTGGTGGCTTTGCTTGTATTTGCATAGAGTCGCAGAACTAGCTGGCTGAGGGTGCATCGCTCTACAGTCTCTCTGTGGATCAGGGCTTTGTTATGGGGTGTATTGCGGTTGCCATTTTTAACATGATCATAAAATTAAATTGCTCTCTTTTGAACTTTGATAATTAGTGGGTATCATCCTAATTCTGCTCTGCATGCATTGTTTGGTGTTTTCTGTTGGACACAGAGGATGGATTTGCAGAATTCTGCATGCAGAGTCTCAATCTAGTGTTTTTCCCATTTTGAAAAATCTTGGTTGGTGAGCAAGCCCCAGACCTCACAACCGTAAAGAGAAATGGGTTATATGATGGAGTTCAATATTCTGAACCAGATTTGAATTGGGATGTCTACTTTGATGTTCTTTTTGATGGCATAAAAAGCCCTACTTGCCTTGTCTCTCAGGTCATTTACAGCTTTGTTGTAATTGCCTGTGGTGCTGATGTTTATTCTGAGGTAGGTGTAGTTTTTTTTGTGTGTGTGTGTTCTAAGACCATTTTATCCAGGAAGAAATTATATCTATGTGACTGGAGGCTGGGTCCTTTTTGGAATATCATAATTTTTGTCATGGTTAGGGGCGGTGACATGGCATACAGTGATAGCTTGATGAAGGACAAAAACTCAAAAGGTCACCAATCCATGAGAAAATGTGGACAAAAGATCCTGCACCTTTCTCATCATTGAAAAGCCGAAAAAACGAAACAAAACCGAAACTAATGGAAGGAAATGAAGTGAACGTCGACCTCAACAAAACATTTGCAATGACGTGACTGAAAGCCGGTATATTCCACAGTACTTGCACTTGCAGGATTTTGTTTGTTTTTACAACAAGTTTTGTTTGTCTTCACATTCTGAGTTCTTGCATCATGGCTGTACGTTGTTGTAACCTTTATCTGTGATAGTACTTGTCCTGACGATGACCTTTGATGAATCCATGGCATCAGGTATGGAGAACTGTCTGTGTCAGATGGAGGCTACTTACAAAGCCACGCACACGCAGGTCAGCCACAAATGGTTGAACCATGCGAAAATAGTTAAAGTAGTTGGTGTTTTTAATTTTTTTGGTCCGCTGCTGTGTGCCCGACTTTCCACTTGCTCGTATTGTGTTTGTGCACATGAACACAAGCATGCGCAAAACTGGTATCATGGTATTATGCACACCTGTCCGACCGTGTGTCCCTCCCGATAGCAGGTGGAATGTTTTGCGGTTCCCCATGTAGTTTTTTGTTTGTGGATTTTCGGCCAGTTTCTCATTCTTTTGCCCAGCTTCGTGTTATGTGTGAAGGGGCCCTAAGCTTTGTAGTTTGCCTTGTGTGTGTTGTTTGTCTTTATTTTTTTCTCTATTAGACCAAATAGCTTGGTGAAGTGTTCTACCCATACATCTCCATTTTGTATGGGTAGATCTTCATGTTTTTGTTTATTTAGGTGGTTCCAATTTTCCCAGAATATATTTGTTTCTATGGACTCTTCAATAGTGTTTAGCTGGTTTCTAACATGTTGCTCTCGTTTTTTTCCCTTACTGTGTTTTTGTACTGTTTTAATGTTTCACTATAGTGAAGGTGTGTGTGTTCTGGTTGTCTGGATCTCTATGTTTTTGGTTTGATATGTTTCTTAACTTCTTTCTGAGATTTTTACATTCATTGTCAAACCATTTGTCATGGTTTTGGTTGTTTTGGGCCTTTTTGGCCTCTCTCTCTCTCTCAACTCAGTTTCAGTTGCAATGGAGCTTTATTGGCATGGGAAACATTTTCAAACATTTACATTGTTACATATAGCAAAAAATAAAAATTAAGAAGATGTACATACAGTTAACACTATTCTACAGTAAGTAAATGTGTAAACAGGAGATATGGGATTGAACTAATAGTAAAAATTGTGCTTTCGGTGTAAAAATATACTATCCTATAAAATATGTTCTATTATACGTTGATAAAGTCACATAACAGTTCTCTCTCTCTCTCTCTCTGCCTGCTGCTTCAACAGGCTCTTTGAGAATACACCATCACTCTGTTCAAGAATTACACTGAGTCACACTGCCACTAAACCCTCATTGATGTCCCAGAAATGGTTCCGTCAGCCTGAAAACACTTTTAAATTTTGTATTCAATCCTAGAGCCAATGCAGACTGTCATTGAAAACAAAACAAAACAAAACATATGGTTGAGCTATTTCCTTTTTCCAGGATGTACACACTTCCCATCCACACCCCCATCAAGGAGAAAATTGACATTTTTGTGAGGAACTTTCCACTTTCATCCAATGATGAATAATTACTGACATATCTGGATAGAGTGAAGACAGAAAATGGATGCAACCTAGTGCTGAGGCAATGTAGCTCAATGCCACAACACCACGAGGGATGCAAAGAACAAAGCTGATCAGACGCCAAAAATGAAACATGTTTAACTTTTTTTTGCATCCTGTGCTCGACACAGAAGGAAGTCGTTTCAACATAAGTCAGGGCAAAGCAACAGTACTCAACGTGACTGGAAGCCACACCCTCACAATACAACGTTACTTGATGCCAATTTATGAATCCTGCTCTGTTCCATTGTTCTCGAAGTATAAATCACACAGGATTGTTTTTATACCGTGTACAAAATGCAGTCAAAACTACACACTCAAAAAGCACAGAAAAAAAAAATGCTGATTGCAACCTGACTGCAGGCAGCTGCTCACTCTACCTTAAATTCTCTCACAATTGTTTTTGAATAAAGTCCAAAGTCCTGCTCACAGACTGATTGCCAGAGACAGGACATGTCCACAAAATACAGCATAACTCCAGACATCTCCACATTTTCTCACAGACGGTTCGTTGAACACAGCTCGCGGTCAGAGAAGATAAACTATGACAGAACTCAGAACGCAGACCTGCAGCTCAGCACAAGAGATACAAACTAGAAGAGAAATCAGAGCGCACACAGACTGGATGCAGCTGAGTCTGTCTGCAGGTTGTCCTCTGTGTCCTCACCTCCTCTCTGCCCCCCCTGCTGTGCTCACCTGACGCAGACATTCCTGCATCATCATGACGCCTCACGATGCAACACAAAGTGGGCCCGGTGTGAAAGAGGCTTAACTGGAAATGGTGATTTGCTTCATAAATTACACTACTTTAGTTAGCCCAAGACTTGGGTGAACCTATTTCTAGTACCAAAACAGGTAATTGTAGCAGAATTCACCAAGTCACACCACCATCGGTGGCACACTCTAAAGCCCCTTTCACACCAGGGCTGCTCCCAGTTGCTTCCTGTGGTGTCATGACGACGCAGGAATTTCTGCATCAGGTGCGCGCAGCAGGGGGCAGAGAGGAGGTGAAAACGCAGCCTGCAGGTTCTCTGCACAGAGAAGTCAGAGTGCACAGTTTGGCTGCAGACAGACTGTGCACTCTGACTTCTCTTCTACTTGATGTGCTGAGCTGCAGGTCTGCGCTCTGAGTTCTGTTATAGTTTATCTTTCCTCCCTTGACCGCGAGATGCGCGTGCATGAACCATCCTTGAGCAAATGTGGAGATGTCTGGAGTTCTACTTGATATAGACATGTCCTGGACTTATGTCCTTTTTTAACTGTGATGAGAGATTCTGAGGAGAGAAAGGAACTAACTGCCTGCAGACAATTTTTTTTCTTTTCTTTCCTCCTTTGGCTGCAAGATGCGCGCGTGAGAACGAACCGAGCCTGTCTGGAGTTCTACTTGATGTTGACATGTCCTGTCTCAGGGCTTATGAGACAGACCTTTTTTGTCCTTTAATTAACTGTGATGTGAGAGTTTGAGCAGAGAACAAGGAACTGATGCCTGCAGCCAGACTTTTTTTTTCTTTTAATTGTTCACATGTGCGCGCGTGAACGAACGTCCATGAGTGGACTGGAGATGTCCGGACTTTTTACTGGATATTTCTGGCAATCAGTCTGCATTTTTTTTTCTGTGGTCCTTTTTTTTTTTTTTTTGGAGGTGTAGTTTTTACTGCATTAATTACATGGTATAAAAACAATCCTGTGTGATTTATACTGCGGAAACAATGGAACACAGCAGGAATCATAAATTGGCTTCGAGTCATGCCGGGTAATGCCTCTTTGCCCCGAGTTACGCCTCTTTGCCCCAACTTCCGCTGGAACCACTTCCTTTCTGCGTCGAACACAGGACGCAAAAAAAATTAAACAGGTTTAATAATGACCCATGGCGCAACTGGGAGCAACCGGGAGCACCCTCGGTGTGAAAGGGGCTTAAGTTCACATGTAAATGTCAGCCACTTGCAATTACTTTGGGTTTCCTGCCTCACACAGCTTGATGAGCCAACTCTCTGTATGTTGAACCTGTTCACACGTGAATATCCACTACCTGTGTATGTAAACCTGTTCAAACCTCAATGCCCGCTACCGTGCTTCTCGCCTTGAATGTTAATGAGTCAAGATGCACATCTGTCTTCCCAGCAGGTCCCCTGCCTGGTGGTGTTCTGATAATTGTCATAAAGAGGTTTCACGGATGTGTATGTAATTCTTTAACTGCTCACTTCATTGTACTCAGCGCAGGCAGCCGTCTGCAGCTGCTGTTTGCATATTTGGCCAGCCCTGCTTTTTCTGTCCCACTACTAAGCCCCCTGCGGGTACAACCCAGGTTGAATGGTATATAAAGGTGCCCTGACACTTGCACGACTTTGATCTGCGCACTTGCACGCACATCGTTGTGACAATCCCACCCGCTGTGTTCCCAACTGGACGCAGCACTCTATTCCACCACCTGCCATGCGCTCTGTGCTGGACGCTGTGTATATAAAATAATTATTTTGTAGCAGATTAATCATTTTCGTGCAAGTTGGCTGCTGAAAATGGCTCTAATCACTTCATGAATCACAGAAGACCGCTCCAGCTGGAACTAGACACAGTTTCAGTGTCACTTCGTAATAACGTGTGACAGTTTGGGCTCCAAGAACCATCACAGGAACCACTACGAACGTTGTCACGTTTTATTAAGGATCACTACTCATCAAGATGGATCAACACGTTCAGTTGCAACCTCCACAACGTGAGACGAAATGAGGGTGGCGTGTGACATTCGTGGAAGATTTTTTGACAGGCAAAAACATGCTCCACAAATATCAAGAATATCACGCACCAACACGCACTATTAAGAAACTATTCAGATGCGTTAAGTCACATTAAGAATGTCAGGAATGTGTCACGAATGACAGAAAAATGACATTCGTAACGTATCTTGGTTATGTGTAAACGCATCTTTACATCTGATGTGGTGCGCTGACGCAATCACTCGCTCTGATCACTTCATTACTCAACTTGACAAGCTGCACGTAGTGTTGGCAAGCAGATTGTGCCACGTTGCACATTTATGGGTGAAAGATTTTTTGAAAATTTCAAAATTCTCTTTTCACAGTTGCACATGCCAGCGCCCCCTCACATTCAGTCTACACCCATTAAAGACAAGTTTACTCTCCTGCACGCCACAGTGTGTGCAAGTGCGTGCATCCAAGTTGTGCAAGTGTCAGGGCACCTTAAGTTGTTTGCCTAGAAAGCTGAACTTGCCTTTGTACTTTTCTGTGAAATAGAGGACACGCCATGTAGAAACCAAGTCCTTTTATGGCTTCTGACTCTATCCACATTAATGAATGTGTATTTTTAATAAACATTTGAATAATTTTTAAGAAAGCGTTACTTTTTTCAAATTTAGAGCAAAAATATTTCTACATATAATGCTCTAGATAAATATGTGACATATTCTGAAAGCTGAGATTAATGTGAAAATTTCAATATGCAATACATCTGCATTACACCTAAAAATAACCATAAAATGGGAATAAGCATGATAAAATATAGGAACACAAAACTAAGCTTTGGTCTTCAAAGAGTATTCCTCTAAAATATCTTGAAGAAGGAGGTTAATCTTTTTTTGTGACCAAATTTTTTTCATTTTTTTCATTCATTCATTCATTTGTCTTATAATCAGGGTTGGCTTGCAGTATTATTATTGTGACCCAATTAGCAGGTCTCGTGGAGCAAGTGGATGAGTAGATTAGGAGCTGGCCTGCCAAAATGTAGACCTGGGTTTGAATTCCGCTCATGGGCCTTAGGGCCATTGCTTATTATTATTATTATTATTATTATTATTATTATTAAAACGTAGTTGTCTGTCACATGTTTTTGGAAATGATGCAGGGGTTATGTTAAAGTAAATCGTGTTTTTATAGAGGCAGCACAAGTACTTTATTCTTCAGTCATCTTTTTCGACATAGAACTGTTGCTATCTTTGCAGCATCCTTCAGGGTGTTGAAATTACATGGATTTCAGGTACAACATTTCAGGTCAACATTTCAGGTCAACTTCACTTGCAATAATTGAAGCAATAGAAGAGATCACAAACACCTTAGACAGTAAAAACTATATAGTTGGAATATTCATTGATTTAAAGAAAGCATTTGACACACTTAATCACTCAATTCTAATAAACTGGAAGGACACGGTATCAGGGGAGTGGCTTGGAACTAGATTCAAAGCTATTTAACGGAGAGACACCAGTTTGTGCAGATGGGTGCATTCAAATCTGGCTGTTTGGGCATCGCTTGTGGGGTCCCACAGGGATCCATACTGGGTCCATGTTTTTTTAATCTTTATGTAAATGACATTTTTAATGTGTCACAATTATTAAAATGATTATTATTTTCAGATGACACCAATACGAGGTCTGTCCGAAAAGTATCAGACCTTTTTATTTTTTTCAAAAACCATATGGATTTGAATCATGTGTGGTTGCATGAGCCAACCTTAAACCTTCATGCGCATGCGTGATTTTTTTCACGCCCATCGGTTGCATCATTCGCCTGTGAGCAGGCTTTGTGTGAGCACTGGTCCTCCCCTCTCATTGGATTTTCATTGCGAGGTGGAACGATTTGGAGCTTTGCTGCATCAAATTTTTCCAGAAACTGTGAGAGACAGCCAGGTGGAAACCATTCGGAAGATTCAGACGGCTTTCGGTGACGATCCTATGGGCATCACACAGATTAAGGAGTGTTACAACCGGTTTACAGACGGCGCACAATGGCGGAGGGTGTGCCGCGCTCTGAGCGGCCATCGACAGGCTGAAACGACCAGATCATTTCCAAAGTGAACGCTGTGTTGATCAGGGACGTCGTCTGACTACCAGAGAAATTGCAGAAGAGGTGGACATCAGCACTTTTTCGGCACATTCCACTGTTACAGGAGATTTTGTAATGAAAGACGTGCGGAAGTTGGAAGTCTCACAGGACATGTTGTGACATGTCCAGCTCTTACACAATTCCTCGGATACTCACTCAACTGAAAAGCCACCGAAAGCCATTTGAATCTTCCGAATGGTTTCCACCTGGCTGTCTCTCACAGTTTCTGGAAAAATTTGATTCAGCGCTGCTCCAATCGTTCAGACATTTTCCTTGCAATGAAAATCCAACGGGGGGGGGACCAGTGCTCACTGAAAGTCTACTAACAGGCGAATGATGCAACCGACAGGCGTGAAAAAACTCACGCATGCACACGAAGGTTCAAGATTGGCTCATGCAAGCACACGTGATTCAAATTCATAACGTTTTTGAAAAAAATAAAAAGGTCTGATACTTTTTGGACAGACCTCGTATATTCTATTCCTGTGATAATTATAGCAAACTTATTAATGTGGCAATTAGTGAATTAATTAAGCTGAAAACCTGGTTGAATATTAATAAATTATCCCTAAACATAAATAACACTAAAGTCATGTTTTTCAGAAATCATAATGACAGTTCTAATTTACCAATAAATATAGACAATGTCGAAATAGAGAAAGTGTCAGAAATCAAATTTTTAGGGATAACCATTGATAGTAAATTAAGCTGGGAGTCTCATATCAGCCAGATACATAAAAAAGTTTCCAAGAATGTCTCTATTATGTACAAAGCAAAATATTTTCTGGATCATAATGCATTATATTTATTGTATTGTTCTTTAGTCTCTCCTTATTTAATATACTGTATAGAAATCTGGGGCAACAATTACAAAAGTTTGCTACATCCCCTCTGTATACTCCAAAAGCATGCAATAAGAATCATCTATAAGGTAGGATATCTCGATCACACAAATAGTCTATTTTTGCAATCCAAATTGTTGAAAATGCCAGATTTGGTTAATTTCTACACTGCACAATTATTATATAAAGCCAGTAAAAACTCATTACCTAGTAATATTCTGAGTCTCTTTACTCAGAGAGAAGGGAGCTATAATTTTAGGGGATGTGGTAACTTTAAAGTCAAGGCAGTGAGAACTACCAGAAAAAGTTTCTGTGTGTCTGTGTGTGGCATTAAGCTGTGGAATAGTTTGGTACCTCAGCTCAAGCAATGTCCAAATATCCATCATTCAAAAAAAAAGATACAAAGAAATGGTTCTGTTGAAATACATGAATGAGGAGAGAGGTGCGTGATCAGTACATCTTTTTAATTTATTTCTACTGTACTTACCTTTGTTTTTTTGCCTTGTCAGCAATAGAAGGGGTCTCGCTAGGACACACAAACTTTCATAAAATACCTAGAATTATACTGTACATCAGTTTAATTATATATATCATAGCCATAATTATAAATTATATTATTAAAAAAGAAAATAATAATAATAAAATCTTACTATATGTTTGTTAATATAATATATGTTAACATATTTGCATAAGATCTGTTAGTTGGGACATGCCCAGCTCTCCACAATTTCCCTTATACTCACTCGACTGGTAAGCCACTGCAAGCCGAGATAGGCATGTCCCAACTTGTCCTCTGACACTCCAAAACGGAGGTGTTCTTTGTCTTGCTCCATCAGCGGATCCATCATGATGCGCGAAGCCTCCGCGCGGCTTTCCATGACAAAATCTCTTGTTAAAAGTGAAATCTGCTGGAAAATTGCTGATGTCCAGCTCTTGTGATAACCAGAGAAATTGCACACGATGGTCCCGGATCCATCCAGCCATCCGTTTAGAAATGAAATGGTCGTTTCTGCCTGTCGATCGCGGCTCGGAGCGCGGAGCGCCGTGCGCCATTGTGGGCCGTCCTTAAAGCGGTAGTAACACTCCTTAATCTCTGTGAAGCCCATAAAATTTTCACCGAAAGCCATCTGAATTTTCCGAATGGCTTCCAGCTGCCTGTCTCTAACAGTTTCTGAAAAAATTCTGATGGAAAAAAAGCCCAAATCATTCCGCCATTTCCTCGCAATGAAAAAATGACAAGAGGGTGGAGCAGTGCTCACTCAAAGCCTGCCCACAGGCGAATGATGCAACCGACAGGCGTGAAAAAACTCACGCATGCGCACGCAGGTTCAAGCTTGGCTGACGTAAAAACATATGAATCAAATCCATATATTTTTTGCATAAAATAAAAAGGTCAGATACTTTTCTCAGAGACCTCGTAGTCATTCTCTGAATAAATGTGGGGAACTTATTGACATATGAAAATGACTCAAGGAATGACACCAGCAATATCAATAAAAAAAAATTGATTGACAATAATAATAATATTATTATTGTCATTATTACTAACTATTATTATTATTATTATTATTATTATTATAGCTATTCATCACTAATATATGACATCAATTACATAATAATAAAAAAGGAATATTGGTCACACTCGGTACTGGTAATAATGTATGGGTGTTTGGGGGTGGGATTAAATAAGATCATCTTCTTCCCACCCCTTTTCGGGCTAAATGCGTGTGTATGTATGTATGTTTGTACGTATGTATTTCCTGTTCCTTTCAACCCAATGTGGGTAAATGTAAATGTGAAAGAAATGCTTATTTCGTAAAGCTCGAAATAAATAATATATATATATGTGTGTGTGTATACGAGGTCTATTAGAAAAGTATCCGACCTTATTATTTTTTTCAAAAACCATATGGATTTGAATCACGTGTGATTGCGTCAGACAAGCTTGAACCCTCGTGCGCATGCGTGAGTTTTTCCACGCCTGTCGGTTGCGTCATTCGCCTGTGAAGAATAAGGAGTGTTACTGTTGTGAAAAGTGTAGGAACACGGACCCACAACAGGGGGCGCAAATGAACGGACAATAGAATAAGCCAAATATAACAATTTAATGTTGTGAATGTGCACAACAGAGTAACAGACAACACAATTGAGATCAACAGTCAAATAAGTTACGGGAATGTGTGAGCAGGCTCGAGGATAGGAGACGCCCGTCCAGAAAAGAGCCGGATCCCACACGCCTTCCACTCCACCGGACCTGAAGCAATCCTGGAGCCACCAAGCACTGGGTCCCCAGGTGGCCACTGCCTCCGGCTGTCAGATCGGGTACTGCTGGCAGGAAGAACAGACAGGTGATGGTGGGTGCGTGAACACCCAGCAAACAGTTCAACATAAAGGTGGAAAGCACCTCCACCTCTCAATCACAATGCACACGGAGCTTGTACAGATCCTGAAGTCACACTTAAACAGAGTCTGCAAACTCAGAATAATGTCAGTCAGTACAGAAGTAAAAACGTTACCACTGTATGATACCAAAAGGCTGAGACGTTTACTTATCAGTAGACGATTTCTCGGCAGTGAGGTGAAGATGCTGCCCGGCTCTTATGGAGGTGTGGATGATGGTGATGAGTGACAGCTGCCACTCCCGGTGCTCCGGCGCCCTCACGTGCCTGAAGCCCGCACTTCAGGCAGGACGCCCTCTGGTGGTGGGCCAGCAGTACCTCCTCTTCAGCGCCCCACACAACAGGACCCCCCCCCCCCCCTCAACGGGCACCTCCTGGCGCCCGACCAGGCTTGTCCGGGTGACGGGTGTAGAAGTCGGCCAAGAGGGCCGGGTCCAGGATGAAGCTCCTTTTCACCCAGGAGCGCTCTTCGGGTCCATAACCCTCCCAGTCCACTAGATACTGGAACCCCCGGCCCTTACGATGGACGTCCAGGAGCCGGCGAACTGTCCACGCAGGCTCCCCGTCGATGATCCGGGCAGGAGGTGGCGCCGGTCCGGGGGCACAGAGGGATGAGGTGTGGTGAGGCTTGATCCGCTAGACATGAAAGACTGGATGGATCCGCAGTGAAGCTGGCAGCCTCAGCTTCACCGCGGCAGGACTGAGGACCTTAATGATGGGGAAGGGGCCGATGTACCGATCCTTCAGTTTTTGTGAGTCCACCTGTAACGGAATGTCTTTAGTCGACAGCCAAACCTCCTGCCCGGGCTGGTATGCAGGGGCCGGGGACCGCCGGTGGTCTGCATGGGCCTTGGCCCTCGTCCGGGCTTTGAGCAGGGCAGGATCGGGCAGAGCACCACACCCGACGGCACCACCTCAGATGGGCCTGGACCGAGGGCAACCCCAAACATACCTCAAACGGGGAGAGGCCGGTGGTAGATGAGACTTGACTGTTGTGCACGTACTTGATCCAGGCCAGATGGTTGCTCCAGGCCGTTGGGTGCACCGAGGTCACACAGCGAAGGGCCTGTTCCAATTCCTGGTTGGCCCGCTCCACCTGTCCGTTGGTCTGGGGATGGTACCCGGACGAGAGGCTCACGGTGGCCCCCAGTTCTCTACAGAAACTCCTCCAGACTTGCAAGGAAAACTAGGGACCACGGTCAGAGACGACATCGGATGGAATCCCATGAAGACGCACGACGTGGTGGACCAGGAGGTCTGCAGTCTCCTGGGCCATCGGGAGCTTTGGGAGGGCCACGAAGTGGGCTGCCTTGGAGAACCGGTCCACTATCGTGAGGATGGTTGTCATGCCCTGGGATGACGGGAGGCCCGTGACGAAGTCCAGGCCGATGTGGGACCAGGGGTGGTGGGGCACAGGTAACAGCTGGAGGAGACCCTGTGCCCGTTGGTGGTGTGCCTTTCCCCTGGCGCAGGTGGTGCAGGCCTGGACATACTCCCGGATGTCGGCTTCCATAGACGCCCACCAGAAGCGGTGCCTGACCACTGCCACGGTTCTTCATACCCCTGGGTGACAGAAAAGCTTGGACCCGTGACAGAAGTCCAGGACAGCAGCTCTGGCTTCCGGTGGGACGTAGAGTCTGTTCCTTGGGCCGGTCCAAGGGTCCGGGTTCTGTGCCAGGGCCTCCCGGATGGTCTTCTCCACGTCCCAGGTGAGGGCTGCCACGATAGTGGACTCGGGGATGATAGGTTCCGGTGGATCTGACAACTCGACCTTGACCTCCTCTTCATGGACCCGGGACAGGGCATCAGATCGCTGGTTCTTAGTCCCGGGACGGTAGGTAATCCGGAAGTCAAATCGCCTGAAGAACAGTGACCAGCAGGCTTGCCTGGGGTTCAGACGCTTGGCGGTCCGAATGTACTCCAGGTTCCGATGGTCCGTGAAAACCGTAAATGGTACCGCAGCTCCCTCCAACAGGTGTCTCCACTCCTCAAGAGCCTCTTTCACCGCAAGAAGTTTCCGATTGCCGACGTTATAGTTCCGCTCCGCCGGGGTCAACCTGCGGGAAAAATAGGCACATGGATGGAGAACCTTGTCGGACTCTCCGCTCTGGGACAGCACGGCTCCTATCCCTGAGTCAGAGGCATCCACTTCAACAACAAACTGGAGATTGGGATCGGGATGCACCAGAACGGGTGCAGACGAGAACCGACGTTTCAACTCCCTAAACGCGGCTTCGCACCGATCCGACCAGGTGAAGGGGACTTTAGTGGAGGTCAGGGCCATCAGGGGGCTAACTACCTGGCTATAACCCTTAATAAACCTCCGGTAGAAATTTGCAAAGCCGAGGAACTGTTGCAGCTTCCTACGGCTTGTCGGTTGGGGCCAATCCCTCAACACGGCAACCTTGGCCGGATCGGATGCGACAGAGTTGGAGGAGATGATGAACCCCAGGAAGGACAAAGAAGTGCGGTGGAACTCGCACTTCTCGCCCTTCACAAACAGCCGGTTCTCCAACAACCGCTGCAGGACCTGACGTACATGCTGGACATGGGTCTCAGGATCCGGGGAGAAGATGAGGATGTCGTCCAGGCATACGAAGACGAACCGGTGCAGGAAGTCCCGAAAGACGTCATTAACCAATGCCTGGAACGTCGCAGGCACATTGGTGAGGCCGAACGGCATGACCAGGTACTCAAAGTGACCTAACGGGGTGTTAAATGCCGTCTTCCATTCGTCTCCCTTCTGGATCCGAACCAGGTGGTACGCATTTCTAAGATCCAATTTGGTGAAAATTTGGGCTCCATGCAGGGGCGTGAACACAGAATCTAACAGAGGCAGCGGGTATCGATGACGAACCGTGACTTTGTTCAGCCTTCTGTAGTCTATGCATGGACGGAGTCCGCCGTCTTTCTTGCCCACAAAAAAGAAAGGGGAGGTGGAGTTCCAGATAAACCCGGCAGCTAAGGAGTCCCGGATGTAGGTCTCCATTGATTCGCGCTCAGGACGAGAGAGGTTGTACAGCCTGCTGGACGGGTACTCAGCGCCTGGGATCCAATCAATGGCACAATCATACGGACGGTGCGGGGGAAGAGCGAGTGCCAGATCTTTGCTGAAGACGTCAGCAAGATCATGGTACTCCTCAGGCACCGCTGACAGATTGGGGGGGACTTTAACCTCCTCATTAGCTGTCACACCGGGTGGAACCGAGGATCCTAAACATTCCCGGTGGCAGGTGTCGCTCCACTGCGTCACTATCCCAGACGGCCAATCAATCCGGGGATTGTGTTTTAATATCCATGGAAAACCCAAAATCACTCGGGAGGTAGAAGGTGTTATATAAAACACAATCTCCTCCCTGTGATTTCCAGACACCACCAATGTCACTGGTTGTGTCTGATGTGTGATTAATGGGAGAAGGGTGCCATCTAGTGCCCGTACCTTCAATGGGGAAGGTAGTGCCACTAGAGGGAGCCCTACCTCCCTGGCCCATCTGCTGTCCAGCAGATTCCCTTCAGACCCTGTGTCCACCAGTGCTGGGGCGTGAAGGGTAAGATCCCCACAAAGGATCGTCACTGGGATGCGTGCTGATCTACGGCCTTTGCCCATGTGGATGTTATGGCCCATCCTTAACCCAGTCTTTAAGGGCGGGCGTTGTAGTTTAACCGTTTGGGGCAGTTTCTTTGTATGTGCTCGTCAGAGCCACAGAAAAAACACTCCCCGCAAGCCAGGCTCCGTTGTCTGTCATGTGATTTTACTTTGGCCCTGCTCGTGTCCATAGCTTCGTCAGCAGGGGGAGCTGTGGCTCCCCGGAGCTCTCTGACTGTGGAGCGTGGAGACGGCGGCACCCTTTTGGACCCGGAAGAAGAGGGACGGTTCTTCTAACCGGTTGTCTAACCGTATAACCAGGTCGACAAGCCCGTCAAAATCCCGCGGCTCATCCTTAGCCAGCAGGTGCTCCTTCAGGACCGGAGACAGTCCATTTACGAAGGCGGCGCGGAGTGCAACGTTATTCCAGACGGACCTCGCAGCCGCGATGCGGAAGTCGACTGCGTACTCGGCTGCACTCTGACGTCCCTGTCTTATAGACAGCAGCACAGTCGAAGCGGTCTCGCCTCTATTGGGATGAACAAACACTTGTTTAAACTCCCTCACAAACCCAGTATATGTCATTAGGAGCTGTGAGTTTTGCTCCCAGAGCGCCATAGCCCAAGCGTGTGCCTCTCCTCGAAGCAGATTGATGACATAAGCCACCCGGCTGGCATCTGACGCGTACATGACGGGACGTTGTGCAAAGACGAGCGAACACTGCATTAAGAAGTCCGCGCACGTCTCGACACAACCTCTGTACGGTTCCGGTGGGCTTATGTATGCTTCAGAGGATGGGGGGGGGGGGGGGGGGGGTTTCGTTGAATCACCACTGGAATGTCTGTATTTTGTGCTCGGTTGGCTGGAGGAGGTGCTGCAGCAGCGCCTGGAGTGCGCGCTTCCACCTGGGCGGTGAGAGCCTCCATCCTCCGATTGAGCATGACGTTCTGCTCGGTTACTAAATCCAACCGAGCAGTGAAGGCGGTTAAGATTTGCTGCAGCTCTCCTAACACGCCTCCTGCCGACGCCTGTGCACCCTGTGTTTCCATTGGCAGTTCAAGCAATGGTTGACGCCCCTCGGGATCCATGACGCTGGCCGAGAAATCCTGTTGTGAAAAGTGTAGGAACACGGACCCACAACAGGGGGCGCAAATGAACGGACAATGGAATAAGCCAAATATAACAATTTAATGTTGTGAATGTGCACAACAGAGCAACAGACAACACAACTGAGATCAACAGTCAAATAAGTTACGAGGATGTGTGAGCAGGATCGAGGATAGGAGACGCCCGTCCAGAAAAGAGCCGGATCCCACACGCCTTCCACTGCACCGGACCTGAAGCAATCCTGGAGCGACCAAGCACTGGGTCCCCAGGTGGCCACTGCCTCCGACTGTCAGATCGGGTACTGCTGGCAGGAAGAACAGACAGGTGATGGTGGGTGCGTGAACACCCAGCAAACAGTTCAACATAAAGGTGGAAAGCACCTCCACCTCTCAATCACAATGCACACGGAGCTTGTACAGATCCTGAAGTCACACTTAAACAGAGTCTGCAAACTCAGAATAATGTCAGTCAGTACAGAAGTAAAAACGTTACCACTGTATGATACCAAAAGGCTGAGACGTTTACTTATTGGTAGACAATTTCTCGGCAGTGAGGTGAAGATGCTGCCCGGCTCTTAGGGAGGTGTGGATGATGGTGATGAGTGACAGCTGGCGTTGTTGATGAGTGACAGCTGCCACTCCCTGTGCTCCGGCGCCCTCACGTGCCTGAAGCCCGCACTTCAGGCAGGACGCCCTCTGGTGGTGGGCCAGCAGTACCTCCTCTTCAGTAATTTTGGGTTTTGGGTCTTGGGCCACATGTAGAATGAATCAGTTTTTAAATTAAGCTTTCAATTCATATAGTGGCATCTACCGTTTAACAGCAAAATGCACAGCACAATAGCAAATCACACAACACAACAGCAAATCGCACAACACAATAGCAAATCGCACAACAGCAAAACGCACAACACAATAGCAAATCACACAACAGAACAGCAAATCACACAACACAACAGCAAAATGCACAACGCAATAGCAAATCACACAACACAACAGCAAATCACACAACACAACAGCAAATCACACAACACAATAGCAAATCACACAACACAACAGCAAATGCACAACACAATAGCAAATCACACAACACAACAGCAAAACGCACAACACAATAGCAAATCACACAACACAACAGCAAAACGCACAACACAATAGCAAATCACACAACACAACAGCAAATCGCACAACACAATAGCAAATCACACAACACAATAGCAAATCACACAACACAACAGCAAATCACACAACACAACAGCAAATCACACAGCACAATAGCAAATCGCACAACACAACAGCAAATCACACAGCACAACAGCAAAATGCACAACACAGCATATCACACAGCACAACAGCAAATCACACAGCACAACAGCAAAACACACAACACAAATCACACAACACAACAGCAACACAAACGCACAACACAAATCACACAACACAACAGCAAATCACACAGCACAACAGCAAATCACACAACACAATAGCAAATCACACAACACAATAGCAAATCACACAGCACAATAGCAAATCATACAGCACAACAGCAAATCACACAGCACAACAGCAAATCACACAACACAATAGCAAATCGCACAACACAACAGCAAAACGCACAGCACAACAGCAAATCACACAACACAACAGCAAAACGCACAGCACAACAGCAAATCACACAACACAAGAGAAAAATGCACAGCACAACAGCAAAACGCACAACACAATAGCAAATTGCACAACACAACAGCAAAACACACAGCACAACACCAAAACGCACAGCACAATAGCAAATCACACAACACAACAGCAAAACGCACAGCACAACAGCAAAATGCACAACACAATAGCAAATTGCACAACACAACAGCAAAACGCACAGCACAACAGCAAAACGCACAGCAAAACAGCAAATCACACAACACAACAGCAAATCGCACAACACAATAGCAAATCGCACAACAGCAAAACGCACAACACAATAGCAAATCACACAACAGAACAGCAAATCACACAACACTACAGCAAAACGCACAACACAATAGCAAATCACACAACACAATTGCAAATCACACAACACAACAGCAAATCACACAACACAACAGCAAATCACACAACACAATAGCAAATCACACAAGACAATAGCAAATCACACAACACAATAGCAAATCACACAACACAACAGCAAATCGCACAACACAATAGCAAATCACACAACACAACAGCAAATCACACAACACCACAGTAAATCACACAACACAATAGCAAATCGCACAACACAACAGCAAATCACACAGCACAATAGCAAATCGCACATCACAACAGCAAATCACACAGCACAACAGCAAAATGCACAACACAATAGCAAATCACACAACAGCAAATCGCAGAGCACAACAGCAAAACGCACAGTACAATAGCAAATCACATAACACAACAGCATATCACACAGCACAACAGCAAATCACACAGGACAACAGCAAAATGCACAACACAAATCACACAACACAACAGCAACACAAACGCACAACACAAATCACACAACACAACAGCAAATCACACAACACAATAGCAAATCACACAACACAATAGCAAATCACACAGCACAATAGCAAATCATACAGCACAACAGCAAATCACACAGCACAACAGCAAATCACACAACACAATAGCAAATCACACAGCACAACAGCAAAACGAACAACACAATAGCATATCACACAGCACAACAGCAAATCACACAGGACAACAGCAAAATGCACAACACAAATCACACAACACAACAGCAACACAAACGCACAACACAAATCACACAACACAACAGCAAATCACACAGCACAACAGCAAATCACACAACACAATAGCAAATTACACAACACAATAGCAAATCACACAGCACAATAGCAAATCATACAGCACAACAGCAAATCACACAGCACAATAGCAAATCACACAACACAATAGCAAATCACACAGCACAACAGCAAAACGAACAACACAATAGCATATCACACAGCACAACAGCAAATCACACAGGACAACAGCAAAATGCACAACACAAATCACACAACACAACAGCAACACAAACGCACAACACAAATCACACAACACAACAGCAAATCACACAGCACAACAGCAAATCACACAACACAATAGCAAATCACACAGCACAATAGCAAATCATACAGCACAACAGCAAATCACACAGCACAATAGCAAATCACACAACACAATAGCAAATCACACAGCACAACAGCAAAACGAACAACATAATAGCAAGTCACACAACACAACAGCAAATCACAGCACAACAGCAAAACGCACAACACAATAGCAAATCACACAACACAACTGCAAATCACACAGCACAACAGCAAAACGCACAACACAATAGCAAATCACACAACACAACAGCAAATCACACAGCACAACAGCAAAACGCACAACACAATAGCAAAACGGACAACACAACAGTAAATCACACAGCACAACAGCAAAACGCACAACACAATAGCAAAGCGCACAACACAACAGTAAATCACACAGCACAACAGCAAAACGCACAACAAAATAGCAAATCGCACCATACAACAGTAAATCGCACAACACAACAGTAAATCACATAACACAACAGCAAAACGCACAACACAACAGTAAATCGCACAGCACAACAGCAAAACGCACAACACAATAGCAAATCGCAACATACAACGGTAAATCGCACAACACAACAGTAAATCACACAGCACAATAGCAAATCGCACAACACAACAGCAAATCACACCATACAACAGTAAATCGCACAACAGTAAATCACACAACACAACAGCAAAACGCACAACACAATAGCAAATCGCACCATACAACAGTAAATCGCACAACACAACACACAACAGTAAAAGGCACAACACAACAGTAAATCACACAGCACAACAGCAAAACGCACAACACCATAGCAAATCGCACCATACAACAGTAAATCGCACAACACAACAGTAAATCAGACAGCACAATAGCAAATCGCACAGCACAACAGCAAATCACACACCACAGCAGCAAATCACACACCACAACAGCAAAACACACAACACAACAGCAAAACACACAACACAACATTAAATCACACAGCACAACAGCAAAACGCACAACACAATAGCAAATCGCACAACACAACAGTAAATCACACAACACAACAGTAAATCACACAGCACAACAGCAAAACGCACAACACAATAGCAAATCACACAGCACAACAGCAAAACGCACAAAACAACAGTAAATCACACAGCACAACAGCAAAACGCACAACACAACAGTAAATCACACAGCACAACAGCAAAATGCACAACACAATAGCAAATCGCACCATACAACAGTAAATCGCACAACACAACAGTAAAAGACACAACACAACAGTAAATCACACAGCACAACAGCAAAACGCACAACACAATAGCAAATCGCACCATACAACAGTAAATCGCACAACACAACAGTAAATCACACAGCACAATAGCAAATCGCACAACTTAACAGCAAATTACACACCACAGCAGCAAATCACACAACACAACAGCAAAACGCACAACACAACAGTAAATCACACAGCACAACAGCAAAATGCACAACACAATAGCAAATTGCACCATACAACAGTAAATCGCACAACACAACAGTAAATCACACAACACAACAGCAAAAGACACAACACAACAGTAAATCACACAGCACAACAGCAAAACGCACAACACAATAGCAAATCGCACCATACAACAGTAAATCGCACAACACAACAGTAAATCAGACAGCACAATAGCAAATCGCACAACACAACAGCAAATCACACAACACAACAGCAAATCACACAACACAACATTAAATCACACAACACAACAGCAAAACACATAACACAACATTAAATCACACAGCACAACAGCAAAACACACAACACAATAGCAAATCGCACAACACAACAGTAAATCACACAGCACAACAGCAAAATGCACAACACAACAGTAAATCACACAGCACA